>NC_080418.1:65985819-66585819 GCF_029873635.1 Malania oleifera
CCACCAGACACTGTTATATCTAAATGATCCATACACATGTTTTAACCGGATATACTTTGAGAATTAAATAAATAATATAATATAGGTTCCTATGCGGGGCCCACTAGACTGTGTGGACCCCATAGTCCCAAACCGTAGGTTTCACAATCTCAAAATAGCAGGATGCATAAATCGTATAACGTTATTGATTACGTACATCCATTTGGGTCTCGAATTGTGTGGGGCCCACAACTACATGGGCCCACAAGACCAGTGGTCCTCACCAGAACAGTTATTAGAAATTAAAATTGTAAATTCGTCCAATACAACTCAATAAAAATCAATAACTAATATAGTTAAGAAATAACAGATGCCTAATACTAATATTAAGCAAAATAAAATAATAAAAATAAATAATTGTTTAAATGATTATTAATAGCTGTAGAATTTCATTAAAACTTTATTGTGAGAATTGGTGGAAGCCTCCCAATGGCCTCCACTCAGGTTAAAAATTCATACAATGATAATAAGAGAATAAAATGATTCCGAAAAAATAACCTAAGAAAATATTATTTGGTAGCTTAATCATTAGGTCAGTCTTCCTTCAATTATTTCGTGGGCCCTTGTTCCCGCCCTCCCCCATCATCGCCTCCCCGCCCCCATCCTTGCCCTTCCCTTGCCTTCTTTCCTTTTTTCCACTTCTCATTTCCCCCATCTCCCCCACACTTTTTTTTATAAAAATTCTATTTCTTCCCCAAAATTCCTTAATAGGGAGCTCTCAACCTTCGATTGCAACAACAATTTTCCAAGGAAAGAAGGATAGTGATGAAGAATTTGTGGTGGGAGAGAATTGTTTGATAAATTCTTAACACCAACCACTTTTGTTCCTCCGATCCTCATTTCGTATAAAGATAATTATTTGGTTCGTATCGCACGGTAAAAGAGAAAGGTAAGTCATTTGATTATGTTAGTTTCTTTTTTTTTAAATGCATCAACCCGGCATTTTTGTACGTAAATTTTATTATGTTACTTAGTTCACAAATTTTCCCATGAGTTTATTTTTAGCGCGATATTTAATTATACCAGTTCTATCTTTAAATAACTTGCATCTATTTTTGTGTTAAGAAATGTTCCAAATCCCCGCGGGTAAAATTTCCCTATCCATTCACGCATTTCTTTCTATTCAAAAATAAATATAGAATTTTAAACACAAAACTTGTGTGGCATGAGTTTAGTTCTACGTTACCTTTTTTTTTATGTAAATATGAGTAAAGATGAATTTTCATTTTTCACGATATTTTTTAAATTGCATAAATTTAATCATGATGATTTTCAAACCCCTTATGCAACGACATTCAAGATGACAGATGCTCGGTACCACTGCCGCTTAACGTTATAACGGATCAGAGTGCACCTCACACTGTTTAATATGGTGTATTTATGTTAGTGGATTTCTCCTTAGGTGCACATTCGGTTTAAGAGGTCCCAGACTAATAAGGAAAATCTCACTTAAAGTTTACTTAACTTTGATTAGTTGTCGGCCCAGCCATCTCAGGTCAAGTCTTCGGACCGCGACACAAACCCCGTCATTGGGGTAAACCCTACTTATGGGCAAAAGACCTAAAGGGTGGTTTTTATAATATAGGTTTATACAATTTTAATTACTTGTACAATTTACTGCTGGATTTTGAAGGGGAAAGTGTAAGTTTACGTGAAAAGGATCATTTGGTGCTTAAATGACGATCCTAAGGAAACGTCATCAGGAAACGGATATGTATTTATCCATTCCCACAGATTTTTAACAGATTTTAAAGTTAAAAGTTAAATTTTACATTATAATCTGATTGAAATTTACTGTTAAAATTGATGACAAAAGTTTTATCAGAATTTTAATTTATGTTTATTCAAAGCCTCTTGAAAGTTATGAGTAGTTAACTATTATTTTACGAAATTCTTTAAAAGCTCATTGGTGGGGCCACCCCTAATAAATCTTATTTACTTCTGAGCGTCGTCTCACCCAATCATTTTAGTTCATATAACTCTAAGGACATTTCGGAAATCAAAGGCTAGCAGCAGGCGGGTGGGGATTAGAAAAATAAAGATTTACTTAGAAACATTAGTATGATTTCAGATATTTACTTTGTATAATTTTCTTCTTTTGAAATAAGTGATTGTAACATGAATAATTAGCGCTCTGGTTTAATGAAAATTTAGTTTATTTTGCTTCCGCTATAAATCAGTAGTAAAAGTTAATATCCCCAGACCCCTCGGGTCGGGGTGTTACATTTGGTATCAGAGAAATAGGTATAGGTTCTGTAGACTTTAAAGAAATAATTTTACCCAGAGCATAGGATATAAGTCTGTATAATCTAATATATAAATTTTATCAGAGCATAGGTATAAAAATATGATTTGGGTAGGATTGGGTAGTTTAGAAGATTTATTGTAGTTTGTTATATTATTATACGTTAATAATAGATTTATGATTCAAAATAACATTTGATTATTATTTAAGATTGATCCTAAAGATAGTAGCATTGGAGGAAATGAGATTTACGTGAAGGCTCCCAAGGATAGGTAATAATTATAAATTCTCTGAGAAAAATAGTTAGTATTATTGAAGACACGTTAATTAATTAAAATATGTTATTTATGTTTGTAGAAACACGTACCCATATTGATAATTCATAATTAATTGTCAAATGCAATTAATAATTTAAATTTTTTTTTATATATAAATATAATAATAATATCTGAGATTTAATTATTTTTTACTGTTGTGATTTTCACTAAATTTATAAGAAATAACCTATTAGACCCTTACTGAATTTAGAAGTGCTACACATACAAATAGATATGAGCAACGGTCTATTATGAAATCTGAATTTACCCAAAATTTCTTTGCATGTATAAGTTGGATATGAATATGTATTTTACATTACATATTCAGTTATCAACAAAACATTCAAGCTTAATTTAGGAATATATATTTTGACAAAATCTTTAATTTTTATTTTGTATTAGTATATGAGGAATTAAATATCATTTAAATATTACTTATTATATTTAAATTCAATATATATATAATCCCTTAGCATGTGCAAGTTAAATATGTATATTTATTTATTTTTTTTTCCCATTACATATTAAATTTCCATCAAGTATCCAATTTTAATTTAGGAGTACAAATTTTGATGAAATTTTAATTTTGTATAACTTTATAAAGTTATACAACTTAAAATTTTCTATATAAAAATATATATATATATATATATATATTTAATGAAAGCAATATAAAAATTTACTAATTTCCTTCAAATAACTAACCAATGTCAAATCATCAATCGGCTAAACATGCCCAACATTTATTTGATCTAATAATAATAATAATAATAATACTAATGTTAATGGAATATATATATATATATATATAAGGGGTACTCTTGTAGTTATAAAAAAAAAAAAAAAGGGGGCCTCATGGGTGGAAATCATCGGCTATAGCTCACTTACCCCCGAAGCAAAGTCAGGGCATGAGACCACTTGGGCGTAGTGGGGACTCGAACCCGCGATCACATGGATGCACGGCCGGTTCCTTACCACTAGGCCACCCACCCAAGTGGTGATCTAGGGATGAAATTAATTATAGTTAAAGCATTAATAAAGATGTAAAAACATAAAAAGAACCTAGAGTTTGCAAATTTTGCAATACGTGTCACTCGCTCAATTTCCGCGACACATGTCGCTATCTCTCGATTTGTGCAAAACGCGTTGCTCAATATCTGTGACACGCGTCGCTCTCTCTCGATTCTTGTGACACACGTCGTTCTCCCCTCGATTTGTGCAAAACGCGTTAATCGATATCTGTGACCCGCGTCGCCCCTCTCTTGATCCTCGTGACACATATCGTTCTCTCTCGATTTGTGCAAAATGCGTTGCTCGATATCCGTGAAACACGTCGCTCTCTCTCGATTTCCATAACACCGCGGTCATCCCCTTATAAAAAGGGTACGCCCTCCTCGAACTCTAAGCATCATAGTTTTCTATCATCTTGAACAATCACATTTCGGTTTGTAGTGATTAGCTCTTCCCAACTTGTCTCTTAGTTGTCTCATTACCGAAAATGTTGCCAAATCACCCAACTCCCGAAGTTGCTGAGAGCAGCACTAGATCGTCGATTCAAAGATGGAAACCCGGTAAGGCACAGCTGGAGATTCTAGAGGAGGTCTCCACAACAGTCAAGGGGAACTCACTTCAGTGGAGCAGACTATCTTGCTTGCAGCACAACTCCGACGATATGGTCCAATCGAGCCGAAAAATATACGCTTTGGTTGAGAACCGTAGGCGTAGGCGGGGATCAGTTGGAGAAGCCACTATCTCAACTACTTGCCCCAACAATTCTCCATATTACCTCCTCCGCCACTACCGAACCCAAGCAGTGCCCCTGCCATTCTTCCAACCCTCTTCCCTATCGAGAATATTCCGACTGTGCAACTTACAACTAATATCTCACTAATGAGCCCATATCCCTTACAATGGCAATATCGCAGTCACCACACTAACGGTTTCGGATAATGCTGGCCTACTTCACCATTTCAAGGAAACCCGATTCGCAATGAGACTCATATATGGGCCACCAATAACTCGGGAAGAGAGTAGCTCTTTCCTCCTTCGCCGAACAACTGGGCGTCCTCTCCCTTTTTCCGACCCAAGCCGGCGACATTATAAGAGGTCAACTCTACCAAGAAAGAACACAAGCGGTTAGCAGTGACACCGCTAGTACTGCGATAGATGTTGACGTTGATCTTAGGCTCTAAAGGCCAGATTTCATTTTATTTTTATAGGACATGTATAATATACATACATACATATATATATATATATATATACATATATAATTATCCTTTTCCACATCTTCTGAATTTCTTTTCCATTTCAACCACTATTAGACCGACGATTCACACTTCAATTCCCAAAATAAAATACTTCGTCAAATTGACCCTCAATCTATTCTAAGACTTAATTAAATCATTAATCAATTTACTCTTTCTAATAGCGCAAACCAATTATACAGTACTCATTTTGAAGTAGCAAATTTTCGAGGACGAAATTTTTATAAGGAGGGGAGATTGTGATGACCCAAAAATATATATATATATGATTAAAGTACAATAATAATAAAATAATAAAAATAGTCATTAAGTTAATATCAATATAGAAGTGTTTTTCTGTAGGATCCTTGATTCCATGTTTGATGCCTAAGAAAGACCTTGTCTTAGCGAGTGCTCAGAGACCATTGCGGCTCAGTCGCTCCCTGGAGGTCGGCCTGGTCAAAATGGAATTTCATAGGATAAACAGGATAGATACTGTTTGTATACGTAAATAAGTATATATACATAAAATAGTGTTTTGACAGACATAATTTGTAGAAATACATAATAAGATGATAATAATATAGGTATCATATGTGGGGCCCACAAGACTATGTGGGGTCCACATGAGTCCCGGAGCCACAAGACACTGTTTATATACGTAAATGAGTACATAAAACAATGTTTTAACTGATATAATTTGAAGAAATATATGATAAAATAATAATAATATAGGTATCCTATGCGGGGCCCACAAGACTGTGTGGGGCCCACATGAGTCCCGAAACCGTATGAAGGTTTTCACAAGTCTCAAAAACTATGCAGGATGCATAAAATCGTATAATAGTTATTGGAATTACGTACTATCCATTTGGGTCTCGAAATTGTGTGGGGCCCACAAGACTACATGGGGCCCACAAGACCCATGTGGGGCCCACATGAGTTTTTAAAATTTAAATTTAATTCTTGTTCAAAAATAAAATAAAATAAAATAATACTAAATATAGTTTAAAATTAATAACAATGATAATAATAATGATTAAGAAAAATAATAAAATAATAAAATAATAAATAATTAGTTAGGTAATGGATTAATTAATAAGGTAAGTAATTAATTAAAATTTATTTAGTGAGAATGGTGGCAAGCACTCCCAAATGGCCTCCACTCAAGTTAAAATTAATAACAATGATAATAATAATGATAATAATGATTAAGAAAAATAATAAAATAATAAAATAATTAGTTAGGTAATGGATTAATTAATTAGGTAAGTAATTAATTAAAAATTTATTTAGTGGGAATGGTGGCAAGCACTCCCAATAGCCTCCACTCAACCCATACCTTGCCCATCCCCTTGCCCATTCTTTAATTTTTAAAATTATAATTTCACCCATCTCCCCACACTTTTATAAATTCTATTTCTTCCCCAAAATTTTCCTATAAATAGGGAGCTCTCAACCTTCAATTTTCACAACAATTTTCCAAGGAAGAGAAGGATTAGTGAGTGAAAGAATTTGTGGTGGAGATGAGAATTTTTGAATAAATTCTAAATCACCCACTTTTTCCGATCTCATTTCTTAAAGATAATTATTGTGTTCGTAGCACACGGTAAAAGAAGAAGGTAAGTAAATTTTGATTATGTTAGTTTCTTTTTATTTTAAATTCATACCCGAGCTTATTTTGTACGTAAATTTTAATTATGTTACTTAGTTTCCACAAAATTTCCATGAGTTTATTTTTACGCATATTTAATTATACCAGTTCTATCTTTAATATACTTGCATCTATTTTTGGGTTAAGAAATGTTCCAATCCCCTCGGGTAAATTTTCAGCATTTCTTTCTATTCAAAAATAAAATTATATATATTTTTAACACAAAAATTGTGTGGCATGAGTTTATTTCTACGTTACATTTTTTTTATGTAAATATGAGTAAAGATGAGATTTTCACGATATTATTTTAAATTGCATAAATTATAATAAGATGATTTTCAAACCCCTTATGGCAACGAAAGTTCAAAATTACAGATGCTCGGTACCGCAGCTTAAAGTTTATACGGATCAGAGTGCACCCACACTGTTTACAGAGTGGTTATTTATGTTAGTGGATTTCTCCTGAGTGCACACCTGGTTTAAGTCCAGGACTTAATAAGGAAAATCTCACTTAAAGTTTACGTACGTTGATTTAGTTTGGTCGGCCAGCCAGCTAAGTCCAGTCTTCGGACCGCACAACCCAGTCATGGGGGTAAACATTACTTATTGAAAATGCCTAATGGTGTTTTTTATAATATATGTTTATACATATTTAATTACGTGTACAAAGTTACTGATGATTTGAAGGGAAAGTGTAAGTTTACGTGAAAAGGATCATTTTGGTGCTTAAATGACGATCTAAGGAAAACGTATAAGGAAAAGTATATGTATGTTTATCATTAAATATTTTTACAGTTTTAAAGCTAAAGTTTAATTTAACAGTTATAGTATATGATTGTAAAATTTTACTGTTAAAATTGATGACAAAAGTTTTATGCAGGAATTTTTAAATTTATGTTTATTCTAAAAGCAGTCTTGAAGTTATAGTATTAAATATTATTTTACGAAATTCTTTAAAAGCTCATTTTGGCCACACACTAATAATAATCTTATTTACTTACTGAGCGTCGTCTCACCCCAATCATATTTTATTTCAGATAACTCTGAAGGACATGTCGGAAATCAGGCTTAGCAAGCATGCGGGTGGGGATTAGAAAAATAAAGATTTACTTAGAAACATTAGTATGATTTCAGATATTTACGTTTGTATAATTTTCTTCTTTTGAAATAAGTGATTGTAACATGAATAATTAGCGCTCTGGTTTAATGAAAATTTAGTTTATTTTGCTTCCGCTATAAATCAGTAGTAAAAAGTTAATATCCCAGACCCCTCGGGGTCGGGGTGTTACATTTGGTATCAGAGAAATAGGTTATAGGTTCTGTAGACTTTAAAGAAATAATTTTACCAGAGCATAGGATATAAGTTCTGTATAATCTAATATATAAATTTTATCAGAGCATAGGTATAAAATATGATTTGGGTAGGATTGGGTAGTTTAGAATATTTATTGTAGTTTGTTATATTATTATACGTTAATAATAGATTTATGATTTCAAAATAACATTTGATTATTATTTAAGAATTGATCCTAAAGATAGTAGCATTGGAGGAAATGAGATTTACGTGAAGGCTCCCAAGGATAGGTAATAATTATAAATTCTCTGAGAAAAATAGTAGTATTATTGAAGACACGTTAATTAATTAAAATATGTTATTTATGTTTGTAGAAACACGTACCCATATTGATAATTCATAATTAATTGTCAAATGCAATTAATAATTTAAATTTTTTTTTATATATAAATATAATAATAATATCTGAGATTTAATTATTTTTACTGTTGTTATTTTCACTAAATTTATAAGAAATAACCTATTAGACCCTACTGAATTTAGAAGTGCTACACATACAAATAGATATGAGCAAACGGTCTATTATGAAATCTGAATTTACCAAAATTTCTTTGCATGTATAAGTTGGATATGAATATGTATTTTTACATTACATATTCAGTTATCAACAAAACATTCAAGCTTAATTTAGGAATATATATTTTGACAAAATCTTTAATTTTTATTTTGTATTAGTATATGAGGAATTAAATATCATTTAAATATTACTTATTATATTTAAATTCAATATATATATAATCCCTTAGCATGTGCAAGTTAAATATGTATATTTATTTATTTTTTTTTCCCATTACATATTCAATTTCCATCAAGTATCCAAGTTTAATTTAGGAGTACAAATTTTGATGAAATTTTTAATTTTGTATAACTTTATAAAAGTTAATACAACTTAAAATTTTCTATATAAAAATATATATATATATATATATTTAATGAAAGCAATATAAAAATTTACTAATTTCCTTCAAATAACTAACCAATGTCAAATCATCAATCGGCTAAACATGCCCAACATTTATTTGATCTAATAATAATAATAATAATAATACTAATGTTAATGGAATATATATATATATATATAAGGGGTACTCTTGTAGTTATAAAAAAAAAAAAAAAGGGGGCCTCATGGGTGGAAATCATCGGCTATAGCTCACTTACCCCCGAAGCAAAGTCAGGGCATGAGACCACTTGGGCGTAGTGGGGACTCGAACCCGCGATCACATGGATGCACGGCCGGTTCCTTACCACTAGGCCACCCACCCAAGTGGTGATCTAGGGATGAAATTAATTATAGTTAAAGCATTAATAAAGATGTAAAAACATAAAAAGAACCTAGAGTTTGCAAATTTTGCAATACGTGTCACTCGCTCAATTTCCGCGACACATGTCGCTATCTCTCGATTTGTGCAAAACGCGTTGCTCAATATCTGTGACACGCGTCGCTCTCTCTCGATTCTTGTGACACACGTCGTTCTCCCTCGATTTGTGCAAAACGCGTTAATCGATATCTGTGACCCGCGTCGCCCTCTCTTGATTCTCGTGACACATATCGTTCTCTCTCGATTTGTGCAAAATGCGTTGCTCGATATCCGTGAAACACGTCGCTCTCTCTCGATTTCCATAACACGCGGTCATCCCCTTATAAAAAGGGTACGCCCTCCTCGAACTCTAAGCATCATAGTTTTCTATCATCTTGAACAATCACATTTCGGTTTGTAGTGATTAGCTCTTCCCAACTTGTCTCTTAGTTGTCTCATTACTCGAAAATGTTGCCAAATCACCCAACTCCCGAAGTTGCTGAGAGCAGCACTAGATCGTCGATTCAAAGATGGAAACCCGGTAAGGCACAGCTGGAGATTCTAGAGGAGGTCTTCCACAACAGTCAAGGGGAACTCACTTCAGTGGAGCAGACTATCTTGCTTGCAGCACAACTCCGACGATATGGTCCAATCGAGCCGAAAAATATACGCTTTTGGTTTGAGAACCGTAGGCGTAGGCGGGGATCAGTTGGAGAAGCCACTATCTCAACTACTGCCCCAACAATTCTCCATATTACCTCCTCCGCCACTACCGACCCAAGCAGTGCCCCTGCCATTCTTCCAACCCTCTTCCCTATCGAGAATATTCCGACTGTGAAACTTACAACTAATATCTCACTAATGAGCCATATCCCTTACAATGGCAATATCGCAGTCACCACACTAACGGTTTCGGATAATGCTGGCCTACTTCACCATTTCAAGGAAACCCGATTCGCAATGAGACTCATATATGGGCCACCAATAACTCGGGAAGAGAGTAGCTCTTCCTCCTTCGCCGAACAAATGGGCGTCCTCTCCCTTTTTCCGACCCAAGCCGGCGACATTATAAGAGGTCAACTCTACCAAGAAAGAACACAAGCGGTTAGCAGTGACACCGCTAGTACTGCGATAGATGTTGACGTTGATCTTAGGCTCTAAAGGCCAGATTTCATTTTATTTTTATAGGACATGTATAATATACATACATACATATATATATATATATATATACATATATAATTATCCTTTTCCACATCTTCTGAATTTCTTTTCCATTTCAACCACTATTAGACCGACGATTCACACTTCAATTCCCAAAATAAAATACTTCGTCAAATTGACCCTCAATCTATTCTAAGACTTAATTAAATCATTAATCAATTTACTCTTTCTAATAGCGCAAACCAATTATACAGTACTCATTTTAAATTAGCAAATTTCGGGGACGAAATTTTTATAAGGAGGGGAGATTGTGATGACCCAAAAATATATATATATATGATTAAAGTACAATAATAATAAAATAATAAAAATAGTCATTAAGTTAATATCAATATAGAAGTGTTTTTCTGTAGGATCCTTGATTCCATGTTTGATGCCTAAGAAAGACCTTGTCTTAGCGAGTGCTCAGAGACCATTGCGGCTCAGTCGCTCCCTGGAGGTCGGCCTGGTCAAAATGGAATTTCATAGGATAAACAGGATAGATACTGTTTGTATACGTAAATAAGTATATATACATAAAATAGTGTTTTGACAGACATAATTTGTAGAAATACATAATAAGATGATAATAATATAGGTATCATATGTGGGGCCCACAAGACTATGTGGGGTCCACATGAGTCCCGGAGCCACAAGACACTGTTTATATACGTAAATGAGTACATAAAACAATGTTTTAACTGATATAATTTGAAGAAATATATGATAAAATAATAATAATATAGGTATCCTATGCGGGGCCCACAAGACTGTGTGGGGCCCACATGAGTCCCGAAACCGTATGAAGGTTTTTCACAAGTCTCAAAACTATGCAGGATGCATAAAATCGTATAAGAGTTATTGGAATTACGTACGATCCATTTGGGTCTCGAAATTGTGTGGGGCCCACAAGACTACATGGGGCCCACAAGACCATGTGGGGCCCACATGAGTTTTTAAAATTTAAATTTAATTCTTGTTCAAAAATAAAATAAAATAAAATAAATACTAAATATAGTTTAAAATTAATAACAATGATAATAATAATGATTAAGAAAAATAATAAAATAATAAAATAATAAAATAATTAGTTAGGTAATGGATTAATTAATAAGGTAAGTAATTAATTAAAAATTTATTTAGTGAGAATGGTGGCAAGCACTCCCAAATGGCCTCCACTCAAGTTTAAAATTAATAACAATGATAATAATAATGATAATAATGATTAAGAAAAATAATAAAATAATAAAATAATTAGTTAGGATTTTGATAGGATAGAACATCATTTCAAAATCCTATCTCCTGCATAAAATAATTAGTTAGGATACAAGAACTCTCCTCAAGGGTGGTTTCATAAGGGACATCATCATGTATCATTTGCACCACCACCTCAGTCTTCTATACCAGCCTCTTCAGCTCAACTTGACCCAGAAACTCCTTCTTGGTTCATTCCATTTTTTAAATCATTATATGACCTTTAGTGATGGAATGCAATCTGGACTTGGTACCTAAGGGAGAAGGTTTCTACTGTGGAAACTTATTATTCCAGCCTTGTTCAGCGTGTTGACAAGAATGAGAAACATTTGGCTAGTTCTTCTAAAGGTAAATCTCATATGGATATTAGCTCTGCTCCATCGAGTGATGATGAATCTGCTGAAAAATATGGTGAACACAAAGAATAAGAAGAAGAAGAAGAAGAAGAAGAAGAAGAAGAATAAAGTGGGTCTATGGAAGCCTCCGATTGATGTGTTTCATTTATGTGTTATTTACCACTTTTATGTATTAGTGCTTTACCGGATAGCATGTTCTTTATGTTTGTAAGATCTACAAGTACTATGTATTGCAACACTTCACTATGTTTTTTTTTTTAATTACTCTCTTCTCCTTTTTGATTGATGTCCAAAGGGGGAGATGTTTGAGAGAAGGGAGTGCAAAAATGAAAAATGCTAATATGCTATGGTTTGTAAAACTATGAATATGTATGGATTATCTTGTATGGATCTTGTATGGATGGATATATATGGGTATGATCATTTTGCAAGTAACATGAATTCATTACTTATGTGACTATGACTATGAATATATCATGCTTGTTAAAAGGGGGAGCCATGAGTATTATCTCTTATTATTTTTGCTCTCAATTTGTCATCATAAAAAAAGGGGAGATTGTTGGCCTAACAAGACTTACAATTCTTATTTTGATGATAACAAATCATGATGTGTTTAATATGGTTTAAGTGAAAGTTCTCCAGGAAAAAGGCAAAGCTTAAAGGTAGTGATAAAGCTCAAAAGGATGATAAAGTTTCTGGATCGAAAAAGGTCTTGAAGAGCATGAGGATTAAAGATAATTTGATGAAAGCTCAAAGAAAAGATCAGAAACTCAAAGATGATGGAAGAACAAGGACTTACTTGAAGATCAAAGGAATAAAGTTTTAAGGATGTTTGTATGTAAGTACTTCAAGTTAATTTCAAGTATAAACTGAATTGAAGCTCTCATAAAATCAAAAGAAACTTAAAAATATATTTTTAGAAAAACTCTAAAGTATGTTTTTCAAATCAAAGAAAAGAAGGGTTTTAAAAATAAAAATAAAAATTTTTTTTTGTAAAACAGAAGGGCCAGGCGACTGTCTTTATGTGGCAAGGGACTGCCCAAATTAAATGAAGAATTCTCAAAGAGGCAGTAGGGAAGATTTTTTAAATGGATTTTTTGGCACTACTATTTTGAAAAACTTGGGGATTACTTCAAGGAAACTTGGGGGACAAGGAATTACTCTTGAACTTCTATAAATAGCCCCAAACTTCAAAGATTTTATACTGGAGAAATTTCCAGTAATCAAAATTCTCTAAAAAACTCTCAAACCCTGTTGTGTTCATTTAACTTCAAATACTGAATTGCTGCTGATTCAAACTCCAAAGTAAAGCCTTCAAAGTCTGAATCTTTCAATATTTGGAAAATATTTTGTGATCTAAAATCAATATTGAGCTTCAATCCTTTAATATTTGATTTACTTTGAAGTATACTTGTGCTGAATGTTGTACTAACCAACTCTGCTATGAGAGTATTTTCTTGTACACAAACTCTTTTCTATCTTGGTTCTTGTTTATAGACGATTCAAGGTTGTAGAATCGTTGGACCAAATGAGGGAATTTCATTTGGAGAGGCAGGCTCTAGCCTAAAGGAATGAGTGATTGTAATCGATATTGTTCCACCCGTCAACGGAACTGAACTAGTGAATCCTTTGGTGGTTTGCCGAAGGCGAGGACATAGGCTGGGTATAAGCCGAACCTCGTAAAACCTTGTGTCTCTCTTTTCTTCCTTACTCTTTATTTTTCAGCAATACTTACAACCTGTGTATATGTTTTAAATTGTTAATTCTGAGTGTATGGTTGTTAAATAGATCGGAGGATAATTTGTTTTGGCTTTATCAGCATTGATTGCGGAAACCAAAAGGGACTACGTTGGTTGATCATCCTAAACTTATTAATCTGAAAGTTTGTTTAAAAACTAAACACTAAGAAGAATTGTGAGTTTGGAATAAACACAAGGTTTACATAAATTCAGCGTGCTTTACAATTTATTACAGGGCTATTGATCCAAAGATCAAGATTTTGATTATCTTGTTGATTGGTTGTGATTGAATTGATTTTGTATTTACCTATTGTGATTGTTGAAAAACAAAGTATTAAAATTAAAATATTTTTAAAAAATCCAATTCACCCCCCCCCCTCTTGAGAAGCTATCCTAATTTCCCAAAGAATTTGTAAAATGTATGCAAGAAGAATTTGAAATGGGCATGATGGGGGAGTTAAACTATTTTCTTGGACTGCAAATTAAACAAACCAAACATGGGACTTTTATAAGTCAATCCAAATACATAAAAGAAATGATACAAAAATTCGGTATGGAAAATAGTAAACCCATAGGAACACCTATGAGTACCTCCATCAGCCTAGACAAAGATGAAAAGGAAAAACTCGTAGACACAAAGTATTATAAAGGTATGATTAGAAGTCTACTATATCTAATAGCCAATAGACCCGACATAATGTTTAGTGTGTGTATGTGTGCACGTTTTCAACCAGCACCTAAGGAATCACACCTAATGGCTATTAAGAGAATCCTAAGATACTTAATAAGCACTATGGACTTAGGACTATGGTACCCTTAGGACACCGAATTTGAAATGATCAGTTATTCAGATGCAGACTATGCAGGGTGTAAAATAGATAGAAAAAATACAAGTGGCACATGTCACTTCTCAGGAAGATCTTTAGTTTCTTGGTTCTCTAAGAAACAAAACTCTGTGACTTTGTCAACTGCTGAGGCTGAATATGTAGCAGTCGAGAGTTGTTGTGCACAAACACTGTACATGAAATAGCAATTAAGAGATTTCAATTTAGAATGCACAACTATACCAATTAAGTGTGACAATACGAGTGCAATAAACAAATCTAAAAATCCTATTTCACACTTAAGAATCAAGCACATTGACATAAGACATCACTTCCTAAGAGATCATGTTAAAAAAGAACACATCATTCTAGAATTTATCAATACAAATGATCAATGGACTGATATCCTCACTAAACCTCTCTCAGAAGATAGATTCATAACCATTAGAAGAGAGTTTGGTCTACTACATAGTAGAGAAATTAAGTGAAAGGACAAAGTTTAAAGAAAAATCTACAGTCAGCCAATTGACTCTAAAGTCCGCCAACTAATTGAAGTGGTTTTACTAGAACAAAGGCTAGTCAGCCAACTGACCCTGAGGTCAGCCGATTGACTGACGGAAAAACCCTAGGCTTATTTATAAAACCCGAGCCATTTGAGTGGTCAGTCAACTAACCTAGGGTTTGTCTCTTCGTGTGCTCTCAATTTTTTGCGTGTACCTTGATATGTTGTATGACAAAACACTTAACTTGGTTGCTTTGCTTGTTTCTTTCCTTCTTTTTTTTTTTTTGAATGATGACCAAAGGGGGAGAGATTGCGAAAAGCAAAGATGGAATATGATGTGTATGAAATATTTATGATGAATATGATGTGTTTGGAATATTTATATTGATAATGTGTATGGAATATGAAATATTTATATTGATAATGTGTATGGAGTATGAAATATTTATGATGAACATGTTAAACAATGTTGAGCATATTGTTACCATTGACTTTGAGCATATTGAAGATTTCCACACGCTATACATAGTTGACGTCACATGTTAAAGAATGCTTATAGTAAGGGGGAGCCTTTCATAGGAATCCTCATCTTTGTTCCTCGTTTGTCATCATCAAAAAGGAGGAGATTGTTGGCCTAACTGGGTTACTTAATCTTGTTTTGATGATAACAAATGAAGGATAGTTTAACATGTGTTGTTGAGTGGCTTTATTTCAAGTCTAAGTAAAAGGACACACGTGGTTAATCATGGAAGTAAGCTGGAAATCAAAGTCAGTCAAGTGAAAGTTTCTCAGTATATTAAAGCAATGAATGACAAATGAAGAGCTTAAAGGCTAAGTAGGTCTTGAAATTAAGACTGAACCTCAAGAGGTTGCAAGACTTAAAGATTAAGGAGATCATGCTTAGAAGGATATTTGTAAGTACTTCAAGTCATTACTATTTAGATATGTGAAGCTCCTTAAGATACCAAGACTTAGAGACCAACACTTAAAAAACCCTTGAAAATGTTTTTGAAAAGAAGTATTTGAGTTTTTCAAGTAAACTACATTTTAAAAATCAAAATTAAAAAAAATTTTAAAAAAAGAGGACTGCCCAGCCAACTGACCATTTTGAATGTGGTTCAGTCAGCCAACTGACCCAAGTTATATTTTAAAAGACTATCCAGCTGATTGACCTTGCTGAACTAGAATCAGTCAGCCGACTGACATCCTTGCCTGCCCAACTAACTGACCATTTTGATCGTGGTTCGGTTAGCCAACTAACATTTTCTTGAAATAAATTTTTGGCAGACAGAATGCCCATAGTCGCCTGTCCAGCCGACTGACTAATATAAATGTTGACCCAGTCGAGTGAGTCAGCTGACTAACTCTACAAAGATTTTTGAATTTCAAACTACATAGAAAGTTTTTTAAAATTAATTTTATGATTTAATATCTTTTGAAAAGTTCTCTAAATACTTCATGTTAAATGAGGAAACTTTTCTTTAAAAAGTATATAAATACCTCCCTTACTCAATGAAAAAAAAATGCTAAAGTAATACACGCTTTCTACGCTAAAGTTCTCCTAAAGCTCATGCTTGCTCACACTCTTGCTGGGGGAAACTCTACGAAATTGCTAATTGATTAAAAAGCTTTGGTTCTGATTTGCAGCTAAAATCTCTATATCAATGAGAAAGAACCATTAGTGACTTATAAACCTTGAGCTTCATATTTTCTATTTAGTTTTGGTTTTAAAGTACGATTAGTGATTTAACTTGTACAATTTGCTCTTTGCTTGAGAGTGTTTTTGTACGCAGATATCCATTCCTTTCTACTAGATCTTTGACGGTTCAAGGTATAGTTGGATCGTTGGACCAAGTATAGGTTGTTGCTTAGAAAGGTTTCTCTTCCGGAAAAAGAGGTTGGTTATTGTAAAGGTTTTTGTTCCACCCAGAAGGAATAAGGTATAGTGAAATCCTTAGGTGGTTGACCTAAGGTGAAGACGTAGGTTAGGGTAAGTCGAACCTCATAAAAACTCAGTCTCACTCTCTTTCCCTTACTCTCTTTAAATTTCAGCAAAAATATAAACTGTGTGGATGTTGTAATTCTTTTAATCATAAAAACAATGTACATTGGAAATTAAATAAACCAAAGCTTAATTTGTTCTTGGGCTTGCGGAAACCAAAATAGAGTACGTTGGTGAATCAAATTTTTTCAGAAATTGTAAAGGAGTACGTTGATTGGTTAACAACCCAAAACCTATTAACTTAAGGTTTATTTGAATTCTAAGTTATTGAAAAGAGTGATTTGATGTTATTTTAATTTTCAATTCAAAGGCCAACTACAGGACTTGCACATTCATATACAGGGCTACTGAATATTACAAAGCAAATATTGATTACTGTATTGTGTTGTTCGGTTTGAATAGTTAATCAATTGGTTGTGTATGTTGTGGTTGTAGATTGAATATAAGAAGTAAATGTTTGTGTGGATTGCCTAATCAACAAGAATATAAGAAGTCTTTAAAAGAATTGTAAAAAGTCAAGAACTTATATAAAGACTCTAAGGAATTTGAAATAACCCAATTCATCCTCCCCCCCCCCCCCTTTTTCTTGGGACTAAACCTTAGGTTTCACATCCATCTCCTATATCCTCAATCCCAATTTAAGATTCATCAGTTAATAATAGTTTACTATGGTTTTCCTGAAATTGTCACCCTAGGAAAACTACAGAAATAATCACGAAACTCCTGCCTCCAAGTCGCAAGATAAAACACTAAATTCCAATATTATCCTCTAGCAACAGCTGACTCATATCTCAATCTACTCATCTCCTATTCTCCTCACAATCCATTCCTATACTTTGGTATTATATTCCTTTGTTTACTAAAGTCTGCAAAACCTAGCAACCTAGGCTTTGATACCAAACTATAACACCCCAATTTTCATGTCATTTTTTCCAATAAATAATAAATATTAATCAAACATACTCAAACATCAACCACGTCAGAATCTTTGATACCGTATCAGCATAACCCGACCCAAAACGGGTACCGGGTAATCAATAAAACTTATATAAACAATCCTAACAATGGAAGACAATAATTACAAACCATCCAGAATACAAATACCCAAAGTAATACACATCCAAAACAATAAAACACCCTAGGGATAACATACATCCCTAACTCAAAATAGTCACCCTGTCTATCAGGGTGTAGGCTCCCCTTTATCTCAAAGCTCTATCTCCTGATCTAACACGATTTCCTGAAATGTTAGATATTTGGATGAGACACATCTCAATAAGATGAAATAAATTATTTACAGTGTGTGGCAGTAAGAGTTTCATTATATCATAATATTCTCATTTCAATGATAATATCATCTAAGAAAAGTATATCATTTATACTCACAATTATATAAATATAAAACACAAGCTTTTATAAGCTTTAATTTCATATTTCAACTCATTCACATGCAACCCATATATACCGGCGAAGGTTCCCAAGGATAGGGGAGATTACACACCCATACATGCAGCTTCTCTCTGCTTTGATATCGTTTGTAACCTTACACGATTAACTCGGATGCAGTTACAACTGATACTTATTAGGGCACTCACTTTACTCAGTAAGCCCTCAGGCGGAGAGTTCTATTTCGCCCTAATTATTTACGTAATTAAACCCACACTCTTTCATTTATCATATTCATATTTTGATAGCTTTGATAAGCTTCTCTTTCTCATTTTCATATTTCAATAGCTTTCATCAGCTTTTCTTTCTCATTTTCATATTTCACAACCCAGCCCATGAGTATCCTTGGTAACCAATACATATGCGTCTGTAACTCATGGCTACCCTAAGGATATTCTCCATGCCATACTTCCCCCTATGGTTGAGGTTGTGCAACCTGAAAACTGGATTTAAACAGCGGTTGGCCTACCCAGTTAGATCAAAATAAACAATCCATATACCTTTCTATAGTACGAATGGCCTGCCTTAACCTAGTCCGGACTCCAAGGGCAAAAATACCCTCCTCATTGGCTCATTCGACTGCCACGCCACACTCTCCATGAGACCATGTGGCTGCGCATATCATCCGCTAGCATCGGTATCGTGCTTTCTATCACAATCCATCCATCGGGGTTCTCATTTTCACATTTCATCATTCAAATTTCATATTCACATTTTAGTAATCACATTGCAGTATTCTCATTGCAATATTCACATTTCCAGTATTCACATTTCAACATTCACATTGCAGTATTCACATTGCAATATTCTTATTTTCATATTCACATTTCAGTATTCACATCTCAGCATTCACATTGTAGTATTCTCATTGCAATATTCGCATTTTCATATTCACATTTCAATATTCTTATCTCATCTCATAATGGCATATATCACATTTCAGTATTCTCATCATTTTCTGTTTCTTTCTCATCTTTTCAATACACTTTTCATTCTCATAATGGTATATATCACATTTCGCATATTTCAACATTTCTCAATAAACCATTATTCATCATTTCATATCTTTCAAATCCCAAAACATCACTAGGTTTCTATTATATATTCTTTCCTGCATAAAAATTTCAACATATGTTTTTCTCATATTTTCATAATTCACCATACAGTTCACACAAGCCAGTTTCAAACATGTTCTTAGTATAACTCATATGCAACACAGTTTCGTCTGTTCTTCATATCATAATATATACAGTTAAAATATCATATCACCATTTTCACATATTTATTCAACCCATAATTTCTAAAATACTGCTATAGTTTATTCCCCTTACTTGGCTTACTGAAAGGCTAGTAAAACCTAAATTCTAAGTCTGCGACATTCGAAACTCAAAACTCTGAAATTCACATTTTCCCCAAATTAATCAACTCAACCTCCAGAATATTATCATTTAGTATTCCCTAGACCCCAAATAGTCCAATTTGACAATTAAAACCAATATTTAACACCCTTAGGTCCATTTTGGAGTGGTGCCCCGGAACCCCAATCGCAATTTCGCTCTGATTAATTTGAAGAGAATCCTTCCTAGATCCTCATGGTGGTTCCTAATCGTTGATTCGAACTAAAATGAAGCTAAAATTGAAGAGAGAAGAAGGAGAGGTTCATAGGGTTCAGAGAGAGAGAGAGAGAGAGAGAGAGAGAAATTTTTGTTTAGTAAAATAAATGAAGCTCGCTAAATCTCTCTTATTTCCGCACTACAGAGAAAACCACCGCCGGTTTTCTTAGACTCTCAGAAAACCATCGCCGATTTTCTCTTTAACCGGCTCAGTTTTTACTATTTAGCCACTTACCCAGCTAGAGTAAAACCATATAACCGTCGACGCTTTTCTTAATACTCCAGAAAACCATCGCTAGTTTTCTCGTTACCAACCCATTTCCCATCCTTTTCTTATTTATTCTCAATATTATATTTTTCAGGTCTCTACATCCTTAAGTTGTCGCATTCCAATGTTATGTACATACTTCTTGAAAATTGAAGTTGACAATGCATTTGTGAATAGATCTGCTGAGTTGTCACTTGAACAAATTTTGCAGATGTCAACATCTTCTTTCTTCAGAAGTTCATAAGTGTAAAAGAACTTTGGTGAAATATGTTTAGTTCTATCATCTTTTATGTACCCACCTTTGATTTGTGCAATACATGCTACATTGTCCTCTTACAATATTGTTGGTGTGTCATTCTCCAGTGATAATCCACTTATCCCTTTAATGTGTTGGATTATAGTTCTTAACCATACACATTCACGACTTGCTTCGTGAACTGCCAATATTTTTGAATGGTTTGAAGAGGTAGTGGTGATCATTTGCTTTACAGATCGCCATGAGATAGCAGTATCACCACATGTAAAAATATAGCTTGTTTGTGATCGAGCTTTATAAGAATCAGAAAGATATCCAGTGTCACCATATCCTTTCAACACAAACTTTACTCCCCTTGGGTAAAACAAACCCATATCAGATGTGCCGCAGAGATCACGAAGAACATATTTTACTCCATTCTAATGTCTCTGAGTTGGTGTAGAACTAAACTTTGCCAGTAAATTTACCGCAAAATCTATATTTGGTCTAGTGCAATTTACAAGATACAAGAGTGCTCCTATTGCACTAAGATAGGGTACTTTAGGACCAAGGATTTCTTCATCATCTTCTCAATGATGAAAAAGATCCTTTTTCACATCAAGTGAATGAACAACCATCGAGGAGCTTAATGGATAAGATTTATCTATATAAAATTATTTCAAGATTTTTTCTATTGTCAAAACGATAAATTTTATTTACCGAGAAAGTCTAGGGTAGGGGTCTAGGGTAGGGTATAAAGGGTTTAGTGATATTTTTCCAATATCAATGCAATGAATTGTTTCAAGATCAAGATCGACCCTTACTTTTTTCTTTTATTGAATTGACCCCCATCAAAACAAAATTCACTATTGATGAATAAGAATTCTATTTGTTAAATGTTCAACTTGAAAACCAAGGCAAAATTTTGTTTCCCCAATATCTTTCTTCTCGAATTATTTCATTAAGTAGTCAGCAATTGATGAGATCTCTTCCAGAGTTCCTACTATGTTTATGTCATTAACATAAACTGCAACTATAGAAAATTCAAAATTTATCTTCTTAATGAAAACACAAGGACAGATAAGATTATTTTCATATCCAATTTTCAACAAATATTCACTTAGACGATTGTACCACATTCATCCAAATTACTTCAATCCATACAAGGATATTTGTAATTTAACAGAATACATTTGCCATTGTTTTAGATTATATGCTTCAGGCATTTTAAATCCTTCAAGGATTTTCATATATATGTCATTATCCAATTAGTCATACAAGTAAGTTGTTACTACGTCCATGAGGCGAATGTCAAGCCCTTCAGAAACCGTTAAACTAATCAGAAATATGAAAGTAACTGCATCCATAACAGGAGAATAGGTCTCATTATAATCTATACCAGGCCTTTGGGAGAAACCTTGTGCTACAAGACGCGCCTTGTATCTCATAATTTCATTCATTTCATTTCTTTTACGTACAAAAGCCTATTTATACCCAACAGGTTTGACATTCTCAAGTGTTAACCAACACCAAAACGTGAATATTGTACCCATTTATGAATATTGTACTTTTTTTTCTTCATTAAGGTTTTGTCCCACATGATTTTCCTTAGCGAAGGTTTTAACAAGACATATTCATAGTGTATAGTCATCCAAGGGGAAGTGTTGTAAAACATATATATTTATGTGGATGACTATCTAGATAATAGGTTACTACCTTTGCTTTCAAACTTTGAAGGATGATCATCACGGGTCCAACAATTTTTCCTACCCTTTTACCACCACGACCTCATCCACAACCTTGAGAAAAAGCCACATTCACTTCAGAGAATGATGTTGAGCCAGTTGGACGAGATTGATGATTTTTCAACAAAAGCTCATTATTTTGTTTAGCCACAAGTAAACAAGAAATTAGCTCAAAATATTTTATAAATCTACACTCTAGATATTGCTGTTGTAGGAGCACATTCGAGGCATGAAAAATTGAATATGTTTTTTTCTAACATATTATCATCGGTAATTTTTTCTCCACATAACTTCAATTGAGAGCTAATTTTAAACAAGGTTGAATTGTATTTACTTATAGTTTTAAAATCTTGCAATTGCAAATGTATCCAATCATATTGAGCTTTTGGAAGAATTACCCTTTTTTGGTGTTCATATCTCTCTTTCAAGTTGTTCCAAAGGACTAATGGGTCCTTAATAGTAAGGTACTCAATTTTTAATTCTTCGGGTAAATAGTGTCGAAGGAAAATCATTGCCTTTTCTCGATCCTGTAGGGATGCTTGATTTCCTTCTTCAATTGTTCTTCCAAGATTCATAGCATTAAGGTGAATCTCAGCATCAAGTACCCATAGCAGATAATTTCTTCCAAAAATATCAAGGGCAACGAATTCAAGCTTTGTGAGGTTTGATATCATAAAGTCACTTTGAAAACAAATAAAAATTCAAAGTTAAGTAAATATTAAATGGAAATTTTATTCTCACATATATCCCAACATAAAAATATTTAAGGACGCGTACTCAAGATAAGAGGTATAGTTAACATATAAATATAGTTTGACGAAAAATTAAAGTTATATGGATAACGAAATGTTAAAGGTAACAAGATTCTTACCTTAAAATAATACCAACGAAACTTGCTATACCATTAGAGACTTGATCATACTGATAACATGTTGTAAATGAAATAAAAAGAGGAAAAATTTTGGAACTATAGAAATTTAACAATCTAGTTTTTCAGGAACTAGATGTTGTTAATCATCTTATTATCTCATTTTGTTGTAGAACATGTCCTTATATAGACAAATACATTGGCATCCCAAAGGATAACCACATAATGAACAATTATGTGGGCATACCAAAGGTTGTAACCTATAATCTAGATAGTCATTCACATAAATATACATGTTTTACAACACAAAGATCCTTGTATGGATTGAAGCAATCTGGACGAATATGGTACAATCGTCTAAGTGAATATTTTTTGAAAATTGGATATGAAAATAATCTTATATGTCCTTGTGTTTTCATTAAAAAGATAAATTCTAAATTTTGTATAGTCACAGTTTATGTTGATGACATAAACATAGTAGGAACTCTAGAAGAGATCTCAACAACTACTGACTACTTAATGAAAAAATTTGAGATGAAGGATCTTGGGAATACAAAATTTTATTTTGTTTTTCAAGTTGAACATTTAACAAGTGGAATTCTTATTCATCAATCATCTTATATAGAAAAAATCTTGAAATAATTTTATATGGATAAATCTTATCCATTAAGCTCCCGATGGTTGTTCGTTCACTTGATGTGAAAAATGATTTTTTTCATCCTTGAGAAGATGATGAAGAAATCCTTAGTCCTAAAGTACCCTATCTTAGTGCAATATGAGCACTCTTGTATCTTACAAATTGCACTAAACTAGATATAACTTTTGCGGTAAATTTTTTGGCAAGGTTTAATTCTACACCAACTCAGAGACATTGGAATGGAGTAAAACATGTTCTTCGTTATCTCTGTAGCACATCTGATATGGGTTTGTTTTACCCAAAGGGAGTAAAGTTTGTCTTGAAAGGATATGCTAATGCTGGATATCTTTTTGATCCTCAGAAAGCTCGATCACAAACACGAATCAAGTCATGAATGTGTATGGTTAAGAACTATAATCCAACACATTAAAGAGACTAGTGGATTATCACTGGAGAATGACACGCCAACAATATTGTATGAGGACAATGCAAAATGTATTGCACAAATCAAAGATGGGTATTGTTGACTTTGGTCCAATCCCAATAGGGCGGTGAATCGGAGATTTAAAAATTTTTCTCCTAGGTTAAACTAATTTAGCAACAGTATAATGAAACCTAAGAGCAGTCCAAGTATATATGAAATTGTAGATACAATATATTAAACAATTTTCAGTACATGCACCACAATTTAAGTATTTCTCAACCAGATACAATGCAGTATTAATTAGATATGCAGTATATTCAGTAGGGAAATTAAATCAAGTACAAAACAAAATATAATGCAGGAAATATAAAAGTAACACCGAATATGATATCGGGTTTGGTCAATCCTTCCTACGTCCCCGCTTTGGCACACCCGCACAAGGATTACACTATAAGCTCACTTAATGGGTGAAGCAGCATCTAATACAAACAAGTCAATTCACGGGGTTGACCTCAACCTACACAATCCTTCCAGACTGGATTACTGCCCCCTTAAGCCACGCCTGGAATACAACAGTATTTTCACAACACAAGCAGGGTATAGTGATTATGCTTCTCAGTCAAGCAGATATGTACCAAATGTAATCAATCAACCACACATCAATAGTATATAAATTGTAAGCTCTGTGATGTAATTTTTGTGCAAACAACACTCAGCAAGGTATAATAACAAATATACCCAAGAGTGTTCTAATAAGCTATTTCTTTAAAACAAGATATGTCAAATCTCAATAATAAATTAGGGTTTCAAAGATGCAGCAATCAAATATTCAAATCAACTCAAAAATATTTTCCTTAATGAAATAGGCACAAGAGTTGTTTGAAAAATAATATAGCTGGTAAAGTATTTGCTCACCCAAAATATAGCTATAGGAATCGGAATCTTGCAATGACAATGAAAAGATCCTCATGCTAATGAGATTTTCCCAACACTAGATTTATCAAATAAAATCTGTGGGATAACTCTTCGCTTAACTCTCAAAAATCAACAAACAATCAAGCACAATGTTGAGAGTATTAAGTAATCAATAATATAGCAATAGAATACTAAGAACTCTCACAAAGTTAGGATGAATCAAAGGAATGGATGTATAAGAGTATTTTGAGTAGAATGGGTTAAAATGAGCTTTTGAGTTTGAGAGGATTTTTGCACTAATGATTTTCTTAATCTCTTTCTGATTTGTGCAAATAAGATCCTATATATAAAAGTTGGCCAAATTATAACTGTTTAGGACATAAGGGTTTTATTAGAATTTTTTTAAAACCAATTAGGAAAATTAACCCCGTTTAATTATTTTTAACCTTGGTAAAAAATAAACAACCCGATAGTTTTCGAGTGGCTGAACCCGATATTTTTAACCTTGGTTCGGTCGCTCGAATAGATTCAGTTCAAGAAGCCACTTTTGAAGGTTCAGGTGTCCGGGTGTATGTTCAATTTGCTGAATTGAGGTGATTTCATTCTGTCCGCGTTTCAACTGCCTAGTCTCTCATTCGGTTAACCGAACTCAAGTGTTTAGTCGCTCAGGGCCATTTTGAACGTAAAGTTCGGCTAGCTGAGTTGGTTAGAACAGTCACCTCAACTGTTCGGTCGCCCGTGGACGGTGCAGTCAATTATGTTCGGCCACCCAAATCCAAGTCAACATGTTGACTTGTCCATGGTTCGGTCGCCCGAGGTGTTTTGAACACCAAGGGTTCGGGTGCCCAACCTCTCACAGTTTTTCCTATTAAGTCCATTTACACTGCAATTTATTCCCCTGATATTATAAGTGATTATAGGGACTATTTTGTGCATTTTTGTAGGGACCTAAGGTCTTTCTAGGGTCATTTTGAAATGGTCCAAAAAATCCAGCGTCGATCGACCAAAGGGTGATCTCTAAGGCCTTTCTAAGGTCTTGAGCTTACAATTACCTACATACATGACATGGAAGATTATTACAGACCTTTTCCTATATTTAGTATTACAGACCAATTAAAAATGAATGCAAATACAATAGAAAAATAGGTCTTCATTCTTTTGATTCTTCAAACGCTGTTGGCCTTACAAGGCTTAACATCTTGTTTTGATGCTAACAAACAAGTGGAACTTAACATGCTTTTGTTAAGTGATTTATTTTCATGACTCAATGATGAACGCAAGAATTCATGAAAGCTTGTACTTCAAAGAATGATGATTATATCAAGCTTGAGGCTTGGATTAAAACTTGAAGATCATGATAGCATTGATATAAAAGAAAAATATTCAAGAATGAAAGCCCAAGTAATCAACATGTAAAGCTCAAAGAAATATGAAGCAAGCATAAAGACCTCAAAGAATTCAAGGATTGAAAATTTAAAAAAGTCTAGGAAATTTCATGTAAGTACTTCAAAGAATTTCAATATGGATGCATGAAACTCTTAGGTAAATTTATTGGACCTATATACCTTTGAAAATACTTGGAAAATATTTTTATAAGGTAAAAAATTGTTTCAAAAAGGTTAGAATCATTTTTGGAATGAAAAGCACCAAAAAGAGGATTTCTCAAATGCTATCAATTTTTCTACATCTGCATTAATGTACATGTTTATCCATCAAAAAATATTTATTTTAAAATTTTTTCAACATGAAAGTTATATAATTTTATCTTATATTTCATTTGGCACCAAGATCATAAAATTTAGAGTTATACAGAAAAAGTTATGATCAAAAAACTGAAGGGTGCTCGAAGTTGACAGCATGATAGACGGCTGTCAAGAACTTGACAGACGACTATCAATGCAAAATGAGACGTCTGTGTGTGTTTGGATAGATGACTGACACCCTACTACCCCTTTAATTTAACTGGACAGACAACTGCCAAAAATGGACAGTCATTTGTCACGCGGCTGTTTTGAATTTTTTCACAACGGTCAAATTTTTAAATGAGGTTACTTAGGGCTCAAATTTCGTGGAAACTTGGGGAATACTTCAAGCCACTTGGGGATCAAGTTACATACCTTTTAAAGTCTATAAATAAGCCTCAAATATTATTGAATTGATGGAACAAAGAATTCAATTCAGTAAAAATTCAAATTCTCTCTCAATTGCTCTCAAATTCTCAAGGCTCTCTCTTACTCTCAACTTGCACGAATTCAACTAAGTTTTTGCTGATCTTCTTCCACCGGAATTGTGCTACAAATTCTAAATCTTTCAATCATTAAAATAATTAATCGGTGATATACTTCCTTGAGCATCAAGTTATATTCCATATTGTTATTTACTTTGAAGTATGTTTTAGTGCTAAATTGTTGTACTAATCAGCTCTTTGAGGAGCAAAATTTTTGTACACATATTGTGGTTGTATTTTTTGTAGATTGAGGATTCCAAGGATTGTTTGGATTGTTGGCTAAGCAATGGGATATTGCTTAGAGAGGCGGGCTCTAGCCTAGTTAAAGAGTGATCGGACAAGGGGATATCGTTTGGAGAAGGTGGGCTCTAGCCTTAACCAAGGAGTGTTGTAAAGGTTTGTTCCGCCCGTTAAAGGAACACATTTAGTGAATCCTTTGGTGGTTTGCCAAAGGCGAGGATGTAGGCTGGGTATAAGCCGAACCTCGTAAAAATTTCTGTCTCACTCTTTTTTTTTCTACTCTTTATTTTCAGTACATATTTAAATTGTGTGGATGGTTTAAATTGGAAATCATATATACTACCTATATTTGGAAATCAAGTAAACTTGAAATCTGATTTTGATTTGGGTTGCAGAAACCAAAAGGGAGTACGTTGGTTAAACCATATTTTGCAGAAACCATACGGGAGTACGTTACTTGGTTAACATCCCAAAGATAAATTAACTGAGAGTTTATTTGGATTTTGAATATTGGGAAGAGTGTTGGATTCTATATTACACATCATATTAAAGAGGCAAATCCATTCATATAGGTTTTATATTAGCAAGTATAAGATTTCATATATACAAGGCTTAATTCAATTTTATATCCAAGGCTGATAACATAAACTATATTGTGATTGAATGGTTTAAAGTTTGATATTGAGTGGTTTGTGTTTATGTTCCAAAGAGTGCCGAATCTTCCATTAATCAAATAGTGCTGCAGTTAACTTATACTTGACAAATCATTTGATTGTTTGATTTAAGTATTGTGCTTGATTGGTTTAATTGAATGATTGATTACTTGTTTGGCTAAGCAATAGTGTTGTTGATTGGATAAAAGAATTTAAGTTCTTTTGTGATTAAAGAGTTCAACAAACAATTTAAGAATTGGTTAAAAGAAATAAAAGAAGTTTAAGAATTCTCAAAAGGAATTAAAAGAAAGTTTTTAAATCCAATTCACCCCCCCCCCCCTTTTGGGACTACACCTTACTTTTCAAATGCCATAAATGAAACTTGATCTTCATAGTCTGTATGACTTGCTTAATAGTGCATGCTAAGGATAAACTTGTTCAGGAAATTTAGTGCACAAGTGAGAAACATTAGTTTTGTCATAATCAAAACGAGATCAGACTCATACAGTCAACAGGTACATAAAAGGTGATAGAACTAAACATATTTCACCAAAGTTCTTTTACACTCATGAACTTCTAAAGAAAAGAGATGTTGACATTTGCAAAATTCGTTCAAGTGACAACTCAGCAGATCTATTCACAAAAGCATTGTCAACTTCAATTTCAAGAAGCATGTACATAACATTAGAATGTGATGACTTAAGGACATTTCTTGATTGATTGTATTTTTTAAAGGAAGTATGAATATTGTACTTTTTTTCCTTTGTTAAGGTTTTGTCCCACAAGGTTTTCCTTAGCGAAGGTTTTAACGAGACATATTCATAGTGTATAGTCATCCAAGGGGAAGTGTTGTAAAATATGTATATTTATGTGGATAACTATCTAGATAATAGGTTACAACCTTTGATATGCCCACATAATGGTTCATTATGTGGTTAACCTTTGGGATGCCAATGTATTTGCTTATATAAGGACATGCTTAACAACAAAATGAGATAATAAGATGATTAGCAACATCTAGTTCTTGAAGAACTAAACTGATGAATTTTCATAACTCCAAACTTTTTCCTATTTTTATTTCATTTACAACACTTTGTAATTTAACAGAATACATTTGCCATTGTTTTGGATTATATGCTTCAAGCATTTTAAATCCTTTAGAGATTTTCATATATATGTCATTAACTAATGAGTCATACAAGTAAGTTGTTACTACGTCCATGAGGCGTATGTCAAGTCCTTTAGAAATCGTTAAGCTAATCAAAAATCTGAAAGTAACTACATCCATAACAGGAGAATAGGTCTCATTATAATTTATATTAGGCCTTTGGGAGAAACTTTGTGCTACAAGATGCGCCTTGTATCTCACAATTTCATTCATTTCATTTCTTTTATGTACAAAAACTCATTTATACCCAATAGGTTTAACATTCTCAGGTGTTTGGACTGCTGGTCCAAATACCTTACGTTTGGCTAATGAGTCTAGCTCAGCCTGTATTGCTTCTTTCCATTTTGGCCAATCATTTTGATATCGACATTCTTCTATAGTTTGAGGCTCAGGCTCATTATCATTAATAATTTCTGAAGCAATCGCATATGCAAACACATTATCAACAACAATGTCATTTCTTCTCTGCATATTTCCAAATTTTAATGAGATCTCATAATTTTCCGGTACCGAAACCACTTCTGGTGTTGCTTTTGTGGAAATATGCGATTGTTGATCTATATTTCTTTTAACCTCTTCTTGAGTGTTAATGACCTCTTTTGGAGTATCACTTTTATTCATTTCCTTTTGCTTTCGACGAACAGTATCCTTTGCACCAATTGGTCTACCACGCTTCTGGCGCACTTTAGATTCATTAGCTGTTATTCCCATTGGGTGTTCTTCATGAACAATCAATCTAACAGGAATATTTGTGGCCAAAACATTTGATTGAGTGACCCTTTTGGTGTCTGTAAAAACATATGGCAATTGATTTGCAACGTTTTTCAAATGAATTATTCTTTGAACCTCAAATTCACATTGATTTGTGTGTGTATCAAGATTAGACAAAGTTGGTGTGCTCTAATAAATTTCTTGTGTTTTTAATCCTTTACCTTTTCCTTCTCCTAATGATGAGAAAACTGATTCATCAAATTGACAATCTAGAAATTTTGCTCTAAAAGATCACCTGTTAGTAGTTCAAGATATCTAATGATAGAAGGAGAATCAAAACCAACATAAATACTAAGACGGCGTTGAGGTCCCATCTTAGTTTGTTGTGCAGGTGCAATAGGAACATATATAGCGCAACCGAAAATTCTAAGATGAGATATATTAGGTTGGTGGTTAAACACAAGTTGTGAAGGTGAAAACATGTGATATGCAGTTGGTCTAATTCTAATCAAAGACATAGCATGCACTATAGCATGACCCCAAGCAGGTGCAGGAAGCTTTGATCACATAAGCATAGGTCTAACAATAAATTGTAAACGCTTAATGAAGGATTCCGCTAAACCATTTTGTGTATGAACATGTGCAATAAAATGTTCAAAACTTATTCCTATTGACATGCAATAGTTATAAAATAATTTTGAAGAAAATTCACCTGCATTATTTAAACGGATAGTCTGAATGGGATGATCAGGAAAACTTGATCTGAACTTTACTATTTGAGCAAAAATTGAGCAAAAGCAACATTACGAGTTGAAAGTAGACAAACATGTGACCGTCGAGTGGAAGCATCAATTAAAACTATGAAATATCAAAATGGTCCACAAGATGGATGTATTGGGCCACAAATATCTCCTTGTATTCTTTGCAAAAAAGATGGAGACTCTAAAGATAATTTAGATGGAGAAGGTCTAACAAGTAGTGTTCTTTGAGCACAAGAAGTACAAAAATAATCATCAGGTAAAAGATCTTTCTGATCCTTTAATGGATGTCCATGTGTATTTTCAATTATTCGTCGCATCATAGTTGAACCAGGATGGCCAAGACGATTATGCCAAAGTATAAAACTTCTAGGCTCGGAGCACTTCCGATGCATAAAATTTGATTCAACTATCCTTATTTTTGTGAAATATAAGTCAAATGAAAAACTTGAAAATTTTTCTAATATGATCTTCTAGTTTGAAACTGTAGATGTAATAAAAAGATATTTCATATCTCCTTCATTTTTTGTTTCAACATGATATCCATTGCGACGTATATCTTTAAAACTTAGTAGATTTCTTCGAGATCTACTAGAATACAACGCATCATCAATGTACAATTTTGTCCTATTTGGAAACATAATGTGAACTCTTCCAGAACCCTATATTACATTTGCAGAGCCAAATATTGTATTAACATTAATTTCAGCTAATGTTAATTGCAAGAAATATTTTTAACACGAAAAATTGTGTAAATCATGTCACTATCCACCAAACACATGTCATCCTCCATTTTATCAAGTTTATTTTGTATGATCTAGTAAATGAAAAGTAAAATTTAAGAATTAGGAAAGATAACAAAATATTACCAAGCATATTATATGTAAAACTTTTAATAAAAAAATTTACATAAGTTAATTTTTTCAAAATAACATAAACATGAAAATAATTTAATATTAGACATTTCCATCCCCAATCAAATGATCAATTTTGCCACTAGGATCTTCAAAAAAATTAGAAACATCAAAATCAACATCCAAAGGAGACTCATACTTAGCATCAATGGGTTCAAACAAATTCACTTCAACATTTTTCCCTTTTCCTTTTAACGATGCCTTGTAAAAATCAACTAGGTGTTTAGGAGTGCGACATATTCGAGACCAATGACCTTTTGTTCCACACCTATAGCAAATATTGTCTTTATTTTGCACTTTACCCGTTTTCTTTGTGTCTTTTTTCTCAGGTTTGACATTCTCACGTGTTGTAAATCTACGCTCTCGATTTTACTGCTGCAGGAGCACATTCGAGGCATGGAAAGTCAAATATGTTTTTTCTAACATATCATTATTAGTAATTTTTTCTCCACATAACTTCAATTGAGAGCTAATTTTAAACAAGACTGAATTATATTCACTTACAATTTTAAAATCTTGCAGTCGCAGGTGTATCCAATCATATCAAACTTTTAGAAGAATTACCATTTTTTGGTGTTCATATCTCTCCTTCAAGTTGTTCCAGATGATTAATAGGTCCTTAATAGTAAGATACTTAATTTTTAATTCTTCGTGTAAATGGTGTCGAAAGAAAATCATTGTCTTTGCGCAATCTTACAAGGATGCTTGATTTCCTTCTTTAATTGTTCTTCCAAGTTTCATAGTATTAAGGTGAATCTCAACATCAAGTACCCATGACAGATAATTTCTTCTAGAAATATCAAGGACAATAAATTCAAGTTTTGTGAGGTTTGACATCATAAAGTCACTTTGAAAACAAATAAAAATTCAAAGTTAGGTAAATATTAAATGGAAATGTAATTCTCACATATATCCCAACATAAAAATATTTAAGAACACGTACTCAAGATAAGAGATATAGTTAACATATAAATATAGTTTAACGAAAACTAAAGTTATATAGATAACAAATGTTAAAGAAAACAAGATTCTTATCTTAAAATTATATCAACAAAACTTAATATACTACTAGAGACTTGATAGTGCTGATAATGTGTTGTAAATAAAAAGAGGAATACAAAAAAAAAATTAGAGTTATAAAAATTCAACAGTCTAGTTCTTTAGGAACTAGAAGTTACTAATCATCTTATTATATCATTTTGTTATAAAGCATGTCCTTATATAAGCAAATACATTTGCATCTTAAAGGTTAACCACATAATGAACCATTATGTAGGCATACCAAGGATTGTAACATATTATCTAGAAGGTTGTAACCTATTATCTAGATAGTCATCCATTATAAATATACATATTTTACAACAACTACCATATTTCAATACTATAATCCACCTCGTTCCATTTAGTATAATTAGGATTGTCAAAAAATATTTGAAAATCAAACTGAGACAAAAAATTTGAACTTAAAAATTTTATTATTGATTTGTTTGGTTCATTTTTGGTTTTGATTTTTGTTTTGTTTTTTTTTTTTCTTAATTTTTTGTTATCGGTTCCATTTTGATTTTTAATGTTCATGATCCAATGGTTATCCAAACAAAATAGTATGCACAAATATTTTTGGGTAATTAATAAATAAAGTGTAAATGCACACATGAAATCAAAATGCAAGTAAAATATCTCATTTTTTAATAAAAAAAATTTATGAGAATTTGAGAATCAATTTGGATAGAATAATCAAATCAAAGCATCGATTAACTATAGGGGTGAGCATAATTCGGGTTTAACCGAATTAATCGAATTAACCGACCGAGTTCGATCGATTCGATTCGATTAATATATAGGTTTGGTTCAATTAACCAAATTACCCGAAAAGTTGGTTCGACTGGGTGCGATTTGATTACAGCAACTAATTTGTTCGGTTCGGTTAGGAATTAGTGTTAATCAAAAAATTCGATTAATTAACCGAATTTGATCGAACTAACCGTTTGCACACCCCTAGTTAGCTAGACCATCAATTAATCAATGAGTTGAGATCAATTTTGGCTCACAAAAATGCTGAACTAAAACCTTCATTCGATTTGATTTGATTTGTAAAATTTCGATCCGAAAACCAATTCATGAACACCTCCAAGTATAACTACACTCATCATGAGGTTCAAATTTATATGGAAACGAGTGCACTAAACAACTAATGAACACCTAAAATTCTCATGGTTTTTGGTCTAGGGTTAAATTAGCTTAAATAATGAGTTTGAGCCATCCTAAATGGAAGTATTCATTTTCAGAAGGAAATTTCTGATAATTGAAAAGCAAAAGGAAGGAATTAAAATTTGACATATAAAAACGACATAATATTATACAGAATAGATTAAATGTATCACCTGATTTCTTATGTATTCAATCTAATAGTTAACTTTTTTATATTTTATATTAAAATTTTTACCCAAATCATCTCAACTCATTCCCTCCGCAAACCTAATATCATTTCTTCTATGGCAAAATTTTCATGGTTTATGATTTTGCAAACTACTTTTTCTTGCAGCCAGTGCTTTTTCCTTGTTTCCCTTTGTAAAGACTGCTCCTCCCAGACTGCACTTTTTTCTCCCAGAAAAATACCATTTCTCATTAAAAAAAACAGACCTTAATATGGTAAGATTGCTCTAGCTCACAAAGCTTGAGTTCAAAAAAATAGTCTGCCCATAAAAATAGGGTAAGACTGCGTTACACTACCCTTCCCTAACCCCCATGCTTCCCTAGGCAGTGGAAGCTAGTCAGTAACTTCCAAATCATATTTAAATTCATATTTTAAAAGTGTATAAAATAAATAATTTAATTTTAAAAAACTATTTTTTGATATTAAAATTTCTGAACAAGAAGTTATGAAAACATCTAAAAACCATAAAATATGGTTTTCAATTTTTTGGCAAACAGCCGAAAATCGATAATTAAAACAAAAAACTAACATAAACAAACGCATTTTTATAATTTATTTCTTCATTGCAGAGAAACAAAAACATAAACAAAAAGAAAAAAAAATAACAATGACGCCAATGGCTCCTAAATTTTCCACATTCAATTGAGGCATGCATTGATCATCATCACATAAGACCCAATTTCATTTATCTACAATACAAGAAAAAGATGCATGCAGAGGCCTTGAAGAAATAAAAACGAGACAATACCTACACGACTTTCGGAATAGAAACATGCCACTAATTGTTTATTCGTGCAACTTAAAAAGGTTACTTGCCATCAGCACCTCTTGTAAGATCAAAAAGTGAAGTTCTACCAAAACACAAAAACAAAAAGGCAGCAAGACCTTCCATCCCAGCCCAGAATTGCCAACAATCAGAGGTGATTACAGCCCTAAACACAGAAGAGATTTGAGTCAGAATGGCCTGTCCAGTAGGCATCTCGTTCAAGACATCTAGCTTATCAGGCATGATTTAGTGTGCACGCAATTTTGAACAAGTACTACCCTCGATCCAATTGGACATTCATCATACATCATCAACGCAAGCTGATTGAATGGGAGGAATTAGTATGATGTCTCAAAGTTTTACCAACCATGATACACAAAAAATTTAGAAGGAACTACAACAAAAGTTAAGCAAACAATTGCAATACATATTATGTCTACCGCCACATATTAAGCATATGAAATCAAACAAGTCGAAGTTTTATAATTAAGTTTCTTTTAAAAAAAAAAGAACAACGAAAACAAAAAAATCTAATGGTTCAGCTAGGTCCAGCTCAGGAAATCCAACTTGGCTCTTCTGCAGTCCATTGTAAGTCATAACTTCTAACTTATCAGCAATGTTTAGAATGCAGAATTTTGTACATTGAACTTTGCTTGAATCCTCTGAACAATTATCACACATCATCATTGCAAGCTGATTGAATACAATTAATCAGTACCCGACCACGCTGATAACAATGACTTAGATGCTACTTTGAAATTTCACTCAAATCTTTCAAACCTCAGTCCAATCACAAACAGAGGACAGTACATATATATAAATAGAAACATTAAAAATATAATTAATGAAAGGTGACATAGTTCATGGGATAAAAAATCATAAGGCACACTTTATTTCACAGAATTTTTTTTATATTCAAAAGAAACATGTCAAAATATGTGAAGTGAATATGACAAGTCTTACATCATTTTATGAACACTAGAAATGAGACAGAATATTTAGAAGCCAAGTCTTGTTTTGAAAATTCTCAATACCTATTTTGAAAGAACCGTAAAGAGGCATTTCAGATTTTGTTAGCCAATTTGATCCTTCCTACATATTCTACAGCATACAATTTGTTAGCCAATTTGATCCTTCCTACATATTCTACAGCATTCAAATCACCACACTAGCCGCCAACACAACCATTCAGACCAAATATAGGAATATTTCAACTAAAGCAAGCACATTGCTCCCTAAAATCCTGAGATACAAGACACAACAACAAATCTATCTGTCTTGAAGAAGCCTAATTCTAAGCATACTCATTTACTGCATCTACAAGTAGGCAAAAGGCATTTGAACCACTAATTTTTTACCTTATTCTGTCTATTGAAACTCCTCCATTTGACAGGAAACTTCTCATTAGATCTACATTCTCAATTCTAAAAATCATCAATTAAAAAATTAATATATGAACGCCTTTATGGAAATATCCAATAGAAATGTTTATTTTATATAATACTGAGGGTTATATAATAAAAGAATCAAAAGAAATTTTTTTTTTGAAATAAATAGTGAGCATAAGGAAGCAAAATAAAGGGAATAAGGATTGAACCATATAAAGATATATTATGAGAAAAAAAAAATTAAGAGCCCAAAGATTAAGCTTGCCTTTCTTATCAAATTTCAACTTATTATGTGAAACTGGCAGTCAGATGACATAAACTCAAATTTTTTATTTAATCAGAATATTAATTAAAAATAAAAATACTCAATAAATTTCTCAGGTAACTCATCAACACTTTGGGCTTCTGTGATTAGACTTACAAGCCCATGAGATATAAGACACTCCTTGACAGGAATGACGACACATAATGTGGTTTGTTCTTCAGTTCCAACTATGACATTAAAAATGGGAAAGCCAATGCCTTGGTCCCATTTGTCAACAAATTACTAGAAAGAATGATTTGACATTAAACTACCTGCTCCCCCAGCAGGGCCTAATAAAAAAATTCGAAAAGTGTTGTGCATCTGTGTTTATATTGTGTGTTAGAAAAACATAGACTTCACTAAATCGGTTCTCCAAAATGACAGGACATGAAATGCAAATATGATCGTGGAAATGAAGATTAACATTGAAAATTCTTATAGAGCAGAAAAACATCAATCTAACAAACCTTTCACATAAAAATCTTATAACATGCAGCAAAAGAAATGAAAAGGAAAAAACTTATAAATGATAGGGATGGAATAGTATCAACAGATATTCATATCAATTAAATCAAGCTACAATTACACCAAGTAACATAATTATTTCACGTTTTTGAAAATCTGTCAAAATTTAGATGAAAAGATCCAGCTAATGAAGTTTCAGTTTAAATCCTAATGCTGTCAAAATGACATAGTGGAAGTTCACAAAAAAAAATTGAAATTTAGTAATCTAGAGGATGAAAGATCAATAGGAATAGACCGAAAAGGAACATAAGGGGAAAATAACTCGATGGATAGCTTCATCAAATAAATTAACGAGTCAATAAAACCATTGTGTACTTATGCTACAGTCCTCATCACAAGCTTCGTAAATCATTATACTTTCAAAATGCAAATGCCCTGCCTTTCCCTGCCTAATCTATTGAAGATTCCATTCCCTACTAGTTTGAAAGCACGCAAACACAAACAAAGCCAAGTCATTCCACCTTTGCTTCTCGATCTTCATCTAGTCTTGTCCTGGCCTACAACAGGATAAACAAGGAGTATGCACTCTTCATCAAAACAAAAAGTTAGGATTAAGAGAAAAATCAGAGATTTATTTTGAAGAGGTAACTATAAAGAACAAATAGTGAATGGGAAGCACTTAAGGGTGCGCTGTCGAATTCTATTTGGGGATCTAAGAGCTCCAGGCATAAAAAATTTAGAAAAAATATTTAAGAGCAAATAGTTAAGATTATGCCACTTAACCCAAAAGAAACAATAACTTTTACATACAATAATGATCTCTACTATCACTTGTTTTTTTTAAGAATTTCTAATGACTTTAGCCAACATTTAGAAAACACTAACTCACCAGAAAATCAAAAGGAAGAAAAGGACATCAAGGGGCTCTACAGATGTTGGCTAGATACCTAATTCAAGAATTAAAATTCCACTGGTTAGGCAACCTATCAGCAAAACTACTACTTTAATGAACATGGAAGACAAAACAACTATACGAGACACACGTATAGTCAACAAAACCAGAAGAAGATGAAAACTCATACAATAACAAATAAAAACAGGATCCAAACTAGAACCACTTTCAAGTCATTGAACAATCAAGAAAAGCTATCAGAAACTGAATTGAGGTATGGTCAACAGATAATTTTCCTAAATATGAGTTTGAAGAATCTTGTCTTTTTGACAAATTCAGCCTAAGGCAATGGATAACCTCACAAGTCACAAACAACATTCTTCCAATCTCGTCTCAATGAAGTGAGTCATTAGTCATTAACACTCCTTTGAGAAAATAAAGCAAGATTCTCATTCTCAATCCAACACCAGCATATCCAGGAATGGCACCTACAAAAGGAAACCAAACCCTACCCCAAATCCCCTCCCCCCACACCCCCAGCCCCAGCCCCAAAAACCCCTTTTTAGCACAAATTCAGCCCAAAATTGTAGGGGACCCAGTGTCACCGCCTTGGCATTATAGAACACTTAATGCATCCATCAATTACGCAGTACGCACGTGCGCACACACGCACAAACTATATACAGAACTGATAGCATAAAAAATCAATGGAATTTATAGTATACCAACAACATATCAACCTAGTACTCAATCCAAATATGAAGTAGCTTAATATCTAAATCCGTGAAATCTCATAGGTAACTAAAACATTTTCCAAATACAGCAACAGAAAGTACCTTCTGGAAGCCGGCCATAACCACGGCAAGAAATGGTGAGCATTGAAGTCATCAACGCAGAAGCAGTTGCAGAGTGGAACGGCAGCATTGATTCCAGGCAGAAACTCATTTCAACTGGAGACCTTTGAAAAAAAGAAAGGAAATTTATGTCAAACTTCTCTCCCTCTCCCTCTCTCTCTCTCTCTCCTCCTGAATATAACAAATTCCAGTCCTTTTCCTTTACCCAAAAAATCAAATGAAACATAATCACACAAGTACAGTGATATGGTTGTGTGGGTAATTACCTGAAAGTGCGTTGGCAGAGGGTTTTTTTGCTGGTGACACGGAAAGAAGAGCGAGCTGCTTTGGCCTCCGACGCAACTCTCGCCGCTGCGCTCCTGACGGAACTTGAACGAAGAATGGATCTCATAGCCGAGGCAGCGGTGGCCATTGGTAATAAAAAAAATGTTGAGCCCGCCTGAGAAATTCTCTGCCGGATCAAAATGTGGAAGATATCGGGGTTCTCCAAAACGTAGGGTTCTGTGTTGCGTGACCTGAGAGCAAGAGAAGATGACTAAACCCTACAGCGTGTGTTCGGGTAAAGTCATCCCACAAACCTTTACCTTGGCAAAATCTTAAATTTGAATGTCTCTTTAATTTAAATTAAATGTGATATAAAATTATATTAATTTTTTAAAAAAATTTTATCAAAATTTAAATTAAAAGTCCAAAATTTATACTTTTAAATACATTAGAATTTTTTTATGAAAAAATTATTTTTTATTAAAAAACATAATTATACCATAAATATAATCAATATTTAGAAAATTCCAATCAAACCATCCATGGTTCCGTGACCAACTTAAAACTAACTTTTGAAAAGTCAATTTTTGACAAATTTCATCCCCTTTCTCTTTCATGCATTTTATATAGCTTATTGAGTTTCTATAAGTTTGTGTTTAATATTTGTTTGATTTGAATGTCACAGGTTTGATCTCTTAAATTTATTGCTTGTTATGTTTAATTCTAACTATTAAATTCCGGAGAGTTATAACATTATTACAAATAAATTTAGTTTAAATATTTTGATTTACATTTAAAGTGTTTCACAATTACATATAACAATATATAATGAATAAAAAGGGAAAAAATTAGCTTGTGCACGGTCGTCATCTCTTGTCTGAGTGTGTTCCCACTTTATTTTCACTTCCGGAATGAGTTTGTTTTCCGAGCCTCAAGATTTTTCGTCACCTATTGCCAATTTAGTTACATCAAGAGAGATTTCTTATGATCATTTTGTGTTCAAAATTGATCAATTTGTCTATAGAGTATGGTGTTCTCACTCCATTTTCCCATTTGAAATGAGCTTGTTTTCAAAGTCTCAAGAATTTTCATCTCTTGCTACCATTTCAGTTGTGTCGAGAGAGGTTTCCTATAGTCATTTTGTGTTCAAAATTAATAAATTCATCTCCATAGTGAAGAGGTGCAACCTTATTTCTTCCACCTAGAATGGGTTATTTCTTAATGTCAATTTCTTACATTGCCTAGAGGATGATCTTACTTTAGGTTGACACAGTGACATACCATTTGTTAGTATTGAAGGACGTCTTCCCAGGTGGAATATCGCATTGTGTCCTTTTTGTTGTTTGTTGGGATTGAACATGATGAAATTGGCCTTAGGTGGATTTGATTTCGTCATTCATGAAGTCCGTGCAATAATTTTACAAGCAAAAATTAGGTGATCTTCTTTTCCAAGAATAAGCTTGTTTTCTAAGTCTCAAGAATCTTCATCTCCTACTACTAATTCAATTATGTCGAGAGAGGTTTGTTATGGTCATTTTATGTTCATTTATTATTGTTGAAGAACATCTTCCTAGGTGGAATGATTGCATTATCTCTTTGTTACACAAAGTTTTCCTACTTCATTAGGCTGAAGAGGTGCAACCTTATTTCTTCCATCCACAATAATTTTCTCTTTACACGATCAGATAATTGCCAAGTAAATAATCAAACATCTCATCCATCCATGACATAACAAAGGAGTCCTTGCAATGATGTTGTTGGTAGCAATCAAGTGAACTGAGATAGATTGGAAGGCACATAACTCCAACAACATTTCCACTTTCCACTTTATTGGTTATATTTATGTTGGTTTGTTCCTTACCCTTCAGTCGTCAAAATCAAGTCTAAATATAAAATAATGATAAAGAACCTCTCTCAACATAATTGAATTGCTAGTAAGAATAAAAGATTATCACTCCTACTTATTCCACCTCCCTAGAAAAAAAAATGAGACTAAACTCAACTTTGCAAGAGCTTGTTTTTCAAGTCTCAAGATTCTTCATCTTCAGAGTATGGTGTTCCTCGATGATGACTTCACTAAACACCTATTTGTTGGTTATCCTATGCTTAAAAATCTTGGTCTAAAGCAGGTAAAACGTTGTCAACTTTCTTAAAGATGCCTGCAAGCATTGAAGGCATCTCCAATGCTTGATATCTTCACTTATTAAGTGTCTCTTCAATGCGTCTATTTTGAGTTCATTAATAAAGGAGCCAAGCCAAGCCCATTATTAGAAACCACCTTATGGAAAATTAAATTAATTTTATTTATCCATATAGTGCGTCTCTTTGTTAAGGGGGAGTTGTTGGCCTAACAAGACTTAATCTCATTTTGATAATGACAAACCAAGGCATCTAATTGTGTTATCAAGTTGTTTATAGGTATTACTACATAAAAGCACAATGAAAGATGAATAATAAAAAAAGCCATGAAGAACACAAGTAAATGAAGAATGACTATTGAAGAAAAGCTTGGATGAAGATCAAGTTTAAAGACATGAAGACCTAGATAATCTTTTAGAAAAATGATTATTTCATTTTACCGGACTTTTAAATATGGCTTAAATATGTCTCATAAGTTCTTAATCACTAATATATTCTCCTAATTTGCAAAATTTAATCACAATTAGGTTTTCATTCAAATATGCCTAAAATATTATACATTGTTTATTTTTACGTTTACGCATATTGAGAGGGGGAGCCTTGTAAAGGCAGCCTCATTTTACTCCTTATTTGTCATCATCAAAAAGGGAGAGATTGTTGGTCTAACAAGATTTACTTCCGTTTTGATAATGAAAAACCAAGGCATCTAATTGTGCTATTAAGTGTGTATACAAATTGTAATGCCCCGAACTCCTAAACCCAGATCTGGTGCGTTATACCTGATATTATCCTGTTAAATCATAAATCATAAATCATTTACATACGCAGCGAAAAAATATAAACATAATCTCCATACAACACAGACCATAATACCAACATTCCATAATACCGTAATATACCAGAGTTTACTATATCCTAACTAGAAATCCATAAAATAAAATAAAATAAACCAACCATCATAATCTCTATATATTCATACATCTCCAAAACATTCAGTATGTTCATAACTATTCCATTCTCAATAAACCTAAAAACGTAATAACATAAACATAAACGTTTCCATTCCCAAAATATTATCATCATATACCTTGTTTCTATAGTCCTAAAAAATGCTAATAATACCCTCGAGCTCCTCAAGCCCGCTCTCGAGGATGTCCTGAAAAAGAAACATTCATATTCGGGTGACACACATCTCAGTAAGGGAAGAAATATACATATTAAAACAGCATGTGACTAACATAAGGTATATAGGTATCATTTTAATCACTTTTGCAAATCATTAACATAACTTTGAAATCGTTTTTTGAACTTAAACAATCACATGCAAAGTTTTAACCCACGAGATTACTTAAGGATAGGGGTGATTAGCTGCCCATACAAGTAGCACCCCTCTGCTCTGATACATAGGTAACCCTAAGGTCACAACAAAAGCATACTAGGGCACTTACCTCACTCAGTAAGCCCTCAAGTGTTAGATTAATTTCGTACTCACGCATTCAACAATAGTTTACCGGCAAAGGCCCTAAGGATAGGGAAATCTACCCGCCTATACAAATAGATTCCCTCTGCCCTAGTACGTTATGCAGCTACTGCCACATCTGAAGCTACAAATGCACTCATCTTTCTCAACAAGCCCTCAAGCAAAGAGTTCGCCTTACATAATCGTAACATGTTCTATGTACATACATACTTCTAATATTGCAATACATCATTCTTTTCTGTCATTATACATTCATTCATGTTCATAACTTAATTTTACATTTCATTTCACTTTAAGTGACTCTTTCCCATTCGTATCTTTCATGTTTCACATTTCATTTCATTGCATTGTCATTCCTTTGTCATTTCGTTGCATAATATTTTCATTTCATTCCTTTGTACCACAGCTGGTCTTTAGCCATCATCAGTTAGTCTATGTAAAAACATGCTAAATCTGCTAACACAACTCCTTTTAACTGTCATCATTTAGTCTTCACAAAAGTGTGCTAGATCTGCTAACATGACTGTCTTTCAACTGTCTTACATTTACATGGTTGAATTTAATATACACAAACATCATTGTCCATATCATATTTTATTCATAAGCTTTACTTACTTAACTTGCATCTCATATATCTAACATATATTTGCACAGAATCTCATGCCACACAATTTTAGCAGTAAAATTCATATACATTTTTTACAAAATAAGCCAATCCATAATTAACATTTATATACCAAAAATACATTTCATTCCTTACTTACCTCTTTAGATAAATACCTTTTCACTTTCATTCATTTATTTTCACATATACATAACTATATAAACATTCCTAGGCTCAGAAAACATAAATTTCATGGCTGACATTTTAAACCCACATATAAACATATATACAAAATAATGCATAATTCATTTTAATTCATGAAAAACCTGATTTAATATATAAATTTTCCCCTTACCTAACTTTTAAACTACGCCTGTAGGATCCCCGAACTGATACCCACACAGTGTTCACCTGGACCCTATATTCAAAAATCCTAACTTAATTAAAATAAATTCCAATTAACTCAAATCGTAAGAAAAATGCTTATTTACTACTTCTTAGGCTCCATAGAACATTATTCCTTAAGAAAATCCCAAAATAACTAACTCACCCTGATTTTGGGATGTTTCCCAAACCTCACAACCCAACAATCAGCTCCTATAGCTTTGAAGAGAATGATCCCACGAACCCCCTGACAGTTCCGGATCATCAAACCAGGACAAAACCGGTCCAAAATCAAAGAGATAAGGTGGGAAAACCATATGTTAGAGAGAGAAGAAGAAAATTCCTGAGGTCTTGCACTAAAAATAAAGAAAGAGCTTATTTATAGACAAGGCTTCGTCGATGAGACATGTCAATTTGTCGACAAGGCGCTGTAGAGACTTCGTCGACGAGAATGTACCTTCGTCGATGAAATTCAGAGTTCCAAATATGATCTCTCGGGATTCCTTCATTGACAAGAAACAAACTTCGTCGATGAGCTTAGAAAGACACTCGTCGACGAATACAGGACATTCGTCGATGAGGTCTGTCATTTCCTTAAAAATTCTTCCTTTATCCCTTATTTTCCTTTAATCCACTTTATTCATTATATTTTCTAATTATTTAAATTTTGGGTCATTACATATACAAATATTAAAGTATTAAAGCACAATAAAAGATGTAAAATGGAAAGCCATGAAGCATATAAAAGGATGAAATTTTTCTATGATAATGGAACTCATGAAGTCCAAGCTTGAAGAATATAAGTCCAAGCTTGAAGAATCAAGAGAATTTTTATTATGTATATTGAAATTAGGATTCATGTAAGTACGCCTCACTTGATCATTGTGACGAAGCTCTTAGGTGACTTAGTTGGACCTTAGGTACTTTAAAATTCTAGGAAAATATTTTTGCAAGTTCAAAAGTTATTTCAAAAGACTAAAATCATTTTTGGAATGAAAAATATAAAGGAATTTGTATTTCAAGATGTTCGGGTGCCTGAGGCAAGTGCTCAGTTGACTAAATGTGTACTGTCTAAACATTGGTCTAGTTCCAGGAAGTTCGAGTGACCGAAACTCAGGGTTCAGTTGACTGAATGGCTACTACCATTTTTAAGTCCCAGACTTAGTTGGTTCGAGCAACCAAACCTTAGGATTCAGTCGACCAAATGGCTCGATTCAAGCGACCAAACCTTAGAGTCTAGTCGACCGAGTGGGTACTGCCAATTTGGAAATTCTAGATTTAATTGGTTCGGAAGACCGAACACAAGGTTCAGTCAACCAAAGCTCACACGATACTTAGCATAATGGCTGAAAATCTCTAAGATTCTCAAATATTAAGTCATTAAAACACGCATAATGACTAAAATTCAAACGTTGATATAAATAGCTTACCCTAAACGTGTTTTAAACAACTATTATACCGATTGATTGTGATCAATGTCATTCTTTGCTAAAAGTTTTTTTGAGTTCATTTTCCAAGCTTATTGCTTTTCAAAAACTAGAAAACCCTAGTTAAACTCTTGAGCTTCATTTCAATCTCCTTCTAAGAGTGTATTAGAGCTTTAATTTGTGTACGTATCTATTTTATTCAAAGAGTTATTCTTGTACAACTCTACTTTGATTACTTCTTGTATTTTAACGATTCTGAGATTGAATCGTTGACAAGTGAAAGGGGATTTTCGCTTGAGAGGCTTCTCTGCCTACTGAAGGAGAGAGGCGACTCAGCCTAGTGAAGGAGAGAGGCTACTCTGCCTACGTAAAGAAGAGAGGCGACTCCGCCTAAGTAAGGGAGAGAGGCAACTCTGTTAGCTTTGATGTATTCCCAAGAGGGGGGGGGTGAATTGGAATCTAAAACTTTTTCTTAGGTTTGACTTAAATAGAAGTAGTACATTCACAACCTAGGGTTTGTCTATGCAGTTCCAAATGTGTGGATTAATATAACGTGCGGAAATTAAAATCATACGCAACATTCACCAACTATAACATACATGTGCAGGAATGTAAATTGTAGAAAGATAAACAGTGCACACAAGATATGTTATTGGGGTTCGGCCAACTGTGCCTATGTGCCCACCTTAGCCACACCAGTACAAGGATTCTACTAATGCTCACTTAACAGGTGGAGTGGCACCTAATACAACCAGCTCAATTAGCACAGGGCTGACCTCAACCTTTACAAACTCTCCTTACAGGGCGGAGAAGGCCCTAGGTCAACTTCATAAGGCTGACCCCAACCTGATCCTTCCAGGCTAGATCAAACCCTCTCAGGCCACGCCTGGAAATACAATAGTATTTTTCACAATAAAATGGTACATTGATTATGCTTTTATGTAAAGTAGATATGTACCCCAATATGCGTAGTATACTTGATCAATCACATACACATCAACAATGTAGGAAAATGTAAGCTCAGTGATGTGTATTTTTGTGCAAGCTACACTCAATAAGATGTGATGGTTAATATGCCCAAGAGTATTCTAATCAAGTTATTTCTTTGAAACAGTAAATATCAAATCTCAATAATAAACCAGGCTTTCAAAGATGCTGCAAATATTCAAAACAACTCAAAATATTTTCTTTAATGTAATATGCTCAAGAGTTGCTTGAAAGAATAATGTAGCTTGTTAAAACTATTTTGCACAACAAAATCAAGCTATAGAAATCTTTACAATGACAATGCAAAGATCCTTAAGCTACTAGGTTTTTCCCAACACGAGATTTATTAAATGAAATCTGTGGGAAAATCTTGCTTAACTCCCCAAAATCATTACCAATCAACCAAGCAAAGCAATGGGAGTATGAGCAATACTACTAAGCAATAACCCAAGCAAGAACTCTCACAAGGCTAAAAATAATCAATGGAATGAAGGTGTGAGAGTGTTTGGAAGTATTATAGGCAAAATGGGATTTTGGGTTTGAGTGGATTTTGGCTAATGATTTTTCTTAATCTACTCCTAATCCACATAAATGAACCTATATTTATAGATAAGGTCAAAAATATAACCGTTTGGGACCTATGGGGTATTATTAGAAAAGTTCAAAAAGGCTTAAGCACATTTAACCCAACTTAACCTAATTTTACCTCAGTTAAATTAATTTTAACCCGACAAGATTCGGGTGGCTAAACCTTGGTTCGGTCGCCTGAATAGACACTGTCATAAAAGAATTTTAAATAAGTTCGGTCATCCGGATTATAGTTCGGTTGCCCAAATCAAAGTTAGTAGCCTTGCTTCGAAACTTCGGGTACCCAGTCCTAGGTTCGATCAGTCGAACTCGTGTGTTCGGTCGCTCGGGGTTCTTTTTGAACTAAGATGATCGGTCGCCTGAGTTGGTGAAAAGTAACCTTCTAAGGGTTTGGTTGCCCAAGGGCAATATGATCGTTTTACATTCGGTCGCCCGAAACCTAGTCAAACTGTTGACTTTCCAGGAATTCGGGCTCCTAAGGTGTTTTGAACACTTGGGGTTCGGTCGCTCGACCTCTTACATATTTGCCTATTAAGTCCAATTTTTGATTTGATTAATTCCCCTAATAATGTATATGATATGAGGACTATTTTGTGCATTTGTATAGGGACCTATGGTCATTCTACGGTCATTTTTGAGAGCTTACAAATACCTACATGCATGACATGTAGAGATTATTACAGACTGATATGCCTAGTTACTATTACAGACCCAATTTACACAAAATATAAATTACAATAAATCTTCAGGGTCTTTAGTCTTCATGTGTCATCAATTGGTTTGCTAATATAAACCTGCACACAAACTTAAAAGCTATCAAATACCTGAGTATTTGTCATAATCAAAATATGGCATAACCCATCGGGTAAACAAACTCTACCTATTAAAGGAGGTTTTGTAAAAGGCTTCTCCGCCTACTAAAAGAGAGAGGCTTCTCTGCCTACTGAAGAAGGGATAATGGAATCCTCAAGTGGGTTGCTTAAGGTAAAGACGTAGGCACGAATCACCAGTGTAGAGACCCTAAAAATTAAATTAATAAAAGTAATAAAAGAAAGAGAGAGGGAAGAATAAGAAAAGGAAGGAAATTTAAAAGGGGAGAATAGCAGGGCTTTGTTGATGAATCCAGGGTTTTCGTCGACAAATGTCTCGTAATTTTTGGCTATAAGGTACACATTTCCCATTGACGAGAAGATACGGAGAGTTTTAGGAGTTTTAGGGAAATTTTAGGTTCATCGACGAAATATCCTCCTTGTTGACGAAGTGCCTTCATGGGTTCGTCGATGAATTACTTGAACTCGTTGACGAATGCCAGCCTATAAATAGTGGAAACCCTCATTTCAACATTGTTTTCTCTCTCCTTTCACTCTCTCTCTCTCTAGAAACTTGAAACCCTCACCTTCTCTCTTCATTTTCGGCTTCGTTACAGTCCGATTTGACGATCTAGAATCGCCACGAGATTCCTGGGAAGATTCTTTGCAACCTAGGCAGAGTAGATTTTCATATTGGAGTTTCGGAGCACTATCCTAAAATCAAGGTAAGTAGAATATTTTAGGGTGTTATGAGTTATTTGGAGTATTCAGAACTTAGGGTGTATTTAATGGAAGTTGTTTTGGGGAAAGAGTTGTTTAACTTGGGGGAAAATGTGATTTTTAGGGTTTTGAGCTATGAAATCCGAGAAGCGTATGTTCTAAGGTGTTAGAGGACCTCTCAATAAGTCAGATAAGGGGAATAAATTATAACAATCTTTTCCTAAAAAATTGTGGGTTGAAAAATATGAGAAATGGAATTTTGATATTTTACCTGAAATTTATTATGATATGAATATTTGATGAAATTTGTGTGGCATATGATTTATATTGAGATATGTTTAAAACTGGGTTAAATGATTTACCCTAAGAAATATGGGTTTATGAAATGTGTACTGTTATATGGGATTTGAAATGGGGAAAAATGATAAAAAGTGATTATGTACTAAAAAGTATATCCTTTGAGAAATGATGAAACATGAGATATGGAAATATTTTATTGAGAAATGTGAATTACATGAAATGAGATATGTATATGTATTTATGAGATGAAATGAGTATTGAATTGATGAAATACCATTCAAATGATGAAAGAATTGTGATTATTGAAAATGTGAACTGTAGAGACCCGAAGAATTATAGCAATAAAATAATAAGAGAAATGATAAAAAGGAAATTTTAAAGGATGCATTCGACACGAACGGGCTTCTTGGGCTCATTGCCGTGGGCTTGCATCTCATCGATGAGAAGTTACCGAGAGGGTTGTTCCAGGGCCTAAATTTCATTGACGAGGGGTAAGTGCTCATCAACGAAACTCTTTCTTGGATGCATTGACGAGGAGTCATGACTCGTCGACGAGGCCACGTGGACAAGCATTTCTATAAAAGGCCGAGAATCATTTTTCTTCGAGAAAAACATGCAGAATCTCTTTTTCTCTCTCTAACTCCGTCTCCCTCTACCTTCTCTCTAAAAATTCGGCCTCATTTCATGTCGGTTCGACGATCCAAAGCTGTCACACTACTCCTGGGAAGATTCTCTTTATATTTGTTGGAGTAGATCGTTGGTTGGACCAATTTGGGCACTATCCCAAAATTTGGGTAAGTTAATTATTTTAAGTTTTATAAGGTATTTGACATTTTTGGATTGAGGAGGTGTAGTAGATGAAATAATTCTAAAGTTTTGCTGGAAAAAAAATGTGAATTTCAGGGTGTTGAGTTTAGAACATCACAGGTGCAGATTTAGTTAAATTTGTGGGCTTTTTAGTAGGTAGGTAAGGGGATAAATTAAGTCAGTTTATTTTTATGAAAATTTATTATTTTAAAATAGCATGTATTTATAGTAATTATGTATGTTATATCAGAATATTTGGGAATATTGCTGTTGAACAGGAAAATGATTTTAAAATGTTAATCAGAAATATATTCAACTTAGGTATTCAGTTTTAATACTTTTTAAATCTGTGTGACATGAGTATCATTTTACAAATATTATGTTATGTCAAATTTTCAGTAAAAGCATGTTTACAACAGTGTTTTTTTTTTTTTTTTTTTAAGAAAACGATAAATAATATAGGAAATTATGGTTTCGGGACTTTATGATAAACATTACAAATTACCATCGTACTTACAGACACATTTGACTTGGTAGTGGTTGTCCAGCCATTGTCAGGTCCCACCTTTGGGTTACACAACTCAGTCATAGTGGGGTAATACATGACATCAGCTAGCTATTCATCCTGGATAATATTTTAGTATTATCAATTAGCAGATGATTTTATAATAACTGAAATTCAGTATGATTTAACATGATCAGGATTATATATGTTTTATCTAGTATTAAATCACTAGTTTTTATCTAGACATGTGTTACGTATTGTTCATCTATTATAGTACGAATATAGTCCTACCGCCACACAACTAATATTAGTTTATTTCCTTTACTGAGATGTGTCTCACCCCAACTTACAAAACATTTCAGGGAATCCAGATAGACAGGTAAACTGAGCTCCGCGTTGGTCGAGACAATTCATACCACCCTGGTAGGAGGGTGAGTTACAGAGCTAGGGTCAGATGGTTTTTTTGGATTATGATCCTAGTTTTTATTTTTGGTCTTTTGGAGGATTGTTTATTTATATTTACAGAAATGTTATGGAATGTAGTGAAACTCTGGTATTGTTTGTTTTGAATGTAATCTATGTTTTCCGTTGCTTAGGTGTCCGTTGTGTATAACAAGTGCATCCCCGAAACCCACGAGTTTGGGTTGATTTTGTTATATTGGTATTAAGGTTATTATTAAAAATGATATTTATATATGTGAGGAAAAAAATTTTAAGGTAAAATAGGCAAGTCATTACAGTTTGGTATCAGAGCCTAAGTTGCTAAGTTCTGTAGACTTTAAAATGCAACGGAAACAACACTAGAGTATAGGACAAAGGAATTTTAGGTTTTGTTGTGTAGTCTAGATGCAGGACATCCGTGATGGTTTATGTGTCTTTCTTGGGGTGACGATTTTAGGAAAGTCATAGCAAACTATTGACGGGTTGGGTGTTTAGGTTGCAGGATCGAACCTTGAATTAAGAATAGAGATGATAAATTAATTAAGGATATGACATACTAGTTAGATGAAATGTGTTGGACATGTTATGGTAATAGGGTCCTAAAGCCAAGATTATTGTCTTCTCAGGATGGACCCTGGAGGTGGTAGCGCACATGCAAGTGGTGGTGAGGGTGTTGGACCATCGAGTGTAGCTGGTGGTGACTTAGACGTAGTATTACACAGCGTGGCTCAGCGAGTCATGGCTGAAATTGCCACAAACTCTAGGGAGCAAGGAGGTCCGTCTGTAAGCCACAGATGTATGATTAAGAAGTTTACAAAGATGAACCCTCTGACCTTCTCATGAGGAATTGATCCTGTAGTTGCTAAGAACTGGATGCAAGAGATAGAAAAGGTGTTGACAGTGCTGTAGTGTATAGAGGAGCAAAGGGTCCTATTTTGCCACGTATAAACTGGCAGGAGAGGCCAAGAGATGGTGAACGGTAGTGAAACTCCTGTAGTAGCAGAGGTCAGTTCCTATAGAGTTGACATGAGGTCGATTCAAAGGAATATTTTTTGATAGATACTTTTCAGCCTCGTTTAGAGAAGCCAAGGTAGAGGAGTTTCTGAATTTGAAGCAAGGACAGCAGACAGTGCAGTAGTATGCGGCGAGGTTCATTGAATTATCTTGCTTCGCCCCATACGTTATCCCAGATGAGATGAAGAAAGCAAGACAGTTTGAAAGAGGCCTGAGGCGAGAATTATATAAGCAGGTGGCAATACTGAAATTATAGGACTTTGCCAAGCTGGTAGACAGAGCAGCTATGGTAGAAGCCGAAGAGCGGATGGATGCTGAGGAATAGAAACAGAAAAAGAGATCCACGCCTTTAGGTTTCTAGCAAGGATCCAGTCGGGGTTCATAGAAGAAGGGTGGCTACTATAAGGATTGAAAGCAGGAGTCGAGGAGCCATGGGATTCAGGGTACGCAGTCATACCCAATCAGTCAGATTTGTCGAAAGAAACACTCGGGAGAGTGTCATGTCGGGTGAGGCATCTGCTACCGATACGGGGAGCTAGGACATATGATGAGAGACTATTAGGCTTATATTGGAGCTGCTCCTGCTCCTAGACCTTCTTAGGGAGGATATCAAGCACCCCATGGAGGTCAGCAGAGGAATATAGTTCTGACGAGAGTTTATGCCCTAACGCTAAGTGATGCTAAGATAGCCAGTGATGTGGTGATAGGTATGATTAACATGCTTTCATTTAAAGTTATTGTATTGTTTGATTCAAAAGTCACACAGTCATTCGTGTCTATGAGGTGTATTAGATTATGTGAGGCAGAAACACAGTTGTTAGACACCGAATTGTTAGTAACTACACCAATAGGGTCAGTAGTGAGGTGTAGTAGAGTGCTCCGAGGTTGTCTAGTTGATATTCAGGGGAAAGTCTTGCCAGCTAACTTGATAGTGTTGGACATGCATGGGTTCGATGTAATATTTGGTATGGACTGGCCCACAGCTAACTACGTGAGTATAGACTGTCGTTTGAAAGAAGTGATATTTAGACCTCCGGGAGGACCAGATTCAGGTTCATGGGTTCACAAGTGCAATCCTCGCCTCCATTAGTATCAGCCATACAGGCGAGGAGATTACCCCTAGACGGTTGTCAGGGGTTCATGTCCTTTGTAAAGGAAATGTCAGAAAATGAATTAAAGCTTGCTAATACGCTAGCGGTGAAGGAGTTTTCAGATGTCATCCCAGACGAGTTACCCTGGTCACCTCCTGATCGGGAGGTAGATTTCTCTATTGATCTACTTCTGGGGATGACACCAATTTCTAAAGCTTCTTATAGAATGGCCTTAACAGAGTTGGGAGAGCTAAAGAATTAGTTGCAAGGCTTGCTAGATAAGGGTTTTATTCGGCCCAGTGTATCACCGTAGGGAGCTCCAGTGTTATTTGTAAAGAAGAAAGATAGATCTATGAGGATTTGTATAGATCACAGGGAAATTAATAAGGTGACAATCAAGAACAGGTATCCTCTACCTCATATAGACGATTTATTTGATCAGCTTTAGGGTACACGGTTCTATTCCAAGATTAACCTCAGATCAGGCTACCACCAGGAAAAAGTTAAAGCAGAAGACGTCTCAAAGATAGCCTTTAGGACCATGTATGGGCATTATGAATTCCTTGTTATGCCTTTTGGTCTGACGAATGCTTCTGATGTATTCATGGATTTGATGAATAGAATTTTTCACCAGTGTATAACCCAATTCGTTGTACTTTTCATTGAAGACATACTGGTTTACTTGAGGAGTTTTGAAGAGCATGAGATGCATCTACGGTTGGTACTTCAGATACTCAGGGAAAATAAATTGTATGCCAAGTTTAGCAAGTGTGAATTCTAGCTAGAGAAAGTTGCGTTTCTAGGGCATGTTATATCAGGGGATGAAATTTCAGTGGACCCCAGCAAGATTGAGGCATTGGTAAATTAGGAAAGGCCAAGGAACGCTCAGGAGATCAGGAGTTTCTTGGGACTAGCTGTAACGCCCCGACCCTCTACGTGGGTCCAGAGTGCTACTAGTCCATTCACTTACCTGATAGTCTGCATTCTAACATCATGTACACAAAGAAAACATAATATAATCTCCACAAATATAATACCAGAGTTTACTATTCCTATCCATATTCCAAATTAACTATTCACCACCTATACTCACATTTATACATGTCTCCAAAACATTATCCACAAATACAGTATTCACAACTATTCATCTATCTGAAGACTTCAATACATAAAACATAAAACATAAAGTATACATCTCAAAATTAACATAAAAATATACCCTTTCTCTTCCTATTTTCCGAAAATGCTATAAAACCTCGAGCTCTCTAAGCTCGTTCTCGAGGAAATCTTGAAAAAGATAAATTCATATTCGAGTAAGACACATGTCAGTAAGGGAAGAAACAATATATTAAAACAGTGTGTGGCCAACATGAGTCTATATAACAACATAATATTTAACATTTGAAAATCATTAACATAATTTCTAAAATCATTGTTTGAACCTAATCAATCATATGCAAAATATTTAACCCACGAGTTTACCCAAGGATAAGGGTGATTACCCGCCCATACAAATAGCACCCCTCTACTATGATATTTAGGTAACCCTAAGGTCACTACTAAAGCATACCAGGGCACTCACCTTACTCAGTAAGCTCTCAAGTGTTAGATTGATCTCGTACTCACACTGTTCAATAATAGCTTACCGAAAAAGGCCCTAAGGATAGGGAAATCTACTTGCCCATACAAGTAGGTTCCCTCTACCCTAGTAGTTATGTAACTACTGCCACATCTGAAGTTACTAGTGCACTCACCTTTCTCAGTAAGCCCTCAGGCGAAGAGTACGCCCTGCCCAGTCATAACATGTTCTACATACATAGGTACTTCTAGTATCATAATACATTATCCTTTTTTTCATTATTCAATCATACACATCTATTCATGTTCTTAACGTATACATTTCATTGCATTTCATTTTACGTGATCTTCGACATTTCATCGTTCACATTTGTCATTTCATATCATAGTCATTTCATAGTCATTTCATTGCATTTTCCTTTCTTTCTTTCATACTACAGCTGGTCTTTAGTCATCATCAGTTAGTTTACAACTCCTTTTAGTTGTCATCAGTTAATCTACATAGAAATGTGCCAGATCTGCTCATGACTGTCTTTCAGTTGTCTTACATTTACATGGTTGCATTTAACATACACATACAACATTGTTCATATCATATTTTATTCTTAATACTTTACTTACTTAGCTTGCATCTCATACATTTAACATATATTTGCATAGAATCTTATACCACATAATTTAACACTAAAAATTCATAAATATTCCTGTAAAATAGGTCAACCCACATTTAACATTTATATACTGAAAATACATCCCATTTCTTACATAATTCCTTAGAAATCACTTTTCACTTTCATTTGTTTACTTTCACATATACATAGCTACATAAGCAATCCTAAGCTCAGAAAGCATAGTTTTACATGGTTGACATTTTATAATTCACACCAAAACATGCATATAATATAAAATAATTTATTACCTTTAATTTCATAAAATCTGATTTAATACATAATTTCCCTTTACCTGATTTCTTGAACTACGCCAACAGGGATCTCGAAAAGATGCCTACGGCTCTCACCCTGGCCCTAAAATAAAAATCTTAGGTCCATTAAATCAACCCTAAATAAAATATTATTTTAATATTTTCTAGACTCATAAATTCCAAATAAATAATTATACCCTTAAATATAGTCAATTTACCAAAATTTTTAAATCTCACTCTTACTTTGGAGTGGGGCTTACAAAACCCCAATTGAAAATTTACTTACGCCAAAATGACGATGATCATGACTAAGACCCCGTGGTGATGCCTGATCGTCGATTTAACGACAGATTTAACAAGAAATTGAGAAATTAGGAAAAAAATTTCTTACCCTGGGAATGGTGCCTACGCCACTCCCATGACAAATCTGCTCAGTAGAAATGTCGGTGGCAGAGCTAAGAATCCAAAGACACCTTTTGTTTCTTAATCGACGCTCGTTAGGCCAACAAAATTGAGGAGAGAAAGGAGAAGAACGGAGAAGTGAGAACTGGCAAGGGAGAGAAATGAGAGATGATTGCAATTCCAAATTCTTCTGAAGCTTCTTTAAGCTTCTGGAGATGATTTAAAACATTATTTTATTATATTCTTATATATATATATATATATATACATGTGTATTAAACTTATATTATATTAATCTTACACATATATATATATATATATATCTTTATTCCAATTAATTTTTTTCCTATTCCTTTTTATTTATTTAATTAATTTAATAATTAATAATTACTCTTAATTTTTTTCCATACTATTTCTTTTTACTTGTTTATTTAATACATTAATTTAATAATGTTTAACCAATTAATTGATTAATAATTTTAATTTATTAATTTTTTTAGTTTTTTAAATTTTTCTTTTCCAGGTTATTACATTCTTCTCTCTAAGAAAATTTTGTCCTCAAAATTCATAACCTAATTTTTCATTTCCATAATTCTACGATTTACTATACCTCATATCATTTTGTAAATATATCTCTCAAATAAATTTTTGCATCATCAATAATTAAATAAAATCATCATCATCTTAAACATAAATTCATACCTGCCCCCTTGGCTTTATCTGCCTTATCCAGGATCATTGTATAACCACGTACTTGTCCACCTCTACCTAGAGGTACTTGTTGGTTTCTCCCAATGCCATAACCTCTGAAATCAACTAACCAACCTCATACCATATATTTCCATATCCTCTAATTTAAATAACAAACACCCAAGTTAACCACAAACCATTAAACCAAAACACCTAAATTATTCTCCTTCAAAGATTTTTCTTCCTAAATCAACCAACCTAACCATCGAGCTCAAATTACAAGTTCTAATTTTTCTACTTAGAAACATCACCATCGATGGATTTACCATGATTTTCTGAAGCTAGCTACTTTTTTAGAAAAACACAGAAGACCATCAAAGGATTTCTGCTTACGAAACACAACTCAGAATTCCTAACGGTATCTTAATCTACCCATCCCTATTCTTATCGCAACTCAATCCTATACTGTGGTATAAATCATCTCTAACATAATACTCTAATATTTTCATAACCAAACGATGTGAAATTAATCACACTTCCGGCTGGATATTGCACTGAAACCATCTGTAATGCCCCGACACTCTACGTGGGCCCGAAGTGCTACTAATCCATTCACTTACTTGATAATCCACATTCTAACATCATGTACACAGCAGAAAACATAATATAATCTCCACAAATATAATACCAGAGTTTACTATTCCTATCTATATTCCAAATTAACTATTCACCACCTGTACTCACATTTATACATAGCTACATAAGCAATCCTAGGCTCAGAAAGCATAGTTTTACATGGTTGACATTTTATAATTCACACCAAAACATACATATAATATAACATAATTTATTACCTTTAATTTCATAAAATTTGATTTAATACATAATTTCCCCTTACTTGATTTCTTGAAATACGCCAATAGGGACCTCGAAAAGATGCTTGCGGCGCTCACCCGAACCCTAAAATAAAAATCTTAGTTCCATTAAATCAACCCTAAATAAAATATTATTTTAATATTTTCTAGGCCTATAAATTCTAAATAAATAATTGTACCCTTAAATATAGCCAATTTACCAAAATTTTCAAATCCCACTCTCGCTTTGGAGTGGGGCCTAGAAAACTTCAATTTAAAATTTACTCTCGCTTTGGAGTGGGGCCTAGAAAACTTCAATTTGAAATTTACTTACGCCAAAATGACGACGATCACAATTAGGACCTTGTGGTGGTGCCTGATCGTAGATTTAATGACAGATTTAACAAGAAATTGAGAAATTAGGAAAAATTTGCCTTACCCAAGGAATGGTGCCTACGCCGCTCCTACGACAAATCCGCTCCAGTAGAAATATCGGTGGTGGAGTTAGGAATCCAACGACACCTTTTGTTTCCTAATCGGTGTTCATTAGGCCGACGAAATCGAAGAGAGAAAGGAGAAGAATAAAGAAGTGAGAACTGGCGAGGGAGAGAAATGAGAGACGGCTGCAATTCCAAATTCTCCTGAAGCTTCTTTAAGCTTTAGGAGATGATTTAAAACATTATTTTATTATATTCTTATATATATATATATATATATATATCTTTATTCCAATTAAATTTTTTTCCTATTCCTTTTTATTTATTTACTTAATTAATTAATAATTACTCTTAATTTTTTCCCATACTATTTGTTTTTACTTGTTTATTTAATATATTAATTTAATAATGTTTAACTAATAAATTGATTAATAATTTTAATTTATTAATTTTTTAATATTTTTAAATTTTTCTTTTTCGGGTTATTACCTTGGCGAGATATTACCATTGGTTTGTAAAGGGATTCTCAGGACTATGAGGGCCTTTGACCCGACTGGCCAGGAAGAATGCCAGATTTGTATGGGATGATGAATGCGAGTAGAGCTTCCAGGAATTAGAACAGCGACTCGTCACTGCACCAGTACTGACGATTCCATTGGTGGGTGTTGGCTATGTAATTTGTAGTGACGCGTCTTTGAAAGGGCTCGGCTATGTATTGATACAGCATGGTAGGGTTGTAGCTTATGCCTCTCAACAGTTGAAAGACTATGAAAAGAACTACCCTACCCATGATCTGGAATTGGCTGTAGTGGTACACACGTTAAAGATTTGGAGGCATTACTTGTACGGTGAGAGATGTGAGATATTCTCCAATCACAAAAGTTTGAAGTACTTTTTCACTCAAAAGGAGCTGAATTTGAGACAGTGGAGGTGGTTGGAGCTTATTAAAGATTATGACTACACTATCAGTTACCACCCAGGAAAAGCAAACATGGTAGCTGATGCTTTGACTAGGAAATCAATGGGATCAGCATTGGCAGCTATGGAGGTTCAGCATCCGATCTAGATGGATATTTAGAGAATCGGTGTAGAGTTGGTAGAGAGTGATCCTTAGACATTTATTGTCAACTTAGTGGTGCAACCTACATTACAAGAAATGATTAAAGTTGCTCAGAAAGAGGACCCATAATTAGCAGAGGTAATAGCTAGAGTACAAGGTGGTTAGGGAGAGAAGTTCAGTATTTCATATGACGGAGCTCTGAGGTTTCACACCAAATTATGTGTTCCTGTAGATTCTGATATCAGGAGAATGATTTTAGAGGAGGCTTATAGATCTCTATACACGGTTCATCCTGGTAGTACAAAAATGTATAGGGACCTTCAGGAATTTTTTTGGTGGAGCAGCATGAAGGGGGAGATTGCCAAGTTTGTAGCATAGTGCTTGACATGCCAGCAGGTTAAGGCTGAGCACTAGAGACAAGAAGGTTAGTTGCAGCCACTTTTCATTATGGAATGGAAATGTGATCACATATTTATATGGTCAGAATGCAATTTGGGTGATCGTGGATCGTCTAACGAAGACTGCCCATTTTCTTCCCATTAAGATCAACTACTCCATGGACAGACTAGCAGAGATTGATGTTTAAAAGATAGTATGTTCTCATAGTGTGCTAGTGTCTATAGTATCAAACTAAGACCCATGTTTCACGTCATAGTTTTGGAAGAGCTTGTAGGAGGCTTTGGGAACTTAGTTATCTTTCAGCACTAGCTTTCATCCTCGAATAGATGGACAGACCAAGAGGATGATCCAAATTCTTGAAGATATGCTATAGGCTTGTGTGCTGGAGTTTGGGGGTAGTTGGACCCAATAAATGCCACTAGTGGAGTTCGCGTACAATAATAGCTACCAGACCAGCATCAGGATGGAACCTTATAAAGCGTTGTATGGAAGAAGGTGTCATTCCCCATTATACTAGGATGAGATGGGTAAGCGGCGAGTTGTGGGGTCAGAGCTAGTGCAATAGGCTTATGATAAAGTTCGGCTCATTCGAGATAGGATCAGTGCAGCTCAGAGCCGCCAAAAGAGTTACACTGATACTCACTACAAGAAATTGGAATTTGATATAGGAGATCACGTATTTCTAAAAATAGCTCCATTAAGAGGAATTATGAGATTTGGAAGGAAGGGTAAGCTTAACCTTAGGTTTATTGGCTCATTTGAGATCCTTAAGAGAGTAGGGTTAGTTGCCTACATGATAGCCTTACCACCCGTTTTATCTAGAATACATGGTGTATTACATGTTTTCATATTAAGGAAATACGTCCCAAACCCCTCCCATGTGATCATTTATAGTGAGTTAGAGCTCAAGGATACTATGGCGTATGAGGAGGTACCAGTGCATATTCTGGACAAGAAAGATCAGGAATTGCACAATAAGAAGATTCCTTTAGTAAAAGTCTTGTGAAGAAATCATATAGTAGAGGAAGCTTCATGGGAGCTCTAGGAACAGATACGACAAAAATACCCACATTTATTTAGTGGGGTTTAGCAATAATTAAGAAAAGATGCAAATAAGTATGTAATGTTCCCTTTGCAGGTCAATCAGTACACGTAATAATATTTTGGTAGTAGGTAGTATTTTGGTTTTGGGAGAATTTTAGTTTATGTATTTGTAATCTCCCAGGACCTTGAATGTAACAACGATATTCCTCTGCCACAAATGAGGGTAAGTAATAAAATAAGTAGTCCATTTTTTTTAAAGGATGGTGTTCAATACAGATAGTAAATTTCAAGGATGAAATTTTTATAAGGAGGGGAGAATGTAGAGACCCGATGAATATAGCAATTAAATAATAAGAGAAAGGATAAAAAGGAAAATTTAAAGGAGAAATTTAGTAGGGTCTCGTCAACGAACACAGCGCGTTCATCAACGAACGGGCTTCTTGGGCTCGTTGACATGGACTTGTGTCTCGTAGATGAGAAGTTACCAAGAGGGCTGTTCTAGGGCTTGAATTTCATCAACGAGGGGTAAGTGCTTGTCGACGAAACTTCTTCTTAGACTCGTCGATGAGGAGTTGGGACTTGTTGACGAGATCACATGGACAAGCATTTCTATAAAAGGCCAAGGATCATTTTTCTACGAGAGAAACATGCAGAATCTCTCTTTATCTCTCTAACTCCGTCTCCTTCTACCTTCTCTAGAAATTCGGCCTCATTTCACACCAGTTCGACAATCCAAAGCCGCCAAGCTACTCCTGAGATGATTCTCTTTATATCTGTTGGAATAAATCGTTGGTTGGGCCAATTTGGGCACCATCGCAAAATTTGGGTAAGTTAATTATTTTTAAGTTTTATAAGGTATTTGGTATTTTCTGGACTGAAGAGGTGTAGTAGATGAAATAATTCTGAAGTTTTGTTGGGGAAAAATGTGAATTTTAGGGTGTTGAGTTAGGAACATCATAGGTGCAGATTTAGTTAAATTTGTGGGCTTTTTAGTAGCAAGGTAAAAGGATAAATTAAGTTAGTTTATTTATATGAAAATTTATTATTTTAAAATGGCTTGTATTTATAGTAATTATGTATGTTATATTAGAATATTTGGAAATACTGCTGTTGAACAGAAAAATAATTTTAAAATGTTAATCAGAAATATATTCAATTTAGACATTCAGTTTTAATACTATTTAAATATGTAAGGCATGATATCATTTTACGAATATTATGTTATGTCAGATTTTCTAGTAAAAGCATGTTTACAACATTTTTTTTTTAGGAAAACCATGCATAATACAGGAAATTATAGTTTCAAGATTTTATGATAAACAGTACAAATTTCAATTCAATATGTTATAATATGCTCAGCACAAGGTCGTGATTGATAGCTGGCACAAAGCCGTAATTATGTATGTTATTCGGTGCAATGCCATGATTATGTATGATATGTTAGAATTCAAAAAAATGCTATCAATCTAGTTTCATGTTAAATCAGTATATGTAAACATACTATATGTTATCAGAATCCTGATGGTTTAGTTTAGATCAGTATTCAGGGCTCGGTACCGTAGCTATTAAGTTCAGTTCAGACTAGTGCTACCACATTTGCCAGTAGAGAGTATAGGAGATGGATAGTCGATGTGGCTTCAGTGTAGTGTTGTAGACTATTGACTCTATGAGTCCAATCCTATTTTGATAATGAAAAATCACTTGGTATTTGATCTGTGCATTGAAATTGTGAACAAGAACTATGTTTAAGCGTGCATGGAAGGATAACAAGTCATGAAAGTCATACAGAATAAAGTTTACACAACTTGGCAAGATCCATGGAACTCAAAGAGTACAAGAATGAAGATGCAAACACCAAGTTCAAGAGCGTCATGGGAATGGGTACTTAGAACTCATGTACTTACATTTTCATATGATTTAATTTGAGGCTCAACATATACCTTAGAATGAAAACTCATGCATTTCATGAACATTATTTGAGGACATTCATGGACTTAGATATATTTTCAAAATCCCGGAAAATGTTTTTATAAAAGATCCAAGAAAGGGATCGAAGCATATTTTCAAATTAAGAAGGAAAAATCTAGGAATTTGTAAGTTCAGAAGACTGAACTCCACGTTTAGTAGTTTGAAGATTGCATTTCAAAAGACCGAACTCAGCATTCAGTCATCTGAGGAGTGCACTTTACAAGACCGAAGTTAACCTCAGTCAACTGAAGAATTTCTTCAGAAGACCGAAGATTAAGTTCAGTCATATAAAGAATTTATGGTGAAACACAGAACCTGACAGAAGCACCTATGAAGACTAAACACAGACTTCAGTTGTCTGAACCCGACACTTTAGTCATCTTGCCTTTAACCTCAGTTGTTTGACCCTGTGTCCAGGTTGATTTTTCAAAGCTTTAAGGAACTTCAGTCGTCTGGGCCTTTGACCTCAGTCGTTTGAACTTGCGGGAAAACTTAAAAATTTAATTTTTATTAAGAGAACTCACGAGATATTTTTTAATCCAATGGTCAAGATTGATTATAAGGGTTAAGCATATATATATTGAACATCCAAACCCTAGTACGTTAGCTAAGAAAAACGAGAAAAGAAAAGAACATCTTGTTGAAAGAGATTTGAGAACTTTGAACACATTGTTATACGATTTCCTGCAGTCTAGTTCATACTCATCAAGCTTGGGCAAATCAACTCAGAAAATCAAAGGGGATTTGTAACGCCCCGAACCCTTAAACCCTGGTTCGGTGCATTATACCTGATAAAATCTTGATAATCCATAAATCAATATATACGTGGCAGAAAACATAACATATTCTCCATATAACATTATACCAGAGTTTACTAATTCTAACTATAATCCATAATAAATAGTTATACGCGCAAATATAACCAATTTGCCAAAATTCTCAAATCCCACTCTCGCTTTGGAGTGGGGTCTAGAAAACCCTAATTGAAAATTTACCCACGTTAAAATGACAACAATCGCAACTAGGATCACGTGGTGGTGCCCAATCATCGATTTAACGGCAGATTTAAAGAGAAATTGAGAAATTAGGAAAAATTACCCCAGGAATGGTGCCTACGCCACTCCCATGAAAAATTTGCTCCAGTGGAAATGTCAAAGGTGAAGTTAGGAATCCAACGACACAATCTGTTTCCTGATCATTCGAATATTCTTTGAGAAATGAGGGGGGAGAGAGAGATGGAGACAGAAAGAGCACGAGCAGGAGGGGGGCGGCTTCCTCTGTCTGAAATCCAAGCTCCAGATTTCTTATACATATATAATAAAATATATTATATTATAATATCATAACATTATACGTTATTATATAAACACACACACACACACACACACACACACACACATGTATATATATATATATATATATATATTCCTTCATCCTTACACACACACACACACACACACACACACACACACATATATATATATATATGTTTGTATAATAAGGTATAATGTTATAATATTATAATATAATATATTTTATTATATATGTATAAGAAATCTGGATGCTTAGAAGCATTTAGATTGAAGCTTGGATTTCAAATAAAGGAAGCCGCCCCCATCCTGCTCGTGCTCTCTCCATCTCCGTCTCTCTCTCCCCTCATTTCTCAACGGATATTCAGCTAATCAGGAAACGGAAGGTGCCGTTGGATTCCTAGCTCCACCACCGACATCTCTACTAGAATAGATTCATCATGGGAGTGGCGTAGGCACCATTCTTGGTGTAAGGTAAATTTTTTATAATTTCTTAATTTCTCTTTAAATTTGCTGTTAAATCAATGATCGGGCACTACCACGTGGTTCTAGTCACGATTGTCGTCATTTTGACGTGGGTAAATTTTCAATTCAGATTTTCTAGACCCCATTCCAAAGCAAAAGTGGGATTTGAGAAATTTGACAAATTGATTATATTTGAGGGTATAATTATTTATTATGGACTATAGTTAGAATTAGTAAACTCTGGTATAATGTTATACGAAGATTATGTTATGTTTTCCGTTGTGTATATATTGATTTATGGATTATTAGAATTTTATCAGCTATAATGCACCGAACCCGGGTTTAGGGTTCAAGGCATTACATTTTGGTATCAGAGCAATGATTTTGGGATTTTGAGAATAAAATATGATATGAACTATGTTGCTTGTGTATGTTAAATGTAACCATGTAAATGTAAGATAGCTGAAAGATAGCCATGTTAGCAGATTCTAGCACACTTCTGTGTAGACTAACTGATGACAACTAAAAGGAGTTGTAGACTAACTATTGATGGCTAAAGACTAGCTGTAGTACAAAGGAAAGAAACAAAAATGCAATGACACGACAATGGAATGATTATGGTATGAAATGACAAATGTGAACAATGAAATGTTGAAGAATTACGTAAAGTGAAATGCAATGCAATGTTTAAAGTAATGAACATGAACAGATGTGTATGAATAAATAATGATAGAAAGAATAATATATTATGGAAGTATCTATGTACGTAGAACATGTTATGATTAGACAGGGCGTACCCTTTGCCTGAGAGCTTTCTGAGAAAGGTGAGTGCACTCATAGCTTTAGATGTGGCAGTAGCTGCATAACGTACGAGGATAGAGGGAACCTACTTGTATGGGCGGGTAGATTTCTCTATCCTTAGGGTCATCGCTAGTAAACCATTGTTGAATTGTGTGAGTACGAGATTAATCTAATACTTAAGGGCTTACTGAGCAAGGTGAGTTCCCTGGTATGCTTCAGTAGCAACCCTAGGGTTGCCTAAGTATCAGAGTAGAGGGGTGCTACTTGTATGGGCGGGTAATTACCCTTATCTTTAGGTAATCTCTTGGGTTAAATCTTTTGCATGTGATTGATAGGTTCATAGAATGATTTCAGTGTTATGTTAATGATTTGCAAATGTAATTAAAATGATATGTATATACCTCATGTTAGCCACACGCTATTTTAATTGTATATTTCTTCCCTTACTGAGATGTGTCTCACTCGAATATGATTATTTCTTTTTCAGGACATCCTCAAGGTTGGACTTAGGGAGCTCAAGGGTTTTAGACTTTTTGAGAATCATAAAAGAAAAAGGGTGTATAAGGATAATACTTTGGGGAAAGTAAATATTTATGTCATATGCTTTATATTTTAAGTTGGTAGGGAAAAGAATGATTGTGAAAATACTGAAATGTTTTGGGAGTTATGTAGATTTGTAAATACAGGTGTTGGATGGATAATATGGATTTTAGATAGGAGTAGTGAACCATGGTATTATAGTATTATGTTTTATGGAGATTATGTTTATGTTTTCCGCTGCGTATATTATGGATTATGGATTATCAAGATTTTATTAGGTATAACGCACCAGACCCAGGTTTAAGTGTTCGGGCGTTATAGGATTCATTTACTCATAGTGGTTTCAACGTGGTATTGAGGTTTGGTTAATCCATTTAGTGTTTTCACAAGTATCTCATATCATCATTCGTTATTGAATATCTTTAGAGAAGAATGATATTGAGTTCTTCATATACATATAGAGAGTGTTTTTGACAAGTTCATTACTTAAGAAAGCTTTCGTTTGCCATTGATTAAAGAGTTATCATTCAAGTGTGTTCTTTGTTAAAGACTTGATATTTTGGATACTTCAAAACTATTTGATTAGATATCCTTAGAAGTTTATAACTGTCTATATTTTATTTAAGGGATATTTTCTGAAAGATATTACATTGGGTTTTTGATCCTTGGAATACATGTTGTATATATATATTTACATACTACAAAGATCATGCGGTAATTGAATAGTTGAAAGAATGATTTTTGATTTACATCTTTACAATAATCAAGACAAATTTATTAACAAGATCATATTTGATATTTGTGCATCTTGTCTTTGAGGCTATTACTCAAACATATATGTTGGAAGATTTGATAAAAAGGGATTTGCGTGTTGATCCATATTCATTCATTAATGATTGTATCTTTTCATACATTCAGAGCCTCAAGTTTCATCATATGATTATGTATTAGGAATTTGAATTGTACTCACTAGCTTTTTTGGAAGCAAATTTGAGTGTTTTATAGATTTCATTGTATTCACGGTTCGGGTTGTGAACCGGGTGTGAGGAGAGAGCTGTATCTCTTGTAAGCAGTGGAGTAGGAGAGAGCTGTATCTCTTGTTAGTAGCGGAGTAGGAGGAAGTTGTACCTCTTGTAAGCAGCGAATTGTAAAGGAAGCTCCATCCCAATTCAAGGAGCAGGGATTAGAGTGATATCCTTGAGTGGGTTGCTCAAGGCGAGGATGTAGGTTGAGTTGGCCGAACCTCGTAAAAATTGCGTTTGTCTTCTCTTTTCCCTTAACTGTTTACTTTCCGCACTACATTTTATTTATTCATATTGCATGTGTATGTTGATTAACGTTACACATAATTAATGTGGTAAAAAGAACTCATTGATAAAATAATTTTAATTCTGTCATAAATCCCTGAAATTGATTTGTTAAATAGACAAATAGGGATTAAGTGATAAAAAGGTTCAAAAAATTTTAAAATACCCAATTCACCCCCCTCTAGGGATTACACCTAAATCAACATTTGGTATCAGAGCCGGTGTACATAGACGTAATTGTTAATTTGTAAAAAGATCCCAATGGATTATTGTGGTGTATCCCCATTTGGTGTGGATCAAATCTCTATAAGACCTCCAATGTTTTATGGTAAAAATTTCATCGAGTGGAAAATGAGAATGACTATTTTTATCAAATCAATGGATTGAAGAACTTGGAGAGTAATTGCTCAAGGAAACCTAGTTCCTATAAAAATTGTTGATAATGTTGAAATTCCTAAGTTTGAATATGAGCTGAATGAGAATGACATGAAATTAATGCAAATAAATTTCGGTGCTATGAATATTCTATTGCTTGGTTTAAATACTAATGTTTTTCATGAAATCAAATCATGTCAAAGTGCTAAGGAGATATAGGAAGAACTCGATAGGAGATTTGGAGAGACCAAAATAAAGAAGTCCTCTACTTGGGAAGATCCATACTCAAATGATCAGGTAGTAGAAAACTGTGGTTTAGTTGCATTAGTTGATGAAGAGGTACACTCTACTCATTCTACTTCTCATTCAAATTCTCAAAATGATTCATACAATGATTGTGATACATCTTGTGATAATTCTGGTAGTAAATATTATGATGAATCTGATAATGATAACATGCCATCTTATGAGGAATTACAAAAGGGATTTTCTAAGGCCTATAAAAGTTTAACAAAGATGTCCAAAAAGAAAATAATGTTGGAAAGTGAAAATAAAGACTTAGAAAAACAGCTAGAAGAGTTTCGAGAATCTCATACTTCTTGGGAAAAAGAAAAGATTGAAAAGGAATTAGAAATTAAGAGATTAGTAACCAAGAATGAGGCATCACTGAAAGATTTGGAATCAAAAATTAGTGTTGAAAAAGAAAAGGATTTGAAAATCATGAAATTAGAAAACAACAATGATATGATGGCAAAAGAGTTGAAGGAGTTAAGATCCAAGATTTCGAGTGGTAATGCAAAAGATCTTAAAATTTATAAACTTTAATGTAAAGCACATAGAATGATCGACGAATTGGTAAAATTACAAGCTGTTTGCGAAGGCTTAAAGAATCAAAAAATTCAAGACCTAGAAATAAAGATAGATGATCAAGCTAAGATCATCCACAAATTTACTAAAGGAAAAGAAAATTTTGACAAGCTCTTAGGTTCTCAAAAGATGACCTTAGACAAAGAAGGTATAGGTTATAATGGAATTGAAAATAGGAGAAGAAAAAACCTATACATGGGGTATTGTGTTAAAGCGTCAAAATTCTATGCTAGTACCTCCTCCGGTTTGTATGCACACACCACCTGCGTATTATGTAAAAATAAAGGACACATTAAATTTGATTGTCCATTTAAAAGGAAAGGTGTGAAGCTTAAACAGGTTTGGCGAGTCAAAGAAAAATGAGTACCAAACAAACCCCAAAAATTCCTCTTTAGACTTTAGGATTGAGATCTTAGTGAAATCAGCCACAAAAGCAAAAGAGGGTTGTGATGACTAATAGGCGTGGGATTAATATATGTTTAGAATGTTAATGTAATGACCCAAAGAATGATGGTGTTTAAATAATAGAGAAAGGGGAAAATTGAAATGGTAACAGAAGAAGGCAGCAAACTAAGTATTCGTTGATGATGTTGCACTTTGGGCTTGTCGACGAGGGTGCGTCTCGTCGATGAGAAGATACCGAGAGGATATTTGAGCAACTTTGAATTTTATCAATGAGGAGGAGAGTTCGTCAACAAGTAGCCTTCTTGTCCTCGTCGACGAGGTGACGTGGCTCGTCGACGAAGCCCATAGTATAAATAGCCCAAACCTCAAATTTTTATGTAGGAAATCAAAAAAATACCCTCTCTCTCTCTCTCTCTCTCTCTCTCTCTCTCTCTCTCTCCTCTCTACGATTTCTTTCTCCTCTCTCTTCGACTTCGGCTTCAACGTTCGTCGGATCAACGATCTGAGGCCACCATAACGCTCCTGGGGAAGTTTTCTTGAAGTTTGCTGGAGCGGATCGTTGGTGGGGCAGAGTTGGAATTCATCCCTGGGTTAAGGTAAGGTTTTTTATGCAAAATTTGGTCTTCTCATAGTTATAGGAAATGTTATTCACGAAAAAGTACTAAAGTTTAGTTCTGATAATTGTCGTTTTCAGAGTGTTGAATGGGGAACCCTGCGAGTGCAGAACGAGTGTATTTTAAGGGGGGTTTTTTCTCAAAAATCAGGTAAGGAAATAAACTAAAGCAGTAATTTTTCCATGAAAAAATATTATTAATTAGAAGAATTATGTTCAGGAAAGCATGTATTATTTTTGTACAATACTGAGAAAATGCATATTTGGAAAAATACTGCTATTATGTTGAAATGTATATATATTAGCATGAAACGTCAGAAATTATGATTTTAGAATGGAATGTATGGTTTATTCAGCATTGTGTAACATGAATATTATTTTACATGAAAAGTATTATGTTATGGCAATTTTACGAATAAAGTATGTTTTTAGAGATTATGAAATAATGCAGTACATGATGGTTTTTTTAAAATACATGGTAAATGGATTATTTATTCAAAATGATATGAATGGAATATTCGACGCAAGGCCATGATTGATAGCCAGTGCAAGGCCGTGTTATATGTATGATTTCAGCATAAGGCCATATTTATGAATATTGAGTGTAAGGCCGTAGATATGAAAGAAATTGGCGTAAGGTCATATGTATGTATGTTATTTCAGAAAATGCTATCAATCTATTTATGTTAGACAAGTATATTATCATGTATTATATGTTATCAAAATTTGGATGATAGTTCAGCTTAGTTATAGGAGCACGGTATCGCAGCTATACAGATCAGATTATTATCTTTCAAACTTGTGCTAACCGCTCTTGCAAGTAGAGGGGGTGGGATATGGATAGTCGATGTGGCTTTCAATGTAGAGTTATAGACGTCCACCTGGCAGTCCGAGCCAAGGTGTGGGCCCATCATACTTATAGATATTTTTCACTCGGGAGTGGTCAGCCAGCCATTGTCGGGTCCTGCCTTTGGGCTGCACAACCCGTTATGGGGGGTAATACATGATATTAGCTAGGTATACATCCTGGGTAAATTTCAGTATTATCAGTTATATCAGAAATTTCATGATTAGTATAAATTATTAGAAATTATGAAAGTTATGATTATTCAGATATGTTATCATGAATGTTTTCTAGAATATGAAATGTACTGTATATGTATTATAGCATTAAATGTTCATGTTGCCACACAGTTGTATTTAGTTTATTTTCTCTTACTGAGAAGTGTCTCATCCACGAACATTAAATAATTTTCAAGAAACCCAAAAAGACAGTCGGATCAAGGCCGTCGTTGAGTTAGTTGTGCTACCCCGCTAGGAGGGTAAGTTTGAACTAGGATCAGAAGATTTTGATGTGGGGTCCTAGAGATATTTTTGTATTTTTGGGAGTTTGTATATAAACACCGTGTTTTAGATTATATTTGACTCTGGTATTATGTACTCTGTGGTTATAAGATTGTGATTTACATTTACTGCTGCCTAAGTTCCGCTGTGTTTGACAGGTGTTCCCATTACCCACGGGTTCAGGTTGACTATTTTACTTATTATGCTTTATTATATGATAAGATAAGCAGGTTGTTACTGTTAATTTTAGTATGTGTATCTACTACACTATTATTATACTAACAATCCTGCGAGGAAGTTAAGTCAATATGATTCTTTAAGCAATATATCCAATCTAACTACCTAATACCTTCATATCGTAATGATTGGGTGAAATGTTAAAACATTGAATAGCAGACAAATCTTGATGTACTCAAAGTGCAGGTTGAGAGATTAACTGTTAAAATGTCAGGAACCTAATAACCTTACAATGCGTAACATAAATCATATTATTGAAGAATAAATCCACTTCCAAATGGATTAAAGCATTGATGTTTATTGAATAATTCTTATTGATTAACCCATGCTTAAATATTAAAAGTCCTAAGTTAAGTAGATCATGTCCATTGCAAAAGACTAAGCTTTTAGGAATAAATCATATATTAAAAGTCATCTAATCCTAAACTCATTCTTGGAGGTTCAAAGGGTTAAATCTGTCATCATTCTAGCTGCAAGCACTAATAATCATAAATTCCATATATATCAAGTGCTTATTAAAAGACATCCTGTTATAATCAAATCAGGGGCATTCTTTAAGGGAATCAAATTGTTTACAAAGACATTTTTAATAAATTTTCCCCTTGTGCTTAAAATGTAAAAATCCTTAATTTTGATCCGTAATTAAGCAATATTCTTCACAAGAAATATTTACCATACCATGATCATATTCGGTAAAGATTCATCCATTATAGGGTAGTAACCTTGCTTAAAATTGAAAACATACTTATAAGGTACCATCCAATAATTGGATTATCAGAAATACCTAAAAAGCAGTATTCAAAAATTAATCTTCTCCAAAATTGCTCTTTGACCTATGCAGTTGGATATATTCATTGCCACGAAAATTTTCTGAATATAGTTCATTCATAATGAATATTCTACTGAACTTAAAGATAATTAAATTTTGAAGAGTATTTGCAAATCTCACTTCACAAGCTGTTAAACTTCAAGTCAAATCTATTAGAAGATTTTGAATATGCAAAATGGCTAAGTTATATGCGACAGGTTTCAATCTATATGATAATGCAAATCACTAGGAAACCTGTGCACTGAGATCCATAAGAAAAGAAGCAATAAAGGCTTGTGACCCTGAAGTAAAAGTATTTATGTCTTTTTGGTCCTCTAAGCTAAAGCAGGTAAAGTCAAGTATAAATCATTCAAAATCTTAGAACACTCAGCTAAACTGGTGAAGAATGATTACAAGGAAAAGTCATAAGCATATGATAAATGTATAACTGAAGGGGAGCAAATTAACTTGAAAATACTATGGCTCTGAAACATAAGCATAATCACATTTAGTATCATATCTTGTATGTTCATCTGACATCAAATCTTGAATGGTATGTTCTTGTGTGCATATTTGATACAACATGTTAACCACATGATGTTTTATTTTTGAAACTATACTAAACTAAACTTGTTGAATGCTTGAAAATATATAGGGGAGCTGAGCTCCATTCCTAGAGAAAGAGCATAAAGAACTCATGGGCATCATAGCATCGCTATAGTTGTTCTAAAATAATTTACAATGATTGCTTATATGGCTGTGAACTAGTAGTGAAATTAATCTTTGATAAGTATAAACATTTCATTTCATCTATGCAAGTATACAAATTCATAGGGGAGCATCTCGAAATTATTTCCTATCTTACTATGCTTACCAATATTTCTTGTGCTTAGATGTGCAGTGAAATTTCTACAGCAAGCACTCAATTATGATGATTTTGTTGAATATTCTAAATGAAAAATATATTGTTTTGCCCAAAATTCCTTGAGTTAACACCATATGATCTTGTTTTGAAAGGCATTAATATAATTAGGATTTGTATGGTTAGTCCTTTTGGTTATAATTCTTTTCGGAATGTACTTAAAGCAAATATCCATAGCACAATTTTGTTTTGAAGATCCAAAAAGTGAGAGATATACACTAGAGTAAATTTGTGATGAGAACCAAAGCGGGAGAGATTTTTTTATTGCATAATCTACAATGTGTATGAGCTTAAATAAATAAAACAAGGGAGAGCTTTTCTGAGCTAAAATAAATATGGTTGCCTAGAAATACATTAGATAACATAATTCAGGGGGAGCAACATCGCTTAAATTTCACAATTTGTTAAAACTTGAATGATTGTTCTCATGGTTATTCAACATTCAGTATTGCATTTTTGCAATGTAAACATTTGGTATCACATTAATCAAAATTTGGTATCCTCACATAATCTTTGCAAATTTGGCACACTGTGTATGTTCACAATGTAATTTACATTCCATAACATGGATTTACACATTAGCAAGGGGGATGGTTGATGTAAAAAGGGAAGAAGTAAATTTTTTTTTTTTTTTTTGTCAAATCTGATAGATGAACAAGTTTAAAACTTTAAGATTTAAAATGAAAGAAGAACATAAGGTTATGTACACTCATGCACTATTTTTTATACACCTTTTTGTTGATGTCAAATGGGGTAGAAAATTAAGGAGCAAAAATTGTAATGAGCAAACATTTGTTGGAAAAACTAATTGTGTAAAGGAGAAGAATAGCAAAATTGTTGGCAACACTAGTTGTGTAACGAGGGAGAAATATTAGGTCATAGGAGGAATCAGGCTAAACAACATGTGTATGAACTTAAGTATTTCACTTGGAATCAAGCTAAATAGCGTGTGTATGAACATGAACATATTTCATTTATTGACTATTTAATGCATTATTTGAGGGGGAGCCTTGCTAGGCGTAACCCATTATGTATTTTTGCTCATGCATTTTTCATCATCAAAAAGGAGGAGATTGTTGACTCTATGAGTCCAATCCTATTTTTATAATGACAAATCACTTGATATTTGATCTATTTATTGAGATTGTGAACATGAACTATGTTTAAGCATTCACGGAAGAATAACAAGTCATGGAAGCCATAAAGAATAAAGTTTACATAACTTAGCAAGATCCATAGAACTCAAAGAGTACAAGAATGAAGATGCAAGCACATAGCTCAAGAGCGTCATGGGAATGGGTACCTAGAACTCATGTACTTATATTTTCATATGATTTAATTTGAGGCTCAACATATACCCTAGAATGACTTTAGAACTCATGCATTTCATGAACATCATTTGGGGACATTCATGAACTTAGATATATTTTCAAAATCTCAGAAAATGTTTTTATAAAAGAGCCAAGAAAGGGAGCAAAGTAGATTTTCAAATTAAGAAGGAAAAATCCAGGAATTTGTAAGTTCAGAAGACTAACTCCACATTCAGTCGTTCTAAGATTGCACTTCAGAAGACCGAACTCAGCGTTTAGTCATTTGAGGAGGGCAATTTAGAAGATCGAAATTAACCTCAGTAGTTTGAAGAATTTCTTTAGAAGACTGAAGATTAAGTTCAGTCATCTAAAGAATTTATGGTGAAACATAGAACCTGACAGAAGCAGCTCAGAAGACTGAACTCAGACTTCAGTTGTCTAAACCCGACACTTTAGTCGCCTGGGCCTTTAACCTCAGTCATTTGACCCTATGTCTAGGTTGATTTTTCAAAGCTTTAAGGAACTTTAGTCGTCTGAACTTGTGGAAAAACTTAAAAATTTAATTTTTATTAAGAGAACTCACAAGATATTTTTTAATCCAACAGTCAAGATTGATTCTAAGGGTTAGGTATATATATATATTGAACATCTAAACCCTGGTACGTTAGCTAAGACAAACAAGAAAAGAAGAGAACATCTTGTTGAAAAGAGATTTGAGAACTTTGAACACATTGCTATACGATTGCCTGCACTCTAGTTCATACCCATCAAGCTTGGGCAAATCAACTCAGAAAATCAAAGGGGATTCATTTACTCATAGTGATTTCAACGGGGTATTGAGGTTTGGTTAATCCATTTAATGTTTTCACAAGTATCTCATATCATCATATGTTATTGAATATATTTAGAGAAGATTGATATTGAGTTTTTCATATACATATAAAGAGTGTTTTTGACAAGTTCATTACTTGAGAAAGCTTACGTTTGCCATTGATTAAAGAGTTATCATTCAAGTGTGTTCTTTGTTAAAGACTTGATATTTTGGATACTTCAAAGCTATTTGATTAGATATCCTTAGAAGTTCATAACTGTCTATATTTTATTTAAGGGATATTTTCTGGAAGATATTACATTGGGTTTTTGATCCTTGGAATACATATCGTATATATATATATATACGTACTACAAAGATCGTGCTAAAATTGAATAGTTGAAAGAAAGATTTTTAATTTAGATCTTTACAATATTCAAGACAAATTTATTAACAAGATCATTTTTGATATTTGTGTATCTTGTCTTCGAGGCCATTACTCATAAAAATATTTTGGAAGATTTGATAAAAAGAGATTTGTGTGTTGAAGTATATTTTCATTAACGATTGTATCGTTTCATACATTTTGAGATTCAAGTTTCATCATATGATTATGTATTAGGAATTTGAATTGTACTCACTAGCTTTTGTTGGAAGCAAATTTGAGTGTTTTACAGATATCATTGTACTCATGGTTTGGGTTGTGAACCGGGTGTGAGGAGAGTGCTGTATCTCTTGTAAGCAACGAAGTAGGAGAGAGCTGTATCTCTTGTAAGTAGTGGAGTTGGAGGAAGTTGTACCTCTTGTAAGCAGCGGATTGTAAGGGAAGCTCCATCTTAATTTAAGGAGCAGGGATTAAAGTGATATCCTTGAGTGGGTTACTCAAGGCGAGGACATAGGTTGAGTTGGATGAACCTCGTAAAAATTGCATTTGTCTTCTCTCTTCCCTTAACTCTTTATTTTCCGCACTACATTTTATTTATTCGTATTGCATGTGTATGTTGATTAATGTTACACAATTAATTAGGTAAAAAGATCTCATTGATAAAATAATATTAATTCTGTCATAAATCCCTGAAATTGATTTATTAAATAAACAAATAGGGATTAAGTGGTAAATAGGTTCAAAGAATTTTAAAATACCCAATTCACCCCCCCTCTTGGGATTGCGCTTAAATCAACATAGACATCCCCCTGGCAGTTCAGATGATGGTGAGGCGGGCCCATCGTACTTATAGACATATTTGACTTGATAGTGGTCGGCTAGCCATTGTCAGGTCCTGCCTTCGGGCTACACAACCTAGTCATGGAGGGTAAAACATGACATCAACTAGCTATCCATCATAGGTAATATTTCAGTACTATCAGTTATAGCAGATAATTTTATAATAACTGAAATTCAGTATGATATAACATGATCAGGATTATGTATGTTTTATCCAGTATTATATTACCAGTTTTTATCCGGACATGTGTTATGTATTGTTCATCTATTCTAGTACGAATATACCCATACTGCCACACAACTGATATTAGTTTATTTCCCTTACTGAGAGGTGTCTCACCCCAACTTACAAAATATTTTAGGGAATCCAGATAGACAGGTGGACTGAGCTCCACATCGGTAGAGGTAGTTTATACCACCCCGGTAAGAGGGTGAGTTACTGAACTAGGGCTAGATGGTTTTTTTGGATTATGATCTTAGTTTTTCTTTTTGGTCTTTTGGAGGATTGTATATTTATATTTACAAAAATGTTATGGAATGTAGTGAACTCTGGTACTACTTGTTGTGAATGTAATCTATGTTTTCCGCTGCTTAGGTGTCAGTTGTGTATAACAGGTGCATCCCCGGTACCCACGGGTTCATATTGATTTTTCTATATTGATATTAGGGTTACTATTAAGAATGATATTTATGCATGTGAGAAAAAAAAATTTATGGTAAAATAGGCAGGTCGTTACATGAACATTGCAATGATAATGTTGCAATGCGAATAATGATATGTGAATACTGGTAAGTGAATATGAATGTGAGAATATGAGAATAGGAAATATTGCAATGTAAAATTTTGTAATATGAATATAGAATTATGAGAACTAAAATGGGATTGATGAAATGCCAATACTGTATAATGATTGTAGGTATGTGGTAATGATAACCCCTTACTGATGGGCTATGATATTGAGCATGGTACTGTTGCTATTGGAGACAATGCAACCACACATACTTGTGGAGCGTGTGGTGTGACAGTCAACTGAACTATTTAGTAGAGTTGTTGTACCCCCTGAGTTCGGATCAGGGCTATAGGCCAATCAGTCGTACTATAGACACGAGATATATGATATGATATGATATTTTGATCTAACCGGGTTGGCCAACCATGGTTAGGTATAGCCTTCAGGCCACACAACCTCGACCATGAGGGGAAGCATGGCTACAGACACGAATGTATTGGTTATCAAGGATACTCACAAGCTAGATGTTAAAAGGAAACGAAAATGGAAATGAATTAGAAATGGAAATGGAAATGAAATGAAATGGGAATGAAAATGGAAATGTGAATGTAATAGTGTGATTTAACAATAAAATAATTAAATTAAAGTAAAATACTCCACCCGAGGGCTTATTAAGTAAGGTGAGTGTTTTGATAAGTATCATTTGTAGCTGAACACGAGTTAAACGGGTAAGAATGCAAATGATATCAGGGCAGAGGGAAGTTACTTGTATGGGCGGGTAGGCTTCCCTATTCTCGAGAACTTTGCTGGTAATTATGGGTTGCGTGTGTATGGTTTTGGAAATGAAAGTAAAAGCTTATGAAAGCTTGTGTTTTATATTTATATGATTATGATTATGGAAATGGTACATTTTCTCAGAAGATACTACCACTGAAATGATTATATGTTATGATATAATGAAATTCATATTGCCACACACTGTAGATAATTTATTCTGTCTTACTAAGATGTATCTCACCCAATCATTTAAATATTACAGGAAATCGAGATAGACCTAGTGACAGAGCTCTAACATAGAGGGAAGCTACTACCTTGCATAGACTAGGTGAGTGATTGAGCTAGGGATGCTTGATTCCCCTAGAGTATTTTGTATTTCCTTTTTGGGAATGTATAGACATGTATATATGGATGGTTAGTACTCTAGTATGTGTATTCACTGTGGTATGTATGTATATAAAATGACTTTTGCTATTAGGTTGTGAATATGAAAAGGACCTTGTACCCCGTACCCACATTGAGTCAGGTTATGTTTGCATGGTATCAAAGGTGTTGACGTGGCTGATCTATGGTGATTGATTTATTTTATTTATAATAAAAAATAATGGTATGAAAAATTGGTGCATCACAGTTTGGTATCAGAGCCAAGCTTCGATCTTGGGACCTGTGGGTTATGGGCCCACCACGCTTCCGCTGCGCCACTCTGTGAAAGCTTATGTTTTATATCTGGAGAGACTTGGGATAGAACTCGTAGAGGGTGATCATTAGGCATTTATTACCAATCTAGTATTGTAACTGACTCTACAAAAAAGAATTAAAGAGGCTCATAGAAATGATGCAGAACTGGTAGAGCTTATTGGAAAAGTACAGGATGGTCTGGAGGAAGATTTCATTATCTTAAATGATGGAACTTTAAGGTTCCGTACCAGGTTGTGTGTACCTACCAATACTGAGATTAAGAAAGTTATACTGGAGGGAGCACACCAATCCCTATATACGGTACATCTCGGTAGCACTAAAATGATTGTGTACTTTGTACCCACATCGAGTCGGGTTATATTCACCCCAGCACGAGTCTACACGCTAACACTGAGGAATGCTGAAGCGGCAGGAGATGTTGTGATAGGTATGGTTTCAATTCTATCATTTACAGCTACTGCTTTGTTTGATTCAGGGGGAACTCATTCTTTTATCGCCCGAGAGTTTGTTAAATTTTGTGGGCTAGAAACACCATAGTTGGGTGTCAGTTTGTCAATGGCTCTGTCAATAGGGGCAGTGGGGATATGTGAGAAGGTACTCGAGAACTATCTATTATGCATTCAAGGGAGGTCTTTATTAGCTAATCTGGTGGTCTTGGATATGCATGGGTTTAAGGTGATACTGGGGATGGACTGATTAGCTACTCACTATGACAGTATAGACTGTAACGAGAGAGAGGTAGTGTTCAGACCTTGAGGAGGACAGGAGTACAAATTTGTGGGGTCTTGTGTGCGTACCCCGCCACAGTTGTTATCCGCCATTCAGATGAGGCGATTGTTGTTAGAGGGTTACCAGGGATATGTGGCATGTGTGAAGGAGATATCAGAAAGAGAGTTGAGGTTAGAGGATATCCCGATAGTGAGGGATTTTTTTTCATGTTTCCCTAAGGATTTGTTATTGATCTAGTTCCGGGGACAGCGCCAATTTCGAAAGCACCATATAGAATGGCACCAATAGAATTAAAAGAGTTGAATGATAAGTTGCAGGAACTGTTAGACAAGGGATTTATTCAACCCAGTGTGTCGCCCTAGGGAGCGCCGGTATTATTTGTGAAAAAGAAAGATGGGTCAATGAGAGTGTGTATCAACTACCGAGAAATTAACAAAGTGACTATCAAGAATAAATACCCGCTTCCCCACATTGATGATCTATTTGACCATCTACACGGGACACAGATTTTCTCAAAGATAGATCTACGGTCTGGGTATCATTAGGTAAAGGCCAGAGTAGGTGATGTTCTAAAAACAACATTCAAAATTCAGTATGACAATTACGAATTTTTTGTAATGTCGTTTGGACTGACCAATGCTCGTGCAGTGTTTATGGATTTGATGAATAGTGTCTTTCACCTATATCTGGACCAGTTTTTGGTGGTATTTATTGATGATATATTGGTGTATTCAAAGAGCCCAGAGGAGCACGAGGAACATCTGAGGATAGTACTTCAGGTGCTGAAGGAAAGGAAACTGTATGCAAAACTCAAGAAGTGCGAGTTTTGGCTGGAGCAAGTTACCTTCCTTGGACACGTGATATCCAAGGGTGGTATTTTAGTATATCCAAGCAAGATTGAGGCAGTAGTAGATTGGGTGCAACCGAAGAATGTGCAAGAAATTAGAAGTTTCCTGGGATTGGCTGGGTACTACCGCAAGTTTGTTGATAGTTTTTCTAAATTGTCGGGTCCATTGATGAGATTGACTAGGAAAGGTGTGAAATTCGAGTGGACCAATGAATGTGAGCAAAGCTTCCAGGAGTTGAAGCAACAGCTCATCACTGCACCAGTGTTGATGATTCCTTTAGGAGAAGAGGGTTTCATAATTTACAGTGATACGTCACATAAAGGACTCGACTATGTTATGATGCAGTAGAGGAGAGTGATAGCTTATGTCTCTCGACAGTTGAAAGAATATGAGAAGAATTACCCTATCCATGATCTAGAGTCAGTAGTGGTGGTCTACGTGTTGAAAATTTGGAGTCATTATCTTTATGGGGGTAGGTGTGAAATTTTCACTGATCATAAGAGTTTAAAATACTTTTTTTCATGCAAAAAGAATTGAACATGAGGCAGAGGAGATGGTTGAAGCTAATAAAAGATTACAACTGCACCATATATTACCACCCGAGAAAGTCAAATGTGGTAGTTGATGCCTTGAGTCGGAAATCAGTGGGTGCATCAGTGTTTGCAGTGGCGATACAACATCCGGTTCAGATGGGTTTGGAGAGACTTGGGATAGAACTCGTAGAGGGTGATCATTAGAAATTTTTTACCAATTCGGTGCTACAATCAACTCTACAGGAAAGAATAAAGGTTGCTCAGAGGAGTGATACAGAGTTGGTAAAGCTTATAGAGAAACTACAGGATGGTAAGGAGGCAGATTTCAGTATCTCAGATCATGGAATTGAAATTAGGAATAGCTTCCCAAGAGGGGGAGTGAATTGGAATCTTTTTGATTTTGATAATTTTTGAAATTTTGCATAAGATACTAAAGAAAGCACAACTGATAATTGATAATCACACTTTAAAATACTTGTAATTTAAATGAACAAGCCAATCAATAAAGTCAAAACAATTCAATCACTCAACCAAGAATATTAGTGCTTTTGTTGATTTCCCTGTAAATGTTTATCACCTTCTTTGAATAAGCTCTTAGTTATGCACTTCTCTTGATCAAGATTTCCGCAGATTAACCAACGTACTCCCTTTAGGGTTTTTGCAAACGGTTGATCGAAACGTACTTTCTAAATACCAAGAGTCTTTGTTTCTTTCTCTTTAAAACCTGCAACCTGCACTTTTAAATCATACAACACAGCAAGCACAACATGTAAAGTAGAGAAGAGAGAAAGACACAAGATTTTTTACGAGGTTCGACTTCAACATAGCCTATGTCCTCGCCCTTGGCAAAACACCGAAGGGTTCCACTATAGCAGTTCCGTTACCAGGTGGAACAATGCCTATTTACAATCACTCCTTGGCCAAGGCTAGAGCCCGCCTTCTGCAAACAATATACCCTTGTTTGGTCAACGATCCAACAACCTGGAATCGTCCAAAATCTATAAGATAAATATCAAAAGCTGGTGTACAAGAGAGGCTCACACAAAGAGCAGATTAGTACAAATCAAAACTATGTACTTCAAAAGATAAATATCAAGAATTGAAATAAAATTTTGAAGCTTTTCAAAGATTTCACCAAATTCCTTTTCTCCAGATAAGAAATCAGTAATTCTTTAGGATTTGATGAACAAGAAAATCAGAACAACAGTACTTTCAGCTTGCAAGAGATTTGATCAAAAGAGTTTTTGAGAGCAAGAGAGCTTTGAGAGATTTTCAATGCTTGGGATGATTTTCCTTATGCACAAAACACATGTATTTATAGACTCCCAAGCAAGTTTCCTTAAAGAGTTTCCCAAGATATTAGAAAATTTAGGGTTCAAACGGTTATAATTTAAAAAATAAGATTTTTAAAATTTTGCCCGTTGAACAGTGTTCAGACGTATGAGGATTCGAGGTCAGACGTCTGAAGTTCCTGAAACCCCTTTAAAATAGAACTAGATATAGGGTCAGATGTCTGAAGTCAGGGTTCAGACGTCTAAGGTTCCAGGTTCAGATGTCTAAAGTTGCGAGTTCAGACGTCTAAACTGCTTGTGCCTCTTTCTGTCTTGGTTTATAAAATCTTCATACATCTGCAGTTAATCTTTAGACATCTAAAGTAATTCTTCAGATGTCTGAGCATGAAGTTCATTCATCTAAAGTTGTCACTTCAGTCATCTGAACTTCTAAAAACCAATTTTAAAAATATTTTTCTTTGAAAACTGATTTGCTCTCTTATGACTTTTACAAAACTTATTTCAGACATATTTAATGGGTCTTTTAAGTTCTTATAATCTCTTGAAGAAGCTTCAAAACATATTTCAAATGACATTTTAGATTTTGAGATACTTACAATATATGTTTCCTAAGCCTTCATAAGACATGCTTGAATCCTTTCTTATGCTTTGCTCTTGAGGTTCTTTGAAAATTTTGCTTGACCTTCAAATATATTAGATTCTCTATGGATCTTGGAATAGTTGTCCCATACTTGATTTATACTTGATCTTCTCTTGATCCATACTTGAGCTATACTTGAACTTTGCTTGAACCACACTTGATCTATATTTTCCTAAAACACAAAACTCAACCTTTCCAAGTTAAATAGGCCTTTGTTTGTTATCACCAAAACCAATTGAAAGACCTTGTTAGGTCAACAATCTCCCCCTTTTTAATGATGACAAACAAGGTGTAAAGATAAAGGTTTTATATGAAATGAAGTACTCCCCCTTACTATAAGCCATAGAAAATTTCACATCATATTTCCATGTCAATAATGTGTTATATATTCATCCATTCATAGCTAGGTTTTTTATATGGAAAAGGTTCATTTGTAATGCATCAAGTTCATCATGTTGCAGAATTATATAGTTCATCATGATCTCTTTTATAGTTTTATCTTTAATAAGCACAAGCACTCTTTTTCCGCCTTTGTCATTAGTCAAATAGAGTAATACAATTATAAAGAACCATTAAAATTCATTCCATAACCAGTACAAAGAGGTAATACATATATGTTCCATACAACAAAAAGCTACATTCTAGTATGATTACAAACAATATGAGGTACATAAGTTTTGATTCTTTAGGACAGACAAAAAATTACATAGTAACCTAAACTAGAAAACTTCTAGCTTTCCTAGTCTTCTTCTTCAAAACCATCTCCTTTCTCTTCTTCTTATTCTTCTCCTTCTTCTTGAGTTCCTTCTTCTTCAGTATTCCCTTCATCACCTTTTCCTTCTTTTTCTGCAGAATCATCATCATCATCATCATCATCATCATCTCCACTCTGAGGAGCAGAACTAATGTCCATAGGATCACTTCCCTTAGAGGGTTTGGCATGATATTGTTCTATATGAGTGACCCGTTTGTCTAGTGAAGTGACTTTTTCTTTGATATTCTGAAGTCCAATGTGTACTTCAGATGAAAAATTGGTGAAATCCTTTTGAAAAGATAAGAACCATGAAGGTGTTTCTTGAGACGAGCCAAGGTCTTGTGTAGAAGAGGAGTGTGCTGCTATGGATACTGGAATAGAGGCTGAGACTGATGTTGAAGTTGAGGTAGCTACAGAGGCAGGTGGTGCATGTGTAGTCCTTCCTGTTTTAAAGTACCATCTTGATTTGCCCTTGTCATACCCCATTTGTTTGAGGGAAGTTTCACTAAAAAGATCATATCGAGTTCTTTTTGTGAAAAACTCAGAGATATTAGTAAGATTAAGATGAGTAAAAAGAAGAGTAAGAATGCCTCCATAAGGAAGAATGACTCGATTAGATTCTAGTTTGGTCCACATCCATCTAATGATTAAACTAGCCAAATCTAGTTTCTTTCCTTTGAGCATACACCAAAGAACAAAGCATTCGATATAAGAAAGATGATCGAAAGAGCCTTGTTTTGGAATGATATTGTTAGAAACAAGTTTGTGGAGAATCTGGCCTTTTAAATTCAGTGGCTTGTATAATGGAGGATGTGCAAAATAGACGGGTTCATTTGTCATGATTAATGGAAGAAAAGCTTCAAGAGTGAATCCTTGTTCTAGGATCCAAGATTGAGCAAACATAGGACAATTAAATTCTCCTAGAGTAACTTTGAAAATGGGAGATAATATTTCAGAATTCAGCAGTATTTTCTTCCCTTTAATTTCTGAAGAAAAAATCCCATCTTCATATGTCATATTTGCATAGAAAATTTTCACCAAATGAGGAAAACAACCTTTTGGTTGTTGAGTAATGAAATCAAGCCATCCAATATCACAAAATAAGGTAAGAATATCTAGAAATTCAGTAGCGAAAAATGATATATCTAAGATTTTACCTAAGATTGGGTCTACAAAGCTCAGTGAGTTTCGATACCAAATTCGAGCTCGAGGAGTAACCAACCATTTTTCAATATTTTGAGTATCCTTCCCCAATGAAGAACTCTTTTTTTGTAGTTTGCTTGATTAGAGGCATGAAGACACAAGATTTTGGTTACCTTAGATTTCGTGTGGTGAATTTGTGTAGGGTAGAGGCTTTGGATTGAAGTGAAAATAAGAGAAGATGAAGAGTTTGAAGTTCAGATGAATGAAGCAAATAACTTCAGAAGTTTGAAGTTAGGGTTTAGTGCGCTGAAAGTATATAAACCCTGCGACTTTAGATGTATGAAGATTATCTTCAGATGTCTAAGGTATTTAAAAATTGGAATTTTAAAAGTTAGTAAGCGCTCAGACATCTAAAATCCCAGGTTTAGTCATCAGAACCCTTCTGCTACAGTGTTCAGACGTTTGGGATGTGAACATCAAACATCTGAAGTGCATAAAAATTATGAAATTTCACTTCTAATACACTTCTCTGCTATGTATTAGCCCAAGTTCCCTTCTAATATGTATGAATCTTTCTTCACTTAGAGGTTTTGTAAAAATATCAGCCCATTGATCACTTGTATTTATAAATTCAAGAATTATATCCTCTTTTTGAACATGATCTCTCAAAAAATGATATCTTATGTCTATATGTTTAGTTCTTGAGTGTGAAATTGGATTTTTAGATATGTTTATAGCACTTGTATTATCACACTTTATTGGTATTGTTTTATACTCTAGATTGAAATCTTTTAATTGTTGTTTCACATATAAGATTTGTGCATAACAACTTCCTGCTGCCACATATTCAGCTTCAGCGGTTGATAAGGCTATATAGTTTTGTTTCTTTGAGAACCATGATACTAAGGATTGTCCTAGAAAGTGACATGTGCCACTTGTACTTTTTCTATCAATCTTACATCTAGCATAATCAGCATCGGAGTAACTTATCATATTAAAATCAGTGTCTTTTGGATACTATAAACCTAGGTCAAGTGATCCTACCAAGTACCTAAGAATTCTCTTAACGGCTATTAAGTGAGATTCCTTGGAGGCTGATTGAAATCTTGCACACATACACACAATAAACATAATATTCGGCTTCTAGTAGTTAAATATAGTAAGCTACTAATAATTCCTTTATAGTGTGTGATGTCCACTTGTTTTCCTTTTTCATCTCTATCAAGACTTGTAGTTGTACTCATAGGAATTCCTATAGGTTTACTTTGTTCCATATCAAACTTTTTGAGCATATCCTTGATGTACTTAGTTTGATTTATGAAAGTTCCATTTTCATCTTGTTTTATTTGTAATCCGAGGAAATAGATTAGCTCCCCCATCATACTCATCTCAAATTCTTTTTGCATACAAGTTGCAAATTCTTTGCATAGATCTTCATTTGTGGCTCCAAATATAATATCATCCACATATATTTGAACTATTAGCATATCTTTGTTTTTGATTTTAATGAATAGAGTGCTGTCAACCATTCCTCTTATAAATTCATTTTTGAGTAAAAATTTACTTAACCTCTCATACCAAGCTATGGGAGCTTGTTTCAAACTATAAAGGGCTTTGTTAATTTGAATACATGGTTTGGATTTTTAGAATTTTCAAAACCTGGAGGTTGTTTGACATGCACTTCTTCATTTATATATCCATTTAAGAATGCACTCTTTACATCCATTTGGTATAATTTTAAATCCTTATAGGCTGCATAGGCTAAAAGCATCCTAATTGCTTCCATCCTTACCACAGGTGCAAAGGTTTCATTATAATCAATTCCTTCTTCTTGATTACACCCTTGTGCTACTAGCCTAGTTTTATTTCTTACAACAACTCCATTTTCATCTTTCTTATTTCTAAACACCCATTTAGTTCCTATGATTGATTTATCTTTGGGTTTTGGTATAAGTTCCCATACTTGACTTCTTTCAAATTGATTTAATTCCTCCTGTATAGCTATAATTCATGAACCATCATTTAAAGCATTTTCAATATTTTTGGGTTCATCTTGGGATAAAAAAGCATAATGATTGCAAATATTTTTTAATGAGACTTTAGTGGTTATTCCTTTTGATGTTTCACCAAGAATTTGTTCTTTTGGGTGATTTTTGTCATATTTCCACTCTTTAGGAAGTTTCAAATTTTCTAAAAAATTTTCATTTAAAACATCATTTTTCGTTTCTTCTTTTATTTCAATATCTTCTTCCTTTTGTGAAGTGACTTCTTTTTCATCATCTATATTTTTAATGTCATAATTATTTGATTCATCAAAAGTTATATGAATTGATTCCATAATTGTAGAAGTTCTTTTATTGTAAATCCTATAAGCTTTACTATTTGTAGAATAACCTAAGAAGATACCTTCATCCGACTTTGCATCAAACTTTCCTAGATCATCTTTAGTATTTAATATAAAGCATTTGCAACCGAATACATGAAAGTAGGAAATATTAGGTTTTCTATCTTTCCAAAGTTCATATGGTGTTTTATCTATTTTTGATCTTATTGAAACCCTATTTACAATATAACATGCTGTATTTACAGCTTCTGCCCAAAAATATTTAGGTAAATTATTTTCATTTAGCATTGTTCTTGCCATTTCTTGTAAAGTTCCATTTTTCCTTTCAACAACTCCATTTTGCTGTGGAGTTCTAGGTGCTGAAAAATTATGAGTTATTCCATGTTCATGACAAAATTTATCAACTTCCTTATTTTTAAACTCTCTTCCTCGGTCACTTCTAAAGCTTGTTACATTATAGCCTTTCTCATTTTGTAATTTCTTGCATAAGGTTATTAATTGGTTACAAGCTTCATCTTTGTTTGCTAAAAAGATTACCCAAGTAAATCTTAAATAATCATCTACTATAACAAAAGCATATTGTTTTCCACCTAAGCTTAAGGTTCTAGTTGGACCAAATAAGTTTAGATGCAAGAGTTCTAGGGGTCTTTTGGTGGATATGTATTTTTTCTTTTTAAAGCTGGTTTTAACTTGTTTTCCCTTCTAACATGCATCACACAACTTGTCTTTTATGAATTTAGTATTTGGTAGTCCTTTTACAAGATTTTTCTTAGATAATTTGGATAGTAGGTCCATGCTAGCATGACCTAGTTTCCTATACCATAACCAACTTACTTCATTCATAGCTGTTAAACAAGTTATGTTTTGATTTGCTATTTTCTCAAGATTTATGCAATAAACATTATTTATTCTATGAGCCATAAACATAGTTTCTTTGTTTTTAGGATTTTGGATAACACATTTTTCTTTCATGAAGATTACTTCAAACCCTTTATCACTTAGTTGACTAATACTTAAAAGATTAAGTTTTAGTCTTTCCACTAATAGCACATTATCTATAGTGAGTGAAGGTTCTTTACCAATTTTTTCGATACCAATAATTTTACCTTTGGCATTGTCGCTGAAGGTGACGTATCCCCCATCCTTTTGTTTTAAAGTAGTGAACTTGGTCTTGTCACCGGTCATATGCCTTGAGCATCCACTGTCCAAGTACTATTTGTCCGTTGTCGTTGTTGTCCTAAAGCAAACCTACAATGAGGGATACTGTGTGTTAGTTTTTAGAACACAAATTATTTTTACTTTCTTTATTTTGTTGTTGGTTCCACTATTTGTTTTCCATTCTCCTTGAACTTTAACATATTTTCTCTTTAATGGGCAATTAAACATCACATGACCTTTAGTCTTGCACATATAGCAAGTGGTGTGTTCATGTTTGTTATATGATGAAGTGCTAGCATAAAACTTAGCTTCCTTAACAAAATATCCCATGTATAGCTTTTTATTCCTTTTATTTGTTTTACCGTTGTAGTCTATTCCTTTTTTGTTTCCATGAAGCCTTTGCTATCAAATCATCTTTTCAAAATTTTCTTTTCCTTTAGTAAAATTATAGACAATCTTTTCTTTATCCTCAACCACATTTTTGAGTTCATTTATTTCTAAATCTTTCTTATTCAAGCCATCTTTATGAGTTTTATCTAACTCTTGTTTTCCCATGTTTATTTCTTCTTCCAACTTCTTAATATAAGTATTTCTTTCTTCTTCAATAGCTTTGAATGATTCAAGTTGCTTTACTAGTTCTTGATTTTGATCTTTCAAAGTTATATTTCTTTTAGAAACTTTTATAAATATTTTATGTAATGAGAATAATTCAGTTTATAATTCCTTATAAGAGGGCAAGCTATCACACAACTCATCACAAGACTCATTTTGAGATTCGGTTGAAGAATAGTAAGAATTTACCTCTTCGTCATTTGTCATGAAGCATATATTTGTCATCTCTTGTTCACTTGATTCATTTTCAGTTTCACTGGAGCTTGAGTCATCCCAAGTAGCTTTCATTGCTTCCTTCTTTTTCTTCTTGTCTTTCTTGAGTAATGGATAGTTCGGTTTGATATGCCCTGGCTTTTTGCAGTGATAACAATTTGGTGGTTCATTCTTACCTTTATTTTCTTTCCTACTTGTCTCTCCTTTTTTGGTTTTCTTTTTATTAAACTTTTTGGGAAACCTTTATTTATTCTATTGAATTTTCCTAGTCTCTTAGTAATGAATGCCAACTCATTTTGATCTAAGTCACTTGTTTCGCTTTCTTCTTCACTAGTGCTATGGCTAGAGGCTTTTAGAGCTATGGATGTTTTATACTTCGGTTCAGGATTCCTTTCTTTTAAGGCCATTTCATATGTAAGAAGTGAACCTATAAGTTCATCCAAAGAGGTAGCCTTAAGGTTTCTACCTTCCGTGATAACTGTAGCCTTTGGTTCCCAAATAGAGGGAAGGCCTCTTAGAATTTTTCTGATCATTTCATATGTAGTATAGGTTTTTCCTAAGGTACTTAAAGAGTTTATTATGTGGGTAAATCTGGTGTACATACTTGATATCGATTCATTAGGGTTCATTTTGAATGCTTCGTATTCGCTTGTTAACATGTCTATCCTATTATTTCTAACATCAACGGTTCCTTCATAAGTTACTTCTAGTTTGTCCCAAATTTCCTTAGCTGTTTTGCATGCCATGACTCGATTAAACTCATTAGCATCTAATGCACAATATAACGCATTTATAACACTTGCATTTATTTGAAACATTTTATAATCTAAGTTGGTCATGTATTTCTTTTCTTTTGGAATATGTTTTCCATTAACTATCTTAGTAGGGATAAGATTTCCATCCATAACAACTTCCTATGCTTTCCAATCCATGAGTTGGAGATATATTTCCATTCTTTTTTTCCAAAAGGTATGATTGTGTCCACAAAATATTGGTGGACGGGTTGAGGATTGACCTTCACCAAAGGGTGCTACTCCAATGTTTGCCATTAGATCTTTTTATAGTTTCTTGTTAGGAATTTCTATAACCTGGCTCTGATACCAATTGAAATTAGGAATAGCTTCCCAAGAGGGGGGGGGGGTGAATTGGAATCTTTTTGATTTTGATAATTTTTGAACTTTTGCTTAAGATACTAAAGAAAGCATAACTAATAACTGATAATCACACTTTAGAATACTTGTAATTTAAATGAACAAGCCAATCAATAAAGTCAAAACAATTCAATCACTCAACTAAGAATATTAGTGCTTTTGTTGATTTCCCTGTAAATGTTTATCACCTTCTTTGAATAAGCACTAAGTTATGCACTTCTCTTGATCAAGATTTCCGCAGATTAACCAACGTACTCCCTTTCAGGCTTCCGCAAATGGTTAATCGAAATGTACTTTCTAAATACCAAGAGTCTTTGTTTCTTTCTCTTTAAAACCTGCAACCTGCACTTTTAAATCATACAATACAGCAAGTACAACATGTAAAGTAGAGAAGAGAGAAAGACACAAGATTTTTTACGAGGTTCAGCTTCAACACAACCTACGTCCTCGCCCTTGGCAAAACACCGAAGGGTTCCACTATAGCAATTCCGTTACCGGGTGGAACAACACCTATTTACAATCACTCCTTGGCCAAGGCTAGAGCCCGCCTTCTGCAAACAATATACCCTTGTTTGGTCAACGATCCAACAACCTGGAATCGTCCAAAATCTACAAGATAAATATCAAAAGCTGGTGTACAAAAGAGGCTCACACAAATAGCAGATTAGTACAAATCAAAACTATGTACTTCAAAAGATAAATATCAAGAATTGAAATAAACTTTTGAAGCTTTTCAAAGATTTCACCAAATTCATTTTCTCCAGATAAGAAATCAGTAATTCTTTAGGATTTGATGAACAAGAATATCAGAACAACAGTACTTTCAGCTTGCAAGAGATTAATCAAAAGAGTTTCTAAGAGCAAGAGAGCTTTGAGAGATTTTCAATGCTTGGGATGATTTTCTTTATTGAAAAAACACATGTATTTATAGACTCCCAAGCAAGTTTCCAAGTTGCAAAAGTTTCCTTAAAGAGTTTCCCAAAATATTAGAAAATTTGGGGTTCAAACGGCTATAATTTAAAAAATAAGATTTTTAAAATTTTGCCCGTTGAACAATGTTCAGACATCTAAGGATTCGAGGTCAGACGTATGAAGTTCCTGAAACCCCTTTAAAATAGAACTAGATACAGGGTCAGATGTTTAAAGTCAGGGTTCAGACGTTTGAGGTTCCAGGTTCAGATGTCTGAAGTCGCGAGTTTAGACGTTTGAACTGCTATTGCCTCTTTTTGTCTTGGTTTATAAAATCTTCAGACGACTGCACTTAATCTTCAGACTCCTGAAGTAATTTCAGACGCCTGAAGTAATTCTTCAGATGTTTGAACATGAAGTTCAGTCATTTGAAGTTGTCACTTCAGTCATCTGAACTAAAAAGTTCAGTCATCTGAACTTCTAAAAACCAGTTTTACAAATATTTTTCTTTGAAAACTGATTTGCTCTCTTATAACTTTTACAAAACTTATTTCAGAAATATTTAATGGGTCTTTATTTTAAGTTCTTATAATCTCTTGAAGAAGCTTAAAAATATATTTCAAATGACATTTTAGCTTTTGAAATACTTACAATATATGTTTCCTAAGCCTTCATAAGACATGCTTGAATTCTTTCTTATGCTTTGCTCTTGAGGTTTGTTGAAAAATTTGCTTGAGCTTCAAATATATTAGATTCTCTATGGATCTTGGAATAGTTGTCCCATACTTGATTTATACTTGATCTTCTCTTGATCCATACTTGATCTATACTTGAACTTTGCTTGAACTACACTTGATCCATATTTTCTTGAAACACAAAACTCAACCTTTCCAAGTTAAATAGTCCTTTGTTTGTTATCACCAAAACCAATTGAAAGACCTTGCTAGGTCAACAGGAACCTTAAGGTTCTGTACCAGGCTATGTGTACCTATCGACCTTGAGATTAAGAAAAGTTACACTGGAAGAAGCACACTGATCCCTGTATATGGTACATCCTAGTAGCACTAAAATGTATAGGGATCTTTGGGACTCTTTTTGGTGAGCAATATGAAAAAAGAGATCGCCAAATTTGTAGTGCAGTGTTTGACATGTTAGCAGGTAAAAGCTGAGTATCAGAGACCAACGGGATCACTACAGCCGCTTTATATTCATGAGTGGAAGTGGGAGCATATAGCGATGGACTTTGTCACAAGGTTACCGCTGGCACTGCACGGACATGATGCCATTTGGGTAGTCATAGATCGACTAACAAAGATTGACCATTTCCTGCCTATCAGAGTTAATTACTCCTTAAACAGACTGGTAGAGTTGTATATGCCAGCCCTAGTGGCTAAGGGCTTTCATTCTAGCTTTGTTTTGATGACAACAAACCATTAGTAGTTTTTTAAGTTTAGTAACATTTTTCTTCAAGTTCAATTAAGACATACAACAAAACATCAAGACATGCTTAAGGATCAAATATGTAAATGACCATCAGTAGAGACCATCATACGACACATGAAAAACTCAACCACATAAGCAAAGCATTTATAATTTCTACATATGTGCTAGGTTGTGCATATGAGAGTAGTGTTGTAACTCCTATGCATATGGCATGTTTCAAGAGTAGTCTGCAAGAGATGAACAAATCATGCATGCATATAGTATTTAATAGGTTAGAACATGATTTTGAGCTTACACATGCAACGCCCCAAACCCTTAAATCTAGGTCTAGCGCGTTATACCTGATAAAATCCCTGATAATCCATAATCAACATATACGCAGCGGAAAACATAAACATAATCTCCATATAACATAATACCAGAGTTTACTAATTCTAACTACCAACCATAATAAATTAATCATCCACCTGTATTCAAATATATACATGTCTCCAAAATATTATCCACAAATACCAGTATGTTTCAAAACCATCCATATCTAATAATACTTAAAACATAAATAATAAAACATAAATATACATATCAAAATTAACATAAAAATATACCATTTTCTCTTTCCATTTACCAAAAATACTATAAAATCTCGAGCTCTATAAGCTCGATCTCGAGGAAATCCTGAAAAAGATAATTTCATATTCAGGTGAGACACTTCTCAGTAAGGGAAGAAACAATATATTAAAACTGTGTGTGGCCAACATGAGTTTTTATAATAACATATTATTTAACATTTGAAAATCTAACACAATTTTTGAAATCATTCTCTGATCCTAACCAAACACATGCAAAAGATTTAACTCACGAGATTTCCCGAAGATAGGGGTGATTACCCGCCTATACAAGTAGCACCCCTCTGCTTTAATACATTTAGCAACCCGAAGGTCACAATTTAAGCATACTAGGGCACTCACTTTACTCAGTAAACCATGAAGTGTTAAATTGATCTCGCACTCACGCATTCAACAATAGTTTATCGGCAAAGGCCCTAAGGATAGGGAATTCTACCTGCTCATACAAGTAGGTTCCCTCTGCCCTACTGTGTTATGCAGCTACTGTCACATCTAAAACTACTAGTGCACTCGCCTTACTTAGCAAGCCATTAGGCGCAGAGTATACCTCGCCCAATCGTAACACATTTTACATACATAGACACTTTTAATATCATAATACGTCATTATTCAATCATTCACATTCTTTCACGTTCATGACTTAACATTGTCTTGCGTTTCACTTTAAGTGATTCTTTCCCATTTGTATCATTCACATTTCACATTTCATTTCATTGCATTATCATTCCTTGTCATTTCATTTCATAATTTTTTCATTTCATTCCTTTGTACTACAGTCGCTCTTTAGCCGTCATCAGTTAGTCCACATAGAAATGCGCTAGAATCTGCTACAGTTAATCCACATAGAAATGCGCTGGAATTTGCTAACCCGACTTTCAACTGTCGTACCTTTACATGGTTGCGTTTAACATACATAGGAAATATTGTTCATATCATATTTATTCTCATTGCTTCACTTACTTAGTCTGCATCTCATACATTTAACATATAATTTGCACAGATTCTCATGCCACACAATTTAGTAGTAAAATTCATACATATTTCTCATAAAATAAGCCAACCCACATTTAACATTTATATGCTCAAAATACATTTCATTTCTTATTTAATTCATTAGAAAATTATTTTCACTTTCATTCGTTCACTTTCACATATACATAACTATATCGACAATTCTAGGATCAGAAAACATAAATTTCAAGGCTGACATTTTAAACCCACATAAAAACATATATACATAAAGAACACATAATCATTTTTAATTCATGAAAAACCTGATTTAATATATAGATTTTCCCCTTACCTGATTTCTTAAACTACGTCAACAGGGATCTCGAAAAATACCTGCGGCGCTCACCCGGATCCTGAATCAAAAATCCTAATTCCATTAAATTAACTCTAAAAAAAAATATTATTTTAATATTTCCTAGGGCTATAAATTCTAAATAAATAAATACACACTTAAATTTAGCTAATTATCAAATTTCCCAAATCCCACTCTCGCTTTGGAGTAGGGCCTAGAAAACCTCAATTGAAACTTTACTTATGTCAAAATGACGACAATCACAACTAGGACCTCATGGTGGTGTCTGATCGTCGATTTAATAGAAAATTTAACAAGAAATTGAGAAAATAAGGGAATTATACCTTTCCTCAGGAGTGGTGCCTACGCAGCTCCCACGACAAATCCACTCTAGAAAAAATGTCGGTAGCGGAGTTAGGAATCTAATGGAACCTTCTGTTTCCCAATTGGTCGAGTATCCGTCGAGAAATAAGAGAAGAGAGAGACGGAGATGGAGGGAAAGAAAAAAAAGAAAAGAAAACAACGCAGGAACTCACTTGCGCGTCCCCTTCTGCAATTCAATCTATTCTCTCAACATCTTTATCTTCTTTTTCTTTTTTTTTTTTACCTTTTTACTCACTTTATCATATAATAAGTATAATATTATATTATATATACACACACACACACACACACACACACACACACACACACATACTTTAACCATATATATATATACACACACACACACACACACATATACTTTAACCATCATATATTTATATATATCATATTATTTATTTAATACATCATATTAGATAATACTTAATTAATTTATTTATTTATGATAAATAATTTTAATTTAATTTAATTTTTCAATATTTTTATTCATTTTTATTTGTTTATTTAATTAATTGATTTAATAATGTTTAATTAATTAACTAATCAATAATTACTCTTAATTTTAATTTTTTAATTAATTAATTTTTTTTTTAATTTTTTTTTTTGGATTATTACATTCTTCCCTCCTTTAAGAAATTTTGTACCCGAAATTTGTTACCTAATCCTTTATCTCCATAATTCTACAATTTACTATACCTTATACCATTCAATAAATATGTCTCCCAAATAAATTTTTGCATAATCTATAATTAAATAAAATCATCATCATCTTCAACATAAATTCATACTTGCCCTCTTGGATTTATCTGCCTCATCCAGGACCATCGTATAACCACATGCTCGTCCACCTCTACCTAGTGTTATCTGCTGATTTCCCTCGATACCATAACCACTAAAATCAACTAACCTCACCATCAAGTTCAAATCTCAAGTTCAAATTTCTTTGCTCGAAAACATCACCATTGATGGATTTACCATGATTTTCTAAAGCTAGCTACTTCTTTAGAAAGACACAAAAGACCATCAAGGGATTTCTGCCCCCAAGCTTACGAAACACAACTCAGAATTCCTAATGGTATCTTAATCTACCCATTCATATCCTTATCGCAACTCAATCATACACTCTGGTATAAATCATTCGTAACTCAATACTCTAATATTTCCTTATCGACGCGATGTGAATCTAATCACACTTCCTACTGAACATTGCTCTGATACCATCTGTAATGCCCCGAACCCTTAAATCTGGGTCCAACGCGTTATACCTAATAAAATCCCAAATAATCCATAATCAACATATACGCAGCGGAAAATATAAACATAATCTCCATATAACATAATACCAGAGTTTACTAATTCTAACTACCAACCATAACAAATTAATCATCCACTTGTATTCAAATATATACATGTCTCCAAAATATTATCCACAAATACCAGTATGTTTCACAACCATCCATATCTTATAAAACTTAAAACATAAATCATAAAACATAAAATATACATATCAAAACTAACATAAAAATATACCATTTTCTCTTTTGATTTACCAAAAATGCTATAAAATCTCAAGCTCTCTAAGCTCGATCTTTAGGAAATCCTGAAAAAGATAATTTCATATTCAGGTGAGACACATCTCAGTAAGGGAAGAAACAATATATTAAAACAGTGTGTGACAAACATGAGTTTCTATAATAACATATTATTTAACATTTGAAAATCTAACACAATTTTTGAAATCATTCTCTAATCCTAAAAAAACACATGCAAAAGATTTAACTCATGTGATTTCCTGAAGATACGGGTGATTACCCGCCCATACAAGTAGCGCCCCTATGCTCTCATACATTTAGTAACCCGAAGGTCACAATTTAAGCATACGAGGGCACTCACCTTACTCAGTAAGCTCTCAAGTGTTAAATTTATCTCGTACTCATGCATTTAACAATAGTTTACCGGAAAAGGTCCTAAGGATAGGGAATTCTACCCGCCCATATAAGTAAATTCCCTCTGCGCTAGTGTGTTATGCAGCTACTGTCACATCTAAAACTATTAGTGCACTCGCCCTACTCAGCAAGCCCTCAGGCGAAGAGTATGTCTCGCCATATCATAACATGTTTTACATACATAAATACTTCTAATATCATAATACATCATTATTTCCATCGTTATTTAATCATTCACATTCTTTCAGGTTCAGAACTTAACATTGCCTTACGTTTCACCTTAAGTAACTCTTTCCCATTAGTATCATTCACATTTCACATTTCATTTCATTGTATTGTCATTCTTTATCATTTCATTTCATAACATTTTCATTTCATTCCTTTGTACTACAGCTGCTCTTTAGCCGTTATCAGTTAGTCCACATAGAAATGCGCTAGAATCTACTAACCCGTCTTTCAACTGTCGTACCTTTACATGGTTGCATTTAACATACGCAGGCAACATTGTCCATATCATATTTTATTCTCATTGCTTTACTTACTTAGCTTGTATCTCATACATTTAACATATAATTTGCACAGATTCTCATGCCACACAATTTAATAGTAAAATTCATATATATTTCTCATAAAATAAGCCAACCTACATTTAACATTTATATTCTCAAAATACATTTCATTTCTTATTTAATTGATTAGAAAATTATTTTCACTTTCATTTGTTCACTTTCACATATACATAACTATATCGACAATCCTAGGCTTAGAAAACATAAATTTCATGACTGGCATTTTAAACCCACATAAAAACATATATACATACATAACACATAATCATTTTTAATTCATGAAAAACCTGATTTAATATATAACTTTCCCCCTTACTTGATTTCTTGAATTACGCGAACAGGGATCCCAAAAAATACTTGCGGCGCTCACTCGGATCCTGAATAAAAAATCATAATTCCATTAAATCAACTCTCAATAAAATATTATTTTAATATTTCCTAAGACCATAAATTCTAAATAAATAAATATACCCTTAAATTTAGTCAAATTACCAAATTTCTCAAATCCCACTTTCACTTTGGAGTAGGGCCTAGAAAGCCCCAATTGGAACTTTACTTATGTCAAAATGACGACAATCACGACTAGGACCCCATGGTGTTTGATCGTCGATTTAATCGCAAATTTAACAAGAAATTGAGAAATTAGGGGAATTATACCTTTCTCCAGGAGTGATGCCTATGCCACTCCCACGACAAATATGTTCCAGTAAAAATGTCGGTGGCGGAGTTAAGAATCTAATGGCACCTTCCATTTCCCGATCGGTCAAGCATTCGCCGAGAAATAAGGGAAGAGAGAGACGGAGACGGAGGGAAAGAAAAAAAAAAAGAAAAGAAAACAATGCAAGAACTCACTTGTGCGTCCCCTTCTGCAGTTCAATCTATTCTCTTAGCATCTTTATCTTCTTCTTTTTTTTTTTTTCCTTTTTACTTACCTTATCATATAATAAGTATAATAATATATTATATATATATATATATATATATATATATATATATATATATATATACACACACACACATATATACTTTAACCATCATATATTTATTATATATCATTATATTTATTTAATACATCATATTTAATAATACTTAATTAATTAATTAATTAAGGATAAATAATTTTAATTTAATTAATTTATTTTATTTTTATTCATTTTTATTTATTTATTTATTTAATTAATTGATTTAATAATGTTTAATTAATTAACTAATCAATAATTACTCTTAATTTTAATTTTTTTAATTAATTAATTAATTTTTTTTCGGGTTATTACATGTAGATTTCGATACCTTGGATCTATTATGCAAGCTGAAGGAGAAATTGAAGATGATGTAATGCATAGAGTTAAGGCAGGTTGGGTAAAATGGAGAAGTTCTTCAAGTGTTTTATGTGATCGTAGAATACCCTTAAAATTGAAAGGGAAGTTTTATAGGACAGCTATAAGACCAGCTATGCTATATGGATCAGAATGTTGGGCGACGAAGAAACATAATATCCAAAAAATAAAAGTTGTCAAGATAAGGATGCTTAGATGGTGAGTGGTATAACATTGAAAGATAAATTAAGGAATGAACATATTCATGGTAAGTTAGGTGTAGCTCCTATAGAAGATAAGATAAGGGAAGGACGACTCAAATGGTATGGACAATTTCAACGTAGGCCTTATAGTGCACCTGTGAGGAAGAGTGACTTAGTTACTGTGGGGGGCAGTAGAAGGGGTAGGGGTAGACCTAAAATAACTTGGGAGGAGATAGTGAGTAAGGATTTAATATCTTTGAATCTATCAAAAGAAATGGTCTATGATCGCATAAATTGGCGGAAAATGATTCATATAGCCGACCCCACTTAGTGGGACTAAGGCTCGATTTTGTTGTTGTTGTTGTTGGGTTATTACATTCTTCCCTCCTTTAAGAAATTTTGTCCTCGAAATTCGTTATCTAATCTTTCATTTCCATAATTCTACGATTTACTATACCTCATACCATTCAATAAATATGTTTCCCAAATAAATTTTTGCATCATCTATAATTAAATAAAATCATTATCATCTTCAACATAAATTCATACTTGCCCTATTGGCTTTATCTGCCTCATCCAAGACCATCGTATAACCACGTGCTTGTCCACCTCTACCTAGTGGTATCTGCTGATTTCCCTCGATACCATAACCTCTAAAAGCAACTAACCTCACCATCGAGTTCAAATCCCAAGTTCGAATTTCTCTGCTTGGAAACATTACCATCGATGGATTTACCATGATTTTCTAAAGCTAGCTACTTCTTCAGAAAAACATAGAAAACCATCAAGGGATTTCTGTCCCCAAGCTTACGAATAACACAATTCAGAATTCCTAACGGTATCTTAATCTACCCATTCATATCCTTATCGCAACTCAATCCTATACTCTGGTATAAATCATTCCTAACCTAATACTCTAATATTTCCTTATCCAGGCGATGTGAATCTAATCACACTTCGGCTGAACATTGCTCTGATACCATCCGTAACGCCCTGAACCCTTAAATCCAGGTCCAACACATTATACTTGATCAAATCCCTGATAATCCATAACATATACGTAGCAGAAAACATAAACATAATCTCCATATAACATAATACCAGAGTTTACTAATTCTAACTACCAACCATAATAAATTAATCATTCACCTGTATTCAAATATATACATTTCTCCAAAACATTATCCACAAATACTGGTATGTTTCACAACCATCCATATCTTATAAAACTTAAAACATAAATCATAAAACATAAAATATACATATCAAAATTAACATAAAAATATACCATTTTCTCTTTCTATTTACCAAAAATGCTATAAAATCTCGAGCTCTTTAAGCTGGATCTTGAGGAAATCCTGAAAAAGATAATTTCATATTCGGGTGAGACACATTTCAGTAAGGGAAGAAAAAATATATAAAAATAGTGTGTGGCCAACATGAGTTTTTATAATAACATATTATTTAACATTTGAAAATCTAAAAAATTTTTTGAAACCATTCTCTGATCCTAACCAAACACATGCAAAAGATTTAACCCACGAGATTTCCCGATGATAGGGGTGATTACTCGCCCATACAAGTAGCACCCCTATGCTCTGATACATTTAGTAACCCGGAGGTCACAATTTAAGCATACGAGGGCACTCACCTTACTCAGTAAGCCCTCAAGTGTTAAATTTATCTCGTACTCATGCATTCAACAATAGTTTACTGGAAAATGCCCTAAGGATAGGGAATTCTATCTGCCCATACAAGTAGGTTCCCTCTGCACTAGTGCGTTATGCAGTTACTGTCAAATCTGAAACTACTAGTGCACTTGCCTTATTCAGCAAGCCCTCAAGCGAAGAGTATGCCTTGCCCAATCGTAACATTTTTTACATACATAGATACTTCTAATCATAATACATCATTATTTCCATTGTTATTCAATCATTCACATTCTTTCAGGTTCATAACTTAACATTGCCTTGCGTTTCACTTTAAGTGACTCTTTCCCATTAGTATCATTCATATTTCACATTTCATTTCATTGCATTGTCATTCCTTGTCATTTCATTTCATAATTTTTTCATTTCATTCCTTTGTACAACAACCGCTCTTTAGTCGTCATCAGTTAGTCCACATAAATATGCGCTAGAATCTACTATAGTTAGTTCACATAGAAATGCGCTAGAATCTATTAACCTGGCTTTCAACTGTCGTACCTTTACATGGTTGCATTTAACATACACAGGCAACATTGTCCATATCATATTTTATTCTCACCACTTTACTTAGCCCGCATCTCATACATTTAACATATAATTTGCATAAATTCTCATGCCACACAATTTAGTAGTAAAATTCATTCATATTTCTCATAAAATAAGTCAACCCACATTTAACATTTATTTGCTCAAAATAGATTTCATTTCTTATTTAATTCATCAGAAAATTATTTTCACTTTCATTCGTTCACTTTCACATATACATAACTATATCGACAATCCTAGGCTCAGAAAACATAAATTTCATGACTGACATTTTAAACCCACATAAAAACATATATACATAAATAACACATCATTTTTAATTCATGAAAAACCTTATTTAATATATAATTTTTCCCCTTACCTGATTTCTTGAATTATGCTAACAGGGATCCCAAAAAATACCTGCGGCGCTCACTCAGATCCTGAATTAAAAATCCTAATTCCATTAAATTAACTCTAAATAAAATATTATTTTAATATTTCCTAAGGCCATAAATTATAAATAAATAAATATACCCTTAAATTTAGCCAAATTACCAAATTTCCAAAATCCCACTATTGCTTTGGAGTAAGGCTTAGAAAACCCCAATTGGAACTTTACTTATGTCAAAATGACGACGATCACGACTAGGACCCCATGGTGGTGCCTGATCATTGATTTAATAGCAAATTTAACAAGAAACTGAGAAATTAGGGGAATTATACCTTTCCCCAGGAGTGGTGCCTACGCCGCTCCCACGACAAATCCGCTCCAGTAAAAATGTCGGTGGTGGAGTTAGGAATCCAAGACACCTTCCGTTTCCCGCTCGATCGAGTATCTGCCGAGAAATAGGGGAAGAGAGAGACGAAGATGGAGGGAAAGAAAAAGAAAAGAAAAGAAAAGAAAACAATGCAGGAACTCACTTGCGCATCCCCTTCTGCAATTCAATCTATTCTCTCAACATCTTTATCTTTTTTTTTTTTTTCCTTTTTACTTACTTTATCATATAATAAGTACAATAATATATTATATATATATATATATTTATTTATTTATACACACACACACACACACATAAACTTTAACCATCATATATTTATATATATCATATTATTTATTTAATACATCATATTTAATAATACTTAATTAATTAATTAATTAAATTATGATAAAAATTTTAATTTAATTTAATTTTTTAATTTTTTTATTCATTTTTATTTGTTTATTTAATTAATTGATTTAATAATGTTTAATTAATTAACTAATCAATAATTACTCTTAATTTTAATTTTTTAATTAATTAATTAATTTTTAAAATTTTTTTTTTCGGATTTTTACATTCTTCCCTCTTTTAAGAAATTTCCTCCTCGAAATTTGTTACCTAATCTTTCATTTCCATAATTCTATGATTTACTATACCTCATACCATTTAATAAATATGTCTACCAAATAAATTTTTGCATCATTAATAATTAAATAAAATCATCATCATCTTCAACATAAATTCATACTTGCCCTCTTGGTTTTATACACCTCATCCAAGACTATCGTATAACTATGTGCTCGTCCACCTCTACCTAGTGATATCTGCTAATTTCTCTCGATACCATAACCTCTAAAATCAACTAACCTCACCATCGAATTTAAATCCCAAGTTCGAATTTCTCTGCTTGGAAACATCACCATCGATGGATTTACCATGATTTTCTAAAGCTAGCTACTTCTTCAGAAAAACACAAAAAACCATCAAGGGATTTCCGCCCCCAAGCTTACGAAACACAATTCAGAATTCCTAACGGTATCTTAATCTACCAATTCATATCCTTATCGCAACTCAATCCTATACTCTGGTATAAATCATTCCTAACCTAATACTCTAATATTTCCTTATCCAGGAGATGTGAATCTAATCACACTTCGGCTGAACATTGCTCTAATACCATCCGTAACGCCCCGAACCCTTAAATCCAGGTCCAGCACGTTATACCTGATAAAATCCCTGATAATCCATAATCAACATATATGTAGTGGAAAACATAAACATAATCTCCATATAACATAATACCAGAGTTTACTAATTCTAACTACCAACCATAATAAATTAATCATCCACCTGTATTCAAATATATACATGTCTCCAAAACATTATCCACAAATACCAGTATGTTTCACAACCATCCATATCTTATAAAACTTAAAACATAAATCATAAAACATAAAATATACATATCAAAATTAACATAAAAATATACCATTTTCTCTTTCTATTTATCAAAAATTCTATAAAATCTCGAGCTCTCTAAGCTCGATCTCGAGAAAATCCTGAAAAAGATAATTTCATATTCAGGTGAGACACATCTCAGTAAGGGAAGAAACAATATATTAAAACAGTGTGTGACCAACATGAGTTTTTATAATAATATATTATTTAACATTTGAAAATCTAACACAATTTTTGAAATCATTCTCTGATCCTAACCAAACACATGCAAAAGATTTAACCCACGATATTTTCCGAGGATAGGGGTGATTACCGCCCATACAAGTAGCACCCCTCTGCTCTAATACATTTAGTAACCCGAAGGTCACAATTTAAGCATACTAGGGCACTTACCTTACTTAGTAAGCCCTCAAGTGTTAAATTGATCTCGTACTCAAGCATTCAACCATAGTTTACCAGAAAAGGCCCTAAGGATAGGGAATTGTACCCGCCCATACATGTAGGTTCGCTCTGCGCTAGTGCGTTATGCAGCTACTGTCACATCTGAAACTACTAGTGCACTCGCCTTACTCAGCAAGCCCTCAGGTAAAGAGTATGTCTCACCCAATCATAACATGTTTTACATACATAGATACTTCTAATATCATAATACATCATTATTTCCATCGTTATTCAATCATTCACATTCTTTCATGTTCATAACTTAACATTGCCTTACGTTTCACTTTAAGTGACTCTTTCCCATTTGTATCACTCACATTTCACGTTTCATTTCATTGCATTGTCATTCTTTGTCATTTCATTTAATAATATTTTCATTTCATTCCTTTCTACTACAACCGCTCTTTAGCCATAATCAGTTAGTCCACATAAAAATGCACTAGAATCTGCTACAGTTAGTTCACATAGAAATGCGCTAGAATCTACTAACCCGACTTTCAATTGTCGTACCTTTACATGATTGCATTTAACATACACAGGCAACATTGTCCATATCATATTTGATTCTCATTGCTTTACTTACCTAACCTGCATCTCATACATTTAACATATAATTTGCACAGATTCTCATGCCACACAATTTAGTAGTAAAATTCATACATATTTCTCATAAAACAAGCCAACCCACATTTAACATTTATATTCTCAAAATACATTTCATTTCTTATTTAATTGATTAGAAAATTATTTTCACTTTCATTTGTTCACTTTCACATATACATAACTATATCGACAATCCTAGGCTCAGAAAACATAAATTTCATAACTGTCATTTTAAACCCATATAAAAACATATATACATAAAGAACACATAATTATTTTTAATTCATGAAAAACCTGATTTAATATATAAATTTCCCCCTTACCTGATTTCTTGAACTACGCCAATAGGGATCTCAAAAAATAGCTGCAGTGCTCACCCGAATCCTGAATGAAATATCCTAATTCCATTTAATTAACTCTAAATAAAATATTATTTTAATATTTCCTAGGGCCATAAATTCTAAATAAATAAATATACCCTTAAATTTAGCCAAATTACTAAATTTCCCAAATCCCACTTTCTCTTTGGAGTAGGGTCTAGAAAACCCCAATTGGAACTTTACTTATGTCAAAACGACGACGATCACAACTAGGATCCCATGGTGGTGCCTGATCATCGATTTAATAGCAAATTTAACAAAAAATTGAGAAATTAGGGGAATTATACCTTTTCCCAGGAGTGGTGCCTACGCCGCTCCCATGACAAATCCGCTCTAGTAAAAATGACGGTGGCGGAGCTAGAAATCCAATGACACCTTCTGTTTCCTGATCGGTCTAGTATCTGCGGAGAAATAGGGGAAGAGAGAGACAGAGATGGAGGGAAAGAAAAAAAAGAAAAGAAAACATTGCGAGAACTCATTTGCGCGTCCCCTTCTGCAATTCAATTTATTCTCTCAGCATCTTTATCTTCTTCTTCTTTTTTTCCCCTTTTTACTTACTTTATCATATAATAAGTATAATAATATATTATATATATATATATATATATATACACACACTCACACACACACATATATACTTTAACCATCATATATTTATATATATATCATATTATTTATTTAATACATCATATTTAATAATACTTAATTAATTAATTAATTAATGATAAATAATTTTATTTTTATTTAATTTTTTAATTTTTTTTATTCATTTTTATTTTTTATTAAATTAATTGATTTAATAATGTTTAATTAATTAACTAATCAATAATTACTCTTAATTTTAATTTTTTAGTTAATTAATTAATTAATTATTTTTAAATTTTTGTTTTCGGGTTATTACAACACATGCATATCAAGTCACTTAAATTGCATAAGAGGTCTAATGACTTTCAAATGGGTTTTATCGAATCCAAGACATCTTAAAATTGGTTAAACTTAATTCTGGACAATATGGAGCCTTTTCTTGAACAAAAACCAAGTTCTAAACATATTTAAAACAATACAAGTAAAGGGTTCGTCGACGAATACAGGGGATTCGTCGACGAATGTAACAAAGGACTTCGTCAACGTACGCAAGGTACTCATCCAAAAAAAACTACCAAGACCACCTAAAAGTTAAGAGGAACCTCGTTAACGAATACAGGGGATTCAACGATGAAGAATAGTGTGTGGTTTGTCAACGTACAGAGGGGAGTCGTCGACAAAAATAAATTGAGAGCCACCTGAATTTAGAATTGCAAGTTCGTCGATGAACACCGGGTTTCGTAAACGAAGCCATGCATGGAACTCATCAATGAATGTGTGACCTCGTCAATGAATGTCGGGCTGTAGACTGCATTTAATGCTTATTAACTACTAGTTTTCAAATTGTCTTATGTCCATTAATGCCCAACAGCTCTCTAGTGCATTGCACGTCCCTTTGGCCTTTAAAATGAGTCTTGTGCATTTATTTCACATTATTTAAGCAATCTTTGGTTGTTGAGAACATTCATTCTAGGGTTTCATTTGTGCTCTCAAGCTCTCTTGCTCTTTACTATTGTTCACACATCATTTGCAAAGAGAGAATAGTGTATCTGCTATGAAGGGGCTTCTTGTTATTATATCTCATTATTTCAAGTTTATTGGATTGAAGGGTTCTTTGTGAGCCTTTGTAAGGTGACTTTAGGTGAGCACCTTGTTGTAGCTCTTTGTGAGCAGCTGAATTGTAAAGGCTTCTCCGCCAGTTAATTTGGGGAATTCTTGAGTTGGTCTCAAGGCGTGGACGTAAGCTTGGTGCCAAACTCTATTAACATCGCTGTGTCAAGCTTCTCTTATCTTTTCTCCTTCATTTTTCTTGTTTTTTATTATCTGCTTTGAATATAAATTGTGATATAATACTCTTGCCTTTTCCAAGATAATCTTGTGATTGTAGAAACTTTTCATATCTATAAAAAGTCCAAAAGACGTCCATTCACCCCCCTCTAGACGTGCACTCAGGGAAACATTATATACATGAGATAGTTAGAATGCATGGCGTGCTAGTGTCTATAGTTTCAGATTGAAACCCATGGTTCACATCCGTTTTCTGGAGGAATTAACAAGGAGCTATGGGTTCTTAGTTATCGTTCAGCACAATATTTCATCCTCAGACAGATGGGTAGATAGAGAGGATGATATAGATATTGGAGGATATGTTACGTGCTTGTGTGCTAGATTTTGGAAGCAGTTTAATACAATTTATGCCACTAGTCGAGTTTGCGTATAATAACAGTTATTAGGCCAGTATTGGGATGACACCATTTGAGGCATTATATGGTAGGAGATGCCGATCCCCATTGTATTGAGATAAAATTGGGGAAAGATAGATATTGGGGTCTGAGCTGATACAACAGACTCAAGATAAAGTCAGACTCATCAGAGACAAGATTAAAACAGCAAAATTCGATAGAAGAGTAATGCAGATACTCGCCAACAAAAATTTGAGTTTGATGTAGGGAATCTTGTGTTTCCGAGAGTGGCACCACTAAAAGGAGTTATGAGGTTTGGGAGGAAGGGTAAACTAAGCTCTAGGTCTAGTGGACCATTTGAGATTCTTGAAAGAGTGGGTGCAGTTGCCTACAGGTTGGCGTTACCACTGGTTTTGACTAGGATTCATGACGTTTTTCACGTTTCCATGTTGAGGAAATACGTCCCAGATCCCTCCCATGTGGTCAAATATGAGGCATTAGAGCTTAGTGATGCCTTGTCTTATAAAGAAGTGCTAGTGCAAATTTTAGATTGAAAATAGCTAGAGTTTTATATGAAAAGCATACCAATGGTAAAAGTTCTGTGGCGCAACCATGTAGTAGCAGAAGCTTCCTAGGAATTTGAAGAATAGATGCTCCAGAGATACCCACACCTGTTCAGTGGGACTCAAGATTGAGGTATGTATTTTGATTTAAATAATAAAGCATAGGATAGGTAGTGTTTGATTTTGTTTATGAATGGTTTTGGGAGAGTTTATTTTGGTTATTGTAATCTCCGAGGACCGTAATGTAACCACGGTTTCCTCTACCATAAGTGAGGGTAATTAATAAAATGGTGGTGTTTCTTATTAAGAATGAGAATGTGATAAATGGAAAATTTTTAGGATGAACTTTTATAAGGAGGGGAGAATGTAGAGAGCCAAAAAATTAAATTAATAAAAGTAATAAAAGAAAGAGAAAGGAAAAGAAAAAAAGTGAAAGAGAAGGATAAATGGAAAGAAAGCATCGGCAGGTGTTCATCGATGAACCTAAAGTCTTCGTTGATGAATGTCCCTATAATTCTCATCGATGAAGTACACATGTTTTGTCGACGAGAAGATATCAAGAGTTTGGAGAATTTTAGGAAATTTCAGGTTCATTGACGAACTAGCCTTCTCGTCAATGAAGTGCTTTCATGGGTTCATCGACGAATCACTTGAAATCGTCAACAAACGTTGGGCTATAATATTGAAACCCTCATTTTCAGCGCGTGATTCTCTCTCCTCTCACTCCCCCCCCTCTCTCTCTCTCTAAACCTACAATTTTCCATCTCTCTCTCTTTTTGATTCTGGCACCGTTAAAGTCTGAATTGACGATCAGAAACCACCATGAGGTTCTTGGGAAGATTTTCTACAACTTAGGTGGAGCAAATTTTCAGTTTGGAGTTTCGGGGCATCATCCCAAAATCAGGGTAAGTAAGATATTTTAGGGTTTAATGGGTTGTTTGGAGTATTTGAAACCTAGGAAGTATTAAACGAAAGTTGTTTTGGGAAATGACTTGTTCAACTTAAGAAAAATGTAATTTTTAGGGTTTTGAGCTACGAACGCTGAGGAGCATATGCTTTATGGTGTTAGTGGACCTCTCAATAAGTCAGGTAAGGGGAATAAATTATAACAGTCTTTTCTAAAAATTATTGGTTGAAAAATATGAGAAATGGAAATATGATATTTTACCCGAAACTGATTATGATATGAATATCAGATGAAAATTGTATGGCATATAAAGGGGCTTCTTTTTATTGTATCTCATTGTTTCAAGTCTATTGGATTGAAGGGTTCTTTGTGAGTCTTTGTAAGGTGACTCTTGGTGAGCACCTTGTTGTTGCTCTTTGTGAGCAGTTGAATCGTAAAGGTTTCTTTGCTAGTGAATAAGGGTTGCTTAGTGGATTTAGGGAATCCTTGAGTTGGTATAAAGGTGTGAACATAGGTTTGGTGCCAAACCACGTTAACAACGCTATGTTAAGCTTCTCTTATCCTTTCTCCTTCATTTTGCTTGTTTTTTGTTATCTGCTTTGAATATAAATTGGGATATAATACTATTGCTCTTGCCAAGATAATCTTGTGATTGTAGAAACTTTTCATATCCATGAAAAGTGCGAAAGATGTCTATTCACCCCCCTCTAGATGCGCACTCGAGGAAACAAGTGGTATCAGAGTGAGGCGCTAAACCTTCAGAGTAACATCTAGAGCAAAAGGATCCAATGGCAGACATGTTTGCCCAAGGACAATCCATTGAACGTTCACCCAAGTTCTGCGGTGTCAACTATCTAACCTAGATGGACTATATGTCTATCTTCATCCAAGCTTATGACTACAGAATGTGGAATGTAATCACCGAAGGAGATTACATATTCAAGAATAATTATGGTGAGATCATACCGATTGGGAAGCTTCCACAAGCTGATGTAAAGTTGGCACAACTAAATTTTAAAATGAAAAACTTTCTTTATTGTGCTATGAGCAACGAAGAATACAACCAGATTTGCGGATGCAACATGGCCAAGGAAATGTGGGAGAAGCTCCAGGTAACATATGAAGGTACATCACGGGTGAAAAAATAAAAAATCTATATGTTAGTTAATGAATATGAAATGTTTAAAATGGAAGAGGGTGAGTCGATTAATGCTATGTTTACTCGCTTTACATATATAACTAATGGATTGAAAGCCCTTGGTAGGGAATATTCTGTGGAAGATAATGTGTAGAAAGTCCTTCGCTCTTTACCGGAATCCTGGCATGCAAAGTCTATAGCAATTGAGGAGGCAAAGGACCTATCAAAGGTCACTCTCAATAAGCTCATTGGGTCACTCATGACCTATAAGATAAAAAAGAAAATCGCTATTGCAGAAGTTGAGGCACCGAAAAAGGCAATCGGAATTGCCCTAAAAGCTGGAAAACAAAAGGAGCTTGTGAAGGAAGAAGAAAATGACGACGATGATGAAGTTGCTCTCCTCACAAGAAGATTTAGAAATTTCTTGATGAAAAAACGAGGTGGCTAACAAAAGGAGAAAGGAGAATCAAGCATAAGGTGCTATAACTGTAAAAAGATCGGGCACCATATGGCTGACTGCCCACTCTTCAAAAGTAAAGGCAACAACCAACAAGGAGACAAAAAGAAGTTTAAAGCTATGAATGCAACTGGATGGGATGAGCTGGATGGGACCTCAACCAATGAAGGAAATGACGAAGAAGTTGCAAACTTATGCTTTATGGCGGATGAACATAATGAGGTAAATTCTGATGATGAATACTTTCCATCATATGAAGAAATAGAAGAAAACTGTAGGAAACTTTATATTGAGTTGATTGCTGCTAAAAAGAGAAACAAACTTTTAGAAGAAACTCATGCAAGATCTAAGCAAAAGCAAATCTGCTCATGTGACACTTTAAAAGAGGAAAATGCATCTCTCAGTTTTGAAAAAAAAAAAAAAAACTAATCGAGAAGTGTAAAAATGACAAGGAGTCTTTTCAAAAAGAGGTTGGAAATCTGAAAAACCAAATTGTGAAAATTCTTCAAGAAAACTTAAATTTGAAAAAGAAAGTTGAAGATCAAGATAACATAATTTACAAATTTACAAAATGGAAAAGAAAATTTTGATAAATTACTTGGAATCCAAAGATTTAGAATTTTCAAAGAAGGATTAGGGTATGGCTTGTCATCATCTGAATCAATTGGTTTTGCAAACCTTTATGCTAAGAGCAGCTCTTTGTCAAATAAAATCTCTACACACAAACCAAACCCCTTACATGCTAATAAAATTTGCTTATATTGCGAAAGAAAGGGTTATGTACGCTTTACTTGCCCCTTCAAAGGAAACAGAGGAAGTGGGAAGAAATGTGAATGGGTGATTAAGAACAATAACCCTATAGGACCTAAGACAATATGGGTACCAAAACAAATCACTTAGTGTTGTGTGTAGGTATGCTTGAAGACAAACTCTGCAAGAAACAAATGGTTCCTTGATAGCAGCTACTCAAGACATATGATGGGAGATGTAAGCAAATTCATCTCACTCACCTACAAGAAGGAATGATTAGTAACATTTGATGACAATGCTAAAGGAAGAATCATCAGGAAAGGTAAAATAGGTAATTCATCCTTGGCTATTGAAAATGTTGCTCTTGTAGATACACTTAAACATAACCTATTAAGTATTAGTTAGTTGTGTGATAAGAGATTAAACATTATATTTTAATCCACCCAATGCTTAGTAAATGATTTGAATGGAAATACCATACTAGTAGGCAAGCGTGAATCTAACATATACACAATTGAGTTTGATGAAATTAAAACTTGTGACGTTAAATGTTTGGCTACAAAAAATGAAATTGTTCGTTACGACATAGGAAGCTAGGTCATGCTAGCATGGATTTATTGCATAGGTTATCATCTAAGGAACTAGTGAATGACTTACTAAAAGAAAATTATGTAAAAGACAAAGTATGTGATGCATGTCAATATAGAAAACAAGTTAAATCATCTTTCAAAACCAAGAAAATGATATCCACAACAAGACCATTATAATTGATTCATCTTTATTTGTTCGGACCAAATGATATTGCAAGTATTAGTGGAAAAATGTATGCTTTTGTGATAGTTGATGACTTCTTTAGGTTTTCGTGGGTGATCTTTCTTGCAAACAAAAGTGATACTTGCAATGCCTTCATTCATTTTTATGGAAAGATTCAAAACAAAAAAGGAATCCCAATCATTCACATTAGGAATGATAAGGGAAAAGAATTTAGAAATGAAGAATTAGAAGACTTTTGTAATGAAAATGCTTATTCACACAACTTCTCTGCACCAAAAACTCCACAACAAAACGGAGTGGTTGAGAGAAAAAACTAAAGACTCCAAGAAATGGCTAGGACAATGCTTAATGAACATAATATTCAAAAATATTTTTGGGCCAAAGCCATCAGTACAACCTGCTATGTTAGTAATCGTGTCATCATCAGATCCAAAATAGGCAAAACACCATACGAGATATGGAAGGGTAGAAAACCAAGCATATCACACTTTAAGGTCTTTGGATGCAAATGTTTCATATTAAATGATACAGATCACCTAGCAAATTTTGATTCAAAATCCGATGAAGGAATCTTTCTAGGGTATGCAATAAACAGAAAAGCTTATAGAGTGTTTAATAAAAGAACCCAAATTGTTAAAGAATCAACGCACGTTGTTTTTTATGAAATTAATCCATATATGCCCAAAGCAACTGTTGACATAGAGGAAGATGATCAAGCCACCTCTATTAGAATTACAAAGGAACTTGAGCAACTTAATATAAATAATGAACAAGATAAAGGTTCCCAAGACATAAAAGATGATCATCATGAATCATCACCTCAAGAAGAGTCTAGGAAACCTGAAGAAGAAAATGACGAACTCCCTAGAGCTTGGAAATTTATTAAGAATCACCCAACCGATCTCATCATAGGTGATCCATCCCAAGGAGTTAACACTAGATCTCACTTAAGAAGTGGATGTAATCATATAGCTTTTGTGTCCCATTTAGAGCCTAAGAACTGTGAGGAGGCTGAAAATGATGAAAATCGGATAAATGCCATGCAAGAGGAACTAGACCAATTCGAAAAAAACAAAGTATGGGATTTAGTTCCAAAACCTATAAACACTACAATAATAGGCACAAAATGGGTGTTTAGGAACAAGAAAGACGAAGATGGCAACATTGTAAGAAATAAAGCTAGATTGGTCGCATAGTGGTATAACTAGCAAAAGGGTATTAACTATGATGAGACCTATGCCCCTGCAGCAAGACTAGAAGCCATTAGGATGTTACTAGCCTTTGCTTGCTACAAAGACTTCAAACTATTTCAAATGGATGTTAAAAGCACCTTTCTAAATGGATATATAAATGAAGAAGTCTATTTCAAGTAACCTCTAGAATTTGAGAGTCATACACATCTTGAATATGTATACAAACTCTCAGAAGCCCTATATGGACTCAAACAAGCACCAAGAGTTTGGTATGAACGTTTAATAAAATTTCTCTTAGAAGATGGCTTCACAAAAGGAAAATTTGACACTACCTTGTTCTTGAAACATAAGGAAAATGATATGCTGGTCATACAAATTTATGTAGATGACATCATTTTTGGTGCTACAAATGAGAATATGTGTAAAGAATTTGCCTAAACTATGTAGGAAACTTTTGAGATGAGTATGATGGGTGAATTAACCTTCTTCCTAGGGTTGTAAATAAAACAAATGAAACATAAAATTTTTATTAATCAAGCAAAATAAGTCAAGGACATGCTTAAGAAATTTGGCCTTGAAATAGGAAAATCTAAAGCAACCCCTATGAGCATAACAACAAAGCTTGACAATGATGAAAAAGGGAAGAATGTTGACCAAAATCTATATAGAGGAATGATTGATAGTTTATTATACCTCACTTCTAGTGGGCCAGATATAATGTTTAGTGTTTGCTTGTGTGCTAGATTCCAATCATATCCCAAAGAGTCACATCTCAATGTCATTAAGAGAATATTCAGGTACCCAGCAGGAACACATGACTTAGGACTCTTTTACCCTAAGAATGCTCCTTTTGATCTCACCTGCTACTCGGATGCTGACTATGGAATTTGCAAAACCGATATAAAGAGCACTAGTGGAACATGTCACTTTCTAGGACATTTGCATATCTCATGGTTTTGCAAGAAGCAAACCTCGGTTGCTCTTTCAACCACCGAAACTGAATACATTGCAGACGGTAGTTGTTGTGCACAAGCCTTATATATGAAGCAACGACTAGAGGATTTTAAAATTTTGATAAAAGGCACACCAATCCATTGTGATAATACTAGTGCCATCAATATCTCGAAAAACCCGTGCCTGCACTCTCGAACCAAACATATTGAGATACGACACCATTTTATCCGAGATCATGTTCAAAAGGGGGACGTTGAGTTAGTATATGTAAATATTGAAAATCAATTGGCTGATATTTTAACAAAACCCCTAAATAAAGAAAGGTTCAACAAAATCAAACACGCCTTGGGCATGTGCAGTTCCAAGGACCTATCTTAGGAACCTCAAGTTGTCTTTCACTCACTTTAAACTCCTAATACGTAAATGCGGAAATTTGTCATTGGCCTCATCAATGAACACAGGGGACTCATTGCCGAACTATACATAGGTTTCATCGACGAACACAGGGGTTTCATTGCCGAAGTGATAGGGAGTTTCTTGTCGATGAACACAGGGTTTTCGTTGAAAAAATCAGTGGGGGTACTTAATATTTCCAACATTTTGAATGTATTCTCTTGAGCCCTAAACCCTAACCTTTGGTCCTCCTCCCACTGTTCTTCACTCTAAACCTTCTCCCTTCATCACTCGCACCCCTTGTCCTCCTACGGTAACCCTCGAACCCCTAACCAATCGTCTCCCTCTCACACGCTAGCCCCCTTCACCTCATAGCCACACATTTGAAGCCCTTTCAAAGCTCCCTCTCGCAGCTTCTCTTCTTCATGCCCTAACCACTCATCTAACACCCTCCCTCCAAATCTCTCACCCTCTCTCCTTATCCTTTATATGGCTCCTCACCCGAAGAAAAGAATCATCCAAACCGAGGTCGGTGAAGGGTCCTCTCAGCTCCCTCCCACCGAGCCATCCCAGAAAGCCTCCCTCGAGGCTAACCCACATTTTTTCTCCACCAATTCCTCTTACCAATATTAGAATGACATATACAAACATCACATTATGCATGGTAAGATTGTTCTCTTGGCCTTCCTTCAAACTCATTTTCCTAAATTGCCATCCAAGATTCGAGTAGTCAGTTAGGACATCCTTTTTTATTTAGGGGAGCTCGTATATGAGGAGCTCATCCTAGAGTTATATTCCAACTTCGTTCTGTCACATCGAGGTGTTGCAGCATATTCCATGGTTCGGGAGACCCTCATTTGCCTATCTGACAACATATTTAATTAGGTCCTTGGTTGCCATCCTTATCTAATCCAAGGCCTTTCCAAGGCCTCCTAGCCCAAACGTTATGATTGGTTTAGTTCTCACGAGGCTCTCAAGCTGATCACCGATGACTCCCATATCCCTCTAGTGGCCCGACCCAAATTCAAGGACCTCATTGTTGAATTTCGATTCCTTCATCACATAATTACATACAACCTCTACCCAAAGACCGGTGGGCACGATTAGGTAACCTTAGGTAACATATTCTACATGTACTACCTATGGCATGAAAGAGGGATCTACCTGCCGACCGTCATCATTCAAAATATGAAGGAGAGTCTGAAATGGTGATGAGGTTGCCTTCCATATGGCTACCTGCTCACCACATTTTTTGATTATTTTAGCCTTATTCGCTCTCAGATTCCCTGCATTCGCCCTGTGCTGGACGATACCTATACGGAGGCTACCCTACGACGCATACATTTTGAGAAGGATGACGAAACCAATATCTGGGTAAAAGCCCACAAGCAGGGTAGGGCACCAGTAGATGAATTATAGGAGGCCATGGATAAGGACGAGGAGGCTGAGGAACCTACTGCTGATCCCATCCTCGAGCATCTCAATGGTCTCTAGCTTGCCATAACTCAGCTCGATCAGTGCAATTGTGCCTACTTGGATTCGATCGATGTAACCCTAGCACTCCAAGAAAATCAAAATCATGCTCATTTTGCCTCATTTGATGCCATATTTGACTCTATTGATGACTCCTTAGCTACTTTCCTCACCAAATTAGATCGTCCACTAGAATAGGTTTAGGGTCGTATCCCTTACTTTTTGATAATGGCAAAGGGGGAGATGATATATAGAATGGATGTTAGGAACAATGATGTAGGTTAATGTGGTAATGGTTCCTTTTTATATAGAATGGATGTTAGGAACAATGATGTAGGTTGATGTGGTAATGGTTCCTTCTTGTGCTGTGGTAGTGGTTCCTTTTTGTGCTAATTCAAACATATAGATGACTTTGCATCACTTTTTCTGTTTTGATCCAAATTACCATACATCTATTATTCTCCCTAACTTTGTACTCACTTTTGAACTTATGTTATAACTAAATGCATCGTTAATACCTCTACTCAGATGCTTGTGTTGAATGCTAATACTGAACTGCTTGTGTAGAATATCAAATTGATGCAAGTTTAAAAACATGGAAAATTCTTAATTTACAGATGGTATGCTGCCAAAAATTCATTTGAATCTCCTTTCCAAAACCAACTATGATTTTCATATAGTGCAAACATTAAGGGGGAGAAATTATTAAAGTTTTAACCTATATGCATACTTTGAGGGGGAGCAATCCTTCAAAAGAACACAAATGGCTTGCCATCATTAAAAAAGGGGAGTATGTTAGCTCTAGTGGCTAAGGGCTTTCATTCTAGCTTTGTTTTGATGACAACAATCCATTAGTAGCTCTTTAAGTTTACTAACATTTTTCTTCAAGTTCAATGAAGACATACAACAAAACTTCAAAACATGCTTAAGGGTCAAATATGTAAATGACCATCAGCAGAGACCATCATACGACACATTAGAAACTCAACTACTCAAGCAAAGCATTTATAATTTCTACATATGTGCTGGCTTGTGCATATGAGAGTAGTATTGTAACTCCTGTGCATATGGCATGTTTTAAGAGTATTCTGCAAGAGACGAGCAAATCATGCATGCATATAGTATATAATAGGTTAGAACATGATTTTGAGCTTACATTTGCATATCAAGTCACTTAAACTGCATAAGATGTCTAAATGACTTTCAAACAGGTTTTATCAAACCCAAGACATCATAAAATTGGTTAAACTTAATTATGGACAAGATGAAGCCTTTAATTGAACAAAAACCAAGTTCTAAACATATTTAAAACAATACAAGTAAAGGGTTTGTTGACGAATACAGGGGATTTGTTGATGAACGTAACAAGGGACTTCATCAACATACACAGGGTGCTCATCAACAAAAAACTACTAAGACCACCTAAAAGTTTAGAGGAGCCTCATTGACAAATACAAGGGATTCGATGAAAAAGAATAGTGTGTGGTTCATCGATGTACATAGGGGAGTCATCGACGAAAATAAATCGAGAGCTACCTGAATTTAGAACAGCAAGTTCATCAACGAACACCAGGTTTCATTGATGAAGCCATGCATGGGACTCGTCGACGAATGTGTGACCTCGTCAATGAATGTCGGGCTGTAAACTGCGTTTAATGCATATTAACGGCTAGTTTTCAAATTGTCTTATGTCCATTAATGCCCAACGGCTCTCTAGCGCATTGCACATCCCTTTGGCCTTTAAAATGAGTCTTGTGCATTTATTTCACATCAGTTAAGCAATCTTTGGTTGTTAAGAACATTCATTGAGCATTCATTCTAGGGTTTTATTTGTGCTCTCAAGCTCTCTTGCTCTTTACTCTTGTTGACACATCATTTGCAAATAGAGAATAGTGTATCTACTCTAAAGGGGCTTCTTGTTATTGTATCTCATTGTTTCAAGTTTATTAGATTGAAGGGTTCTTTGTGAGCCTTTGTAAGGTGACTCTAGGTGAGAACCTTGTTGTAGCTCTTTGTGAGTAGCTGAATGGTAAAGGCTTCTCCGCCAGTGAAGGAGGGTTGCTTAGTGGATTTGGGGAATCCTTGAGTAGGTCTTAAGGCATGGACGTAGGCTTGGTGCCGAACTCTGTTAACATCACTGTGTTAAGCTTCTCTTATCTTTTCTCCTTCATTTTGCTTGCATTTTATTATCTGCTTTGAATATAAATTGTGATATAATACTCTTGCTCTTGCCAAGATAATCTTATGATTGGAGAAACTTTTCATATGCATGAAAAGTGCGAAAGACGTCTATTCACCCCCTCTAGACATGCACCTGGGGAAATAGTATATACAAGATATAGTTAGAATGCATGGCGTGCCAGTGTCCACAAATATTGGAGGATATGCTACATGCTTGTGTGTTGGATTTTGGAGGTAGTTGGATACGATTTATGCGACTAGTTGAGTTTGCGTATAATAATAGTTATCAGACCAGCATTGGGATGACACCATTTGAGGCATTATATGGTAGGAGATGCCAATCCCCATTGTATTGAGATAAAATTAGAGAAAGATAGAAACTGAGGTTAAAGCTGATACAAAAGACTCAGGATAAAGTCAGACTCATCAGATACAGGATCAAAGCAGCAAAGAGTCGATAAAAGAGTTATGCAGATACTCACCAACAAAAATTTGTGTTTGATGTAGGGAATCATGTGTTTCTGAGAGTGGCACAACTAAAAGGACTTATGAGGTTTGGGAGGAAGGGTAAACTAAGCTCTAGGTATAGTGGACCACTTGAGATTCTTGAAAAAGTGGGTGCAATTGCCTACAAGCTGACGTTACCATTGATTTTGACTAGGATTCATGACGTATTTCAAGTTTCCATGTTGAGGAAATATGTCCCAGTTCCCCCCCCCCCCCATGTGATCTAATATGAGGCATTAGAGCTTAGTAATGTTATATCTTATAAAGAAGTGCCAGTGCAAATTTTAGATCAGAAATAGCAAGAGTTGCGTACAAAAAGCATACCACTAGTAAAAGTTATGTGGTGCAACCATGTAGTGGAGGAAGCTTCCTAGGTATTAAAAGAACAGATGTGCCAAAGATACCCACATCTGTTCAGTGGGACTCAGGATTGAGGTATGTGTTTTGATTCAAATAATGTATTATAGGATAGGTAGTGTTTCATTTATTTTAAGAATGGATATGGGAGAGTTTATTTGGGTTATTATAATCTCCCAAGACCATAATGTAACCACGATATTCCTTTGCCATAAGTGGGGGTAATTAATAAAATGGTGGTGTTTCTTATTAAGAATGAGAATGTGATAAATAAAAAATTTTGAGGACGAAATTTTATTAGGAGGGGAGAATGTAGAGAGCCAAAAAGTTAAATTAATAAAAGTAATAAAAGAAAGAGAGAGGAAAAGAAAATAAGTGAAAGAGAAGGAAAAAGGGAAAGAGAGCATCGGCATGTGTTCGTCGATGAACCCAAAGTCTTCATCGACAAATGTCCCTATAATTCTCATTGACGAAGTACACTTGTTTTGTCAACAAGAAGATGCCGAGAGTTTGGAGAATTTTAGAAAATTTCAGGTTCATCAATGAACTAGCCTTCTTGTCAACGAAGTGCTTTCATGGGTTCGTCGATGAATCACTTGAAATCATCGACAAATGCTGGGCTATAAATATTGAAACCCTCATTTTCAGTGCGTGATTTTCTCTCCTCTCTCTCTCTCTCTCTCTCTCTCTCTCTCTCTCTCTCTCTCTCTCTAAACCTATGATTTTCCATCTCTCTCTCTTTTCGATTCCGACTTCGTTAAAGCCTGAATTGACGATCAAGAACCACCACGAGGTTCTTGGGAAGATTCTCTACAACTTAGGTTGAGCAAATTTTCAGTTTGGAATTTTGAGGCATCCTCCCAAAATTAGGGTAAGTAAGATATTTTAGGGTTTAATGGGTTGTTTGGAGTATTTGAAACCTAGGAAGTATTAAACGAAAGTTGTTTTGGGAAATGACTTGTTTAATTTGGGAAAAATGTAATTTTTAGGGTTTTGAGTTACGAACGCAGAGGAGCGTATGTTTTAGGGTGTTAGTGGACCTCTCAGTAAGTCAGGTAAGGGGAGTAAATTATAGCAGTCTTTTCTAAAAATTATTGGTTAAGAAATATGAGAAATGGAAATATGATATTTTACCTAAAACTTATTATGATATGAATATCAGATGAAAATTGTGTGGCATATGATTTATATTGAAATGTATTTGAAACTGAGTTAAATGGGTTACATCAAGAACAATGAAGTTATGAAATGTGTATTGAAATATGAGATTTGAAATGTTTGAAAGTGATGAAAAGTGATTTCTACTGAAAAGTATCTTTTAAGAAATGATGAAACATGAAATATGGAAATGCTTTACTAAGAATTGTTGAATAGCGTGAAATGAGATATGTATACGTTATTATGAGAATAAGTGTGTACTGAAATGATGAAAATATCATTGAAATGATGAAATGAGTTGTGAATAGTAGAAATGTGAATATTGTAATGTTAATACTGCTATGAGAATGATAAAATGTGAATATTGATATATGAATATGAGAATGTGAATATTGTAATATGAATACTGTAATATGGATACTGAAATGTGAATATTGCAATGTGAATACTGCAATATGAATGTGAAATGAGAATATTGGAAATGTGAAAAATTGCATTGTGAAATACTACAATTGTGAAATATCGAAATGTGAAAATGGGAACCCTGATAGATGGATGTTTTGTTGTAATGAGCACAGTACCGTTGCTAGTGGTGATTTAGTGCAACCATACGGACTCGTGGAGTGTGTGGTGTGAGAGTTTGAATGAGCTAGTGAGAAGTGTAGTTTTTCCCCCTAAGTCCGGATCAGGGTATATGGTAGGCCATTCGTACTGCAGACGAGTATATGGTATGATTATTTTGTTCTAACCGGGTAGGCCAACTGCAGTTAGGTCCAGCCTTCGGGTTGCACAACCCCTGACCATGAGGGGAAGCATGGCGTGGAATATGGAGAATGACTTCGACCATGGGGTGAAGCATGGTGCAGAAAATATCCTCTGGACAGCCATGAGTTACATACGCGGATGTATTGGTTACCGAGGACACTCAAGAGCTAGATATGAAATAGAAATGAAATGAAAATGCAAATGGAAATTGTTGATCTTATAGGTTATACCTGGTTTTGATTATGACAAATACTCCAGTGTTCAATGTCTATCAAGTTTGTGTGCAGGTTCATATTAGCAAGATCATATGATGGCACATGTTATCTTGAAGCAAAAGAAGACCAAGAAGATTCACTTGTTGTAATTTTATATTATGTTCATTTCGAGTCTGTAATAGTTGAAAACTAAGGTGTAGTCCTAAGAGGGGGGGGGGTGAATTGGATTTAAAAATTTCTTTTACTTCTTTTTAATGTATTCTTGACTTCTTGTTTATTTACCAAATACACAAGAACTTAATTCTTTTAAACAACCAACAACACTATTGCTTAACCAAACAAGTAATCAATTATTCAATCAAACCAATCAATCAAGCACAATATTCAAACCAAATAATCATAAAACATTCAAACAAGATATACGTTGCAACTTAATAAAAATTCTCAACTTTTTAACTTTGTGTGCAGCCCTGTTGTTAATGCAATCCCTTTGATAATGAATTAGCTTTCTCAATCCACACAATATTCACACTCTTCCCAAAATTCAGAATTCAAATAAACTTTTAGTTAATTTATCTTTGGGCATTTAACCAAGTAACGTACTCCCTTATGGTTTCCACAAAATATGGTTTAACCAACATACTCCCTTTCGGTTTTCGCAACCCAAATCAAAATTAGACTTTAAGTTTACTTGATTTCCAAATATACGTAGTATATATGATTACCAATTAAACCATCCATGCAATTTACATGTGCTGAAAATAAAGAGTAAGGGAAAGAGAGAGTGAAACCAAGATTTTTATGAGGTTTGACTTATACCCAGCCTACATCCTTGCCTTTGGTAAACCGCCAAAGGATTCACTAAAACCAATTCCTTTGTGGGCAGAACAACACCGTTTACACACTCCTTTAGTAGGCTAGAGCCTGCCTCTCTAAATGATGTACCCTCATTCGGTCACTCCTTCAAGTAGGCTAGAGCTCGCCTCTCTAAGTAATATCCCTTTACTTAGCCAACAATCCAAACAATTCTTGGAATCGTTAATTTACAAGATACAAATCAAATAGATGTGTACAAAGAATGCTCACACAAAGAGCTGATTAGTACAATTCAAATCTATGTACTTCAAAATGTAAATATCAAGAAAGAAATACACTTTTGAAGCTTAAGAATAGAATTCACCAAACTCCCTTTTCTCCATATGAGAAATGAGCAAGTATAACTCAGGGATTGATGATCAATGATCTCAGAACACTAGCACTTTCAGTTTGCAAAAGATGAGCAAGTCGGAACTTTGAGAGCAAGAGAGCTTATGGCAAATTTTTCAATACTTGGTGAGTTTTGATTTGGAAAACCATGTATTAATAGACATTTAAAAGAGTTTTATTGTTGCTCAAGTTTACTTGGAGTATTTTCCAAGTTTTTAGAAAGTTTGGAGCTCAAGCAACCAATATTTAAAATATAAAATTTTTGAAAAACATGCCCGTTAACAGTGTTTAGATGACTGAACACTCAAGTTTAGTCATTTGAAGTTCCCGAGCCTTTTGAAATAATGAACTAGATACAGGGTCAGGTGACCGAGGTCAAGGGTTAGACGATCAAAGAGTCGAGTTCAGACGACCGAGGTCAAGGGTTAGACGTCTGAAGTGCTTCTTCCAGTTACTGTCTTTCACAAATGATTCTTCAGACGACTGAGCTTATTCTTCAGACGTCTTAAGTAATTCTTCAGACGACCAAACTTGGAGTTCCGTCATCTGAAGGTACCACTTCAAGCTTTTGAGTAGAAACTTCAGTCTTTTGAGGTTCTGTTTTTCTGATTTTTCAAACTCAATTCAAAATATGATTTGCTCTCTTTATTTATCCTTTTATAAAACTTTTTTCGGGGTTTTTAAATAGGTCTCCAAGTCCATATAATTCCCCTAAAAATCTTCAAAAGATATTTCAATATATATTTTGACTTTGAAGTACTTACATTGTCTTTCCTAAAACCTTATATACTAAGCTTGAAATCATCCACTTTATATTTTCTTTGAAATCCCTTGGATGTTTGCTTGAGCTGGTTTTAGCTTCCCATGCTTTGATCAGTATAGTGCTACTTTAAGCTTCTTTTTGGATCACTTGATAGTTTATGTAGCTTGATGGTCCACAATGATCCTTGTTTTCTTGTCAAAACTAAAACACCAAAACTCAACCATTCTAAGTTAAAATGTCATTTGTTTGTTATCACCAAAACTGATTGAAAAGCCTAGTTAGACCAACAGTATCCCCCTTATTTATGATGACAAAAAAAGAGCAAAGATAAGGGTTTCTTTGAAAAAAATACTCCCCCTTGCTATAAGCATCCGATAAGAATGAAGTAAACAAGAAAACATGGCATTATTATCCAAGCATGTCAATATAAGTCTTTGCAAGTTCACTTGTCCTTGTCCATGTCCATATTGCTTATATTGAATTTTAAGTTCACGTTACCACATTGTTAATATTTCATTTCTTTTAAGTTTACTTTTCCACATTGTTAAGTCCATTGCTCATATTTCATTACATTTGCATTTTGTAGTTTGCATATTGTTTTTATCTTTGCTAATAACATTTTCTCCCCCTTTGTCATTATTCAAAAAGAACAAGTAATAAGAAAGAAAGTTATTTTTATAATCATCGAGGAAGTGTTTACATAATGAGGTGTTACATCCAAAAAAAAAAATGTCATAAAGAGGTGTTACAACAAAAAGAGTCAAAGTACCAATACTGCAAACAATACACTATAAACAAACTACTACTTTAGCTAGTTGCTTAATTATATACGCTGAGTTACATTCAAAAAGTTTCATCTATGCTAGGTGTTTCCAAATAATTTTCTTCTTCTGCTTCCTATCCTTCTTCCTCAGAGCCTTCTCTTTTTCCTTATTCATCTTCTTCTTCTTGGCCTCCTTCCTCCTCGGTTCCTTCTTCCTCTTCCTGTTCTCCCTCTTCTTCTGAACCTTCTTCATTGTCAGTTTCTTCATTAGAACTGTCATCTTCACTTCGAAGGGCTGAGTTGATATCCATGGGATCACCTCCCCTTAAAGATTTAGCCTGATATTTCTCAATTCGAGTGACGCGTTGATCAAGGGATGTAACTTTTTCTTCGATACTTTGAAGCCCGGTGCACACTTCAGATGAGAAACTAGAGAAGTCTTTTTGAAATGATAAAAACCATGAAGGTGCATCGTGAGAGGATCCCAAATCTTGTGTGGGAGAAGAAAAAGCTGCTGCTGATGTTGAGGCTGAGGCTGCAACTGCAGGTGCATGCTAAATTCTACTTGATTTCAAATACCAACCCGAACTACCTTTTTCATACCCCATTTGTTTTCTAAAAAAGATCATAAAGGAATCTCTTTATGAAGAATTCAGAACTATTGGAGACATGAAGGTGGGCGAAAAGAAAAGTAAGGACAACTCCATATGGAAGAACAACTTGGGAGGACTCTAGTTTGGCCCACATCCATTTGATAATTAAACTGGCCAAATCTAGTTTCTTCCCTTTGAGAAGACACCAAAGGACGAAGCACTCAATATATGAAAGGTGGTCCAACGAACCTTGTTGGGGTAGGATGTTATTGGCAATAATTTTGTGTAAAATTTGAGCTTTTAAACTTAGTTTCTTGTACAAATGAGGATGCCTAAAATAGATAGGTTCGCTATTCATGATCAATGGGAGGAAAGTTTCGAGGGTAAAGCCTTGTTCTAAAATCCAGGATTGAGCAAGCATAGGACAATCAAATTCGCCTAGAGTAATTTTGAAAAATGGGAGATAAAATTTCAGAATTTAACAATATTTTCTTCTCTTTTACTTCAGAAGAGAAAATCCCATTTTCATAAGTCATATTGGCATAAAATATTTTGATAAGATGAGGGAAAATTCCTTTTGGTTGCTGAGTAACAAAATCAAACCATCCTATGTTTTTTAACAAGGGAAGGATTTCAGAAATTCAGCATTTAGGAGTGAGACATCCAATGCCTTACCTAGAATGGGGTCTATGGTTCCAAGGGAAGCACGGTAACGAAGCTTGGCTCGAGGTGCAACAAGCCATTTTTCAATATTTTGCTCATCCTTTCCTGACAAAGAGCCATGATTAGATGTTTGCTTAAGACGAGGCATATTTGATGAAGAGAACTGATTGCAGAAACCCTAGGCTTTGTGGAATGAACCTTATAAGAGAGAATCAAGCTTCGGATTGAGTGATTGAGTGATTTCTGGGTGAGCATGAAGAGAAATAGAGAGAGATGGGTTCGGACGAGTAGAACAACGAACTTTATAAGGCTAAGATTAGCGTTTTAAGATGGTTGTTATATTTAAATCCCATGACTTCAGATGACTGAGGATTATCTTCAATTATCTGAAGATTTTTAGATCTAGAATTTGAAGAGTCAGTAGCCTCCTAGTAGTCTGAAGTTCCAGGTTCAGTCATTTGAACCTCTTTCCTATAGTGTTAAGTAGTCTGAAGTTTTTAGTTCAGACGATCGAGGATCAGAAAAATTTTCTTTTCTAACACACTTCTTTGCTATGAATTAGCCCAAGTTTCTCTCCTTTTTAACATTTATATAACTTTCTTGTTTCTCTAAAAGGAGAATGGCTTATTATTTTAATATCCCTCGTTTAGGTATTTCATTAAGGTACCCATACTTTCTTGGATCCGGTAGGTTTCATAAAGGATGTTTCTTTTCTCCATATATATATATATATATATATATTTTTCACACCTTTCCTTTTAAATGGACATTCAAACTTTATATGCCCCTTTTTCTTACATTGATAGCATATGGTGTTAGTGTAGACATTAGAGGATATGCTAGCATAATCTTTGGATGCTTTCGAAAAATAACCCATGTAAAGATTATTTTTCTTTTTATTTTCAACCCCATTGAATCCAATACCTTCTTTGTTTAAGGTCATCCTTTGTAAGCCTATCATTTTGTCAAAGTTTGTCTTTCCTTTTATGAAGTTATAAATAATCTTTTCTTTGTTTTCAATTTGATTTTTGAGATCATTTATCTCTATCTCATTCTTGTCGTCAACCTTCTTTAGTGATTTCTTTAATTCTTGAGATAATTTTCTTATTTTATCTTCTAATTTAGAAATATATATGTCTTTCTTATATTCCATAGAGGATAGGGATCGAAGGTCTTCTATCATCTTTTCATTCTTGCTTTCTAATTCTTTAATTTTCAAGTTTTTTTCTTTTTCAAAAAGATTTTTATATTCTAACTCCTTTGTCATAGCTTCATTCTTACTTTCTATTTTCTTGATTCTTGAATACTTTTCTCTTTTAGCAGTTCTAAGGGATTCTAACTCTTTCATTATACCTTCATTCTTATTGTTCAATGATGTGTTTTGTTTAGTTACTTTAATTAGCATCTTATGAACTTTGAATAAATCATTTTGTAATTCATCATAAGATGGCATACACTCATCATTGGATTCATCAATACAAGAATTATTTAAAGATTTAGATGAGGAGCTTTCCTCATCGTTCCAAGCCATAAAGCATGTATAAGCAACTTCTTGGTCACTTGATTCATTTTCCGAACTACATGTACTCATGTTGTCCTAAGTAGTGGCTTTCATGGCCTTTTTGTTTTTCTTCTTAGACTATTTCTTTACTAGTGGACATTCTAGTTTTATATGTCCAGTTTTGTTACAATTATAACATGTAAGAGTTTTATTCTTTGATTTCTTTTTGCTTATTTCTTCTTCTTCTGATTCAGAGTCTTGGTTTCTTCTTTTGAATTTATTTTTCCTTCTTATAATTTTCGCTAACTTCTTAGATATGAAGATTATTTCATCTTCATCCATCTCTTCTTCACTACTAAAGTTTTTTTTTGAAGCTTTGAAGGTTATAGATTCTTGGGCTTTAGTTTTTCCACTTCTTTCATTCATTGTCATTTCATATGTAAGTAGAGAACCTATTAGCTCATCTAAGGAGGTGTTCTTCAAATTTCTTCCTTCCGTTATGGTAATGGCTTTTGGTTCCCATATAGGTGGTGGCCCTCTAAGAATTTTCCTTATCATCTTATAAGTAGTGTAGGTTTTTCTTAAGGCATTTAGGGAACTTATTATGTGAGTGAACCTAGTGTACGTGCTAGTTATAGATTCATCTAGGTTCATCTTAAAAGCTTCATATTCGCTTGTAAGCATATCAATCCTATTATCCCTAACATCTATAGTGCCTTTGTAAGTGACTTCTAGCTTGTCCCATATTTCCTTAGCCGTTTTGCAAGCCATTACTCAATTAAATTCATTAGCATCTAAAGAACAGTATAAAGCATTCATAGCACTAGAATTAACTTGCAACATCTTATGATCTAAGTCTGTCATATCATTTTTCTCCTTAGGAACTTGTCTTCCATCTACTAGTTTAAAGGGAATTTGGTCACCTTCCATGACAACCTCCCACGCTTTCCAAGTCATAGTTTGAACATATATTTGCATTTTTTTTTTTCAAAAAGTGTAGTTATGTCCAAAAAAGATAGGAGGCCTAGTTGAAGATTGTCCCTCTCCAAAGGGAGCTACGCCTAAGTGTGCCACTAGGATTTTTTATAGCTACTAATTAAGATTTTTTATAACCCCTCTCTAATACCAATTGAAAACTAAAGTGTAGTCCCAAGAGGGGGGGTGAATTGGATTTAAAATTTTCTTTTACTTCTTTTTAATGTATTCTTGACTTCTTGTTTATTTACCAAATATACAAGGGCTTAATTATTTTAAACAACCAACAACACTATTGCTTAACCAAACAACTAATCAATTATTCAACCAAATCAATCAATCAAGCACAATATTCAAACCAAATAATCATAAAACATTCAATCAAGATATATGTTGCAACTTAATAAAAATTCTCAGTTTTTTAACTTTGGGTGCAGCCCTGTTGTTAATGCTATACCTTTGATAATGAATTAGCTTTCTTAATCCACATAATATTCACACTCTTCCCAAAATTCAAAGTTCAAATAAACTCTTAGTTAATTTATCTTTGGGTGTTTAATCAAGTAACGTACTCCCTTATAGTTTTCGCAAAACGTGGTTTAACCAACATACTCCCTTTCGGTTTCCGCAACCCAAATCAAAATTAGACTTTAAGTTTACTTGATTTCCAAATATACGTAGTATATATGATTACCAATTAAACCATCCACGCAATTTATATGTGCTGAAAATAAAGAGTAAGGGAAAGAGAGAGTGAGACCGGGAATTTTACGAGGTTTGGCTTATACCCAGCCTACATCCTTGCCTTTGGTAAACCGCAAAAGGATTCACTAAAACCAATTCCTTTGTGGGAAGAACAACACCTTTTACACACTCCTTCAGTAGGCTAGAGCCTGCCTCTCTAAACGATGTACCCTCGTTCGGTCACTCCTTCAAGTAGGCTAGAGCTCGCCTTTCTAAGTAATATCCCCTTACTTAGCCAACGATCCAAACAATTCTTGGAATCATCAATGTACAAGATACAAATCAAATAGATGTGTACAAAGAATGCTCACACAAAGAGCTGATTAGTACAATTCAAATCTATGTACTTCAAAATGTAAATATCAAGAAAGAAATACACTTTTGAAGCTTAAGAATAGAATTCACCAAACTCCCTTTTCTCCAGATGAGAAATGAGCAAGTATAACTCAGGGATTGATGATCAATGATCTTAGAACACTAGCACTTTCAGTTTGCAAAAGATGAGCAAGTTGGAACTTTGAGAGCAAGAGAGCTTATGGCAAATTTTTCAATACTTGGTGAGTTTTGATTTGGAAAACCATGTATTTATAGACATTTAAAAGATTTTTCTTGTTGCTCAAGTTTACTTGGAGTATTTTCCAAGTTTTTAGAAAGTTTGGAGCCCAAGCAACTAATATTTAAAAAATAAATTTTTTTAAAAATATGCCCGTCAATAGTGTTCAAACGCCTAAAAACTCGAGTTTAGTCATCTGAAGTTCGTGAGCCTTTTGAAATAATGAATTGGATACAGGGTCAAACAACCGAGGTCAAGGGTTAGACGATTGAAGAGTCGATTTCAGACGACCGAGGTCAAAGGTCAGATGTCCGAAGTGCTTCTGCCAGTTACTGTCTTTCACAAATAATTCTTTAGGCGATTGAGCTTATTCTTTAGATGTCTTAAGTAATTCTCAAACGACTGAACTTGGAGTTCAGTCATCTGAAGTTGCAACTTTAGGCTTCTAAGCATAAACTTTAGACTTCTGAGGTTTTTTTCTTTTTTTTTTTTTTTTTCTGATTTTTCAAACTGAATTCAAGATATGATTTGCTCTCTTTATTTATCCTTTTATAAAACTTTTCCGGGGTTTTTAAATAGGTCTCTAAATCCATATAATTCCCCTAAAAATCTTCAAAAGATATTTCAATATATATTTTGACTTTGAAGTACTTACATTGTTTTTCCTAAGACCTTATATGTTAAGCTTGAAATCATCCACTTTATATTTTCTTTGAAATCCCTTGGATGTTTGCTTGAGCTGGTTTTAGCTTCCCATGCTTTGATCAGTATAGTGCTACTTTAAGCTTCTATTTGGATCACTTGATACTTTATGTAGCTTAATGGTCCACAATGATCCTTGTTTTCTTGTCAAACATGAAACACCAAAACTCAACCATTCCAAGTTAAACTGTCCTTTGTTTGTTATCACCAAAAATGATTGAAAAGTTTAGTTTGGCTAACAATAGTAATATAGGAAAGGTCTGTAATAATTATTGCATATCATGTAGGAATTAATAAGCTCAAGACCATAGAGTGACCTTAGGGATCACCCTCGGTTGACTAACACTAGGTTTTTATGTGTAGTTTCAAAGACCTTAGAATGACCCTAGGTCCTTGTACTTACACGTGAGATTGTCCCCAAAATCACATATAATATCAAGGGAATTGATTGATGTAAAGACTTAGAGGGATAAATCAGTGAGACTTCGGGCGACCGAACTGCCATGTTCAAAACACTTTGGGCGACCAAACAACTGACTCTTTAGAGTGTTCCGTAGTGTCCCCAGTCAACTGAACTCATAATTTGACTTTTCCACTAACTCGACAACTCGAATGATCACGTTCAAAATTGCATCGGGCTACCTAATACATGAGTTCAGTAAACTGAACTTAGGACCAGGTGACTGAACCTCGGACATAATGGAAATCGCCTTTGGTCAGCAAACCGAACCTTGATTCAGGCACCCGAACTTCAAAAATCAACTTTTTCTATTGTGTCTGTTTGGGTGACCGAACCATCAGTCAAACGCTTGAAACTCTTGGGTTGTTTTAATTTTTATCGTGGTTATTTTAAGATAAACAGGGTTAATTTTATTAAATGATTTTAAAATAAATTTAATAATGCCCTACATATCCCCAACGGTTATAATTTTAACCTTCTCTATATATAGGGGCTCATTTGCTTGGATTAGCACTTAATTAGCATATTGATTAAGCAAAAAATTCTCTGAAATTTTCTAAGCCCTATTCTCTTATACAAGCCGTATATACTCATATACTACCATTCCTTTGAGAAATCTAGCCTTGTGAGTGTGTTATTTATTGTGTGCTATTGCTAGAAACCTTCATTTGTTCATTACATTGTTGATTTTTGGATTGAGGGTTGAGCTTTGTTATCCTTACAGATTTAATTTAATAAATATTTTGAATGGGAAAACTTAGAGCTTGTGGGTCTTTACACTCATATTGCAAGACACCTTAGCTCATATTTTTGTGTGTGCAAAATTCGTTTTACAAGATCAGATTTGAATATCTCCATGTGCTTTGATATTGAGAAAATATTTTTTGAGATATTTATATTACTCTTGGTAAAAATATTTGAAACCCTAAAACTGTGATTGAGATTTTTATCTAAACATAGTTTCAAAGATTAGTTTGTAGGTACACTCTTGTGCTTAAATTTGAGATAATCTTTACTTTGAGTGTTGATTCCTCATATACACCATTGAGCTTATTATTCATATATTATTGGTGTGCTTCGATTATTATTGGTACAAATCTGCTTGATTGAGAAGCATATATTTGTATGCAAATTATATTGTGATTCTATTGTATTCCAAGCATAGCCTGAGGGGATGGTAATCCAGCCTAGAAGGATTGATTGTAAAGGTTGAGGTTATCCCTGTGCTAATTGACCTGGTTGTATTCAGGTGCTGCTTCATCCGTTAAGTGAGCTTTAGTGTAATCCTTGTGCTGGTAAGCCAAGGCAGGGACATATGTAGTTTGCTGAACCTTAATAACATATCTAGTGTCATCTCTCCTTACAACTTTATTGTGCATTCTTAATTAGATTACTTATGCAGTTTAATTTTCGCTGAATATACATTGATTTATTTTATCCACATTAGAGTGACCTAGGTTTGTATAATACTGTTGCTTGTTGATTGACCTAGGGGATTAATTTTTAAAATACCAATTCACCCTCCTTTTGGGACTGCACCAAAGTCAACAATTGAGAATGGAAATGAGAAATGAAATAGCATGAGTTAATAATATAAATAATAAAAGTGAAATAAAACACTCCGTTTGAGGGCTTATTGAGTAAGGTGAGTGCCCTGATAAGTATCAGTTGTAGCCGAACCAGAGTTATTTGGGAAGGATACAAATGATATTAGAGCAGAGGGGAGTTACATGTTTGGACGTGTATTCTCCCCTATTCTCGGGAACTTCACTGGTAAACATAGGTGACATGGGAATGAATTTGGAAATGGAATTAAAAACTTATGAAAGCTTGTGTTTTATATTTATATGTTCATAAGTAGAAATGGTGTATTTTTCTCAGAAGATATTATCACTGAAACGAATATATGTTATGATATAATAAAACTCATACTGTCACACACGGTAGATAATTTATCCCGTCTTATTGAGATGTGTTTCACCCAAACTTCTAAATATTTCAAGAAACTAAGATAGACCAAGTGATAGAGTTTCGAGATAGAGGGGAGCTGATACCTTGAGTATACAAGGTGAGTGTTTTGAGCTAGGGATAAAGGATTCCCCTAAAGTATTTTGTGTTTCTTTTTGGAAATATTTTAGACATGTATATCAATGGTTTAGCATTTTGGCATGTGTATTCGTTGTGGTATGTATAAATATAATGACTTATGCTGTTAGGTTTGTGCATATGAGAATGACTATATACCCGGTACCCTCTTTGGGTTAGGTTATGTATAAATGGTATCAGAGGTATTGATGTGGCCAATGTTGATTAATATGTTTGTTTATTATTTATGTAAGAAAAAAAATGGTATGAAAAATTGGCGTGTCACCGAGATTGTGGCAATTCGTGGGACTAAAAAAGTCCTTTCAATTATAAATTTAGATGCCTATAACCAAATTGAGTTCTTACAAGTTCTCTTATATTACTTTGAATATTTTTTTCTTACATTCTTTTCAACCTTTTTTAGGAATTTTTATTAAATTTAACATTGTATACTAATTTATTTTCTAATTGTTCATTTACAAAGTTTTGGATACGTTTTCTCGGTGGTGGTGGTGGTGGTCATGGAGGCATTATAGATGAAGACCCCGTTTGTTTCTTGTTATATTGCTAAGCAATACATTTGTAATGGTTGAGCTTAAGGACATATTTGGTTGTAAAATTACATTAGACAACTTGTATCTATCTTTTTTTTTTTTTTTTTTTTGTATTTTTTAGATGAATGAAGTAACTTAAAAATTATGATTAAAATATTTATTTGTATGAATGTGTCATGAAAATTATTTATATACAGGGATTTATAGGTGCCTCTAAATCCTAAAAAAAAAAGAATGACAAATTATTAGTGACTCAAAAAAAAGGAAAAAAAAAAAACTCACAACTAATATCAAGAATAATTGTTAGTTGCCCCCACGGTATGGTGCAGTGGAAATGCATTAACAAGTAAGAAGGAGTATCAGGGGTTCAATTCTAGGTAGATACATTTATAGAGTCAGTGATACCTATGGATGGTGAAAGTTTACTCTGTGAGCCAATGGCGACCGTAGATGGTGAGAGTTCACTCTGTGAGCCAACGAGGACTATAGATGGTGAGAATTCTTTGTGAGCTAGTGGGGACTGTAGATGGTAATGGAGATGTGTCCCGGTGGTCAGTTTGGTTGAACGTCCAACTGATACATGGAAGTCGTATCCGCATTCTGAACTTTACCTTGATCAGTGAGACCTGAGGGCAGAGGATGCTGATCCGTAGATTTGGTGCAGCACCAAGGGATCCGAAGGGCTCGTTGGTGGTTGGAGTTACTATATAAGAAAAAAAAAGAATAATTGTTAGTCACCTAAGGAATTTGTTACAATATCAATTATTAGGGACCATTTTGTAATGGTAGATATATATTAATAAAAATTTCCTTTCATCATTAATAGCAAACTATTAATGACATTGAAAACATTAGTGACGACTTTATTAGTGACTTTTTATTTATGGACCAAAAACTATCTCTAGTATTTATCTGTGATTGTTTTCGTATGTCACTAAAAAACAAGTATTTTATAGTAGTATAATTTATAGGGGAAGAGACTAAGATGCTAGACCTTGCCACTATAAACTATGGGATTAAGAACAAGGAAAGATCCATTATTTGTAGTTAATTTGAGATCTAGCTACAATGCTTTGTTAGGCCCAATTGCATGTTCACAAGATTTAAAGGTTGATTAGCAACGCTTTGAACTTGGCTTGGTTGTTAGAATATGCGAAGTTAAAAGAGAAAGATAAGCTGACTTTGTTTCCCTTTTATGTGATAATAACATTATCTCCCAAAGAATGGCCTAATCTTTAAATGAAAAAGGTTATTCCACAAGCCCCCCATCTCTAACTAATATAGCATTTATCTATATTTTTATCTTGAAAAGGCCCTTTCTTTAATAAGATTATTATAGTTGTTTCCTCCAATTTCATATGTCTTAGTTGATTGGAGGATAGGTTAAACATGTAAGGTTTGGGAAACCAATAACTGCTTCTCAAAGAATAAACATGCTAAGTAATCCTACTTCTAGAGGAAGTGAAGGAAAGAATAAGAGGTCCAAATGGTTAACTAAAGTTTCTCCCCATGACATTTTTTTTTTCTTTTTGAGAAAAATACACTTACACTATTTAAATTATTCTGTCTACTACAAGTGCCCCTTTGAACCTCTAAAGTGATACTCACACTCTCTATACTATCTTCATGGCTGTAAAAATCTATTTCTATTAACAAAAAATAGTTAAATTAAACAAATATTATAATGCATATAGCACATGAATGGTTGATAATTTTTTAGACAAAATAACCCTTACAAGCTTAAGAAATATTATTAATAATAAATTTTATGGGATGAGTATGGCAAAAATGCCCACAAGGGAAAAAAGATAAGAAATTATTTTGGGGTGTGGAAGACTAAAAAACAAAGAAATAACATATTAAAATATAGAAAAATTAATTGAACTATAAAGAGAAAAAAGGGATAAAAATTTTAGAAATTAAATAATTAATTTTATAAAATAAAAATACATTAAAAATATAGCATATACTATATATTGTAATTTTTACTTATTCACATAACATATATTTTATGAATGGCATTGACTATCTAGAACAATTTAATTAAAGAAATAATTTAACTTAATAAATAAAATCACTTTTTTATTTATTCATAAAATTTAATGCATTTTATATATAGTAACTACAAATGATATTTGAAATTTTACAATAATTTTAGCAGTCTTGTGGTTATTTGATTCTTACCATAGAAGTTGTTATCATGTTAGATGAAGTGATATTAAAATAAAATGATATAAAAGTATTTTTATTTATTTTAACGAATTGATGTTAACACTGTTATCCCTTTAATAATTTATAGTTCGTAAGTGTCAATTTTAAAGGTCTAAGGAGACATTTGAAATGGATGATAAAATTTAAAGGGTGAAAGTGTATTTCCCTTATCCCACCACCTTTTTTTCTTTTTTTTTTTAATAATTTCAAGGTAGCCTTTCCATCCATGCTCAATGTATTATGTATTCCCCTTAGCACCCTTCTTATAATCAATCACCTCCACCATTCTCCTAAAGCATTGTACCATCTCAAGCTCTTGAAAATCAATTAGTCATGTCTACAAGTGCTACTCCTACCAGTTCTAGTTGTATAGCTTAGAAAAAAGGAAAGGATGATCATTAAACATTTAAACATGTCCTTTACCCATGCACCGAGACATAATTCCATCATATGAGTATAAAGGCTAATTGCTCCGTAACCTATATGACTTATTCCAATTCCTCCACGATTAGGATACAACCTAATAGACTTAGATGAATTTCAAACAGGGCTTCGAGTAATTCTATAAAAACTATTGGAGGTTGAAGATTTTATTTTAAAAGCTTAGGAATGGGTGGTTACTCAAGTTTAAATTAGTCTATAAAAGCTCATTGACCAACTAAATGCTAATGGAAAATTGTTGAAGCTAAAAACACATGAAGCTTTAAAAGGGCCTTTCAATAGTGTAGGAGTGTCAAGCTTTAAAATAAAAAAAGGGATCTGGGCCATCCATTTTATTTTCCAATCCAATGGCTGCTGCTGTAGTTTTACATTTGTTTGTTATGGGGGGCATAGCTGTAATTTACCATTTTGTTTCTTTAATGTTGTAAATGAAAACAGTAAGGCTGTGAGTTGAGGTTGAAGTTTCATAACAGATTGTGGCCTGCCATCCTGGAGAGAATAGCACTGCACGCGAGAGAGAGAGCCTTCAGTTGTGCGGGAGAGTTAAGGGTTTTCTTCCTTCAGCCACGTGAGAACACATGCAACCGCGAGCCTTTCATCGCCGATAGATCCTTCCAGCCGCAGTGCATGAGAGCGGGAGATGACGAGAGATGGGTGCGGTGTTGGGTGTCTCTAGCTTCTTGCAGAGGTTCATGCAAGGGTAAGGAAGGTAATGCATAGATCTTTTTCTTGGGAGGGTTTCTTTTAGGGAAATCAGGGAGAAGAATAGGAAGAAACCTAGGGTTATTCGCAGGTGCGAAGAGGGGCTTTCTTGGGTTGTTCTTGGGCTGATTTCCATAGGAGATTGGCAAGCCAAGAAAGGGTAAATCTGTGTATGTATATTTATTTCTACCGATTTAAAATAGTGTCTCTTGAGGTGAGTTTTTGCCGTGGATGTAGGCCAATTTTTAGGTCGAACCACGTAAATGTATTCTTGTGATTGTGTGATTGGCATGCTTATATTTTGCTAGATTTATTAAGGCTTTGTTGAATATTAGATTGGTGAACATATATTTTTCTTGATCAGGCTTAGCACACACACGCGCATCAAAATAAACAGGTTTAAGTTTAGGTGTGATTGTGGTTGATGCTTGGACAAAATCATAATGTTATTGTGGTTTGTTTGGAATTAATTAAAATCTGAAAATAGAATTAGCAATCAGTTGAATTACACACAACAAATGGTATTAGAGCCTGGCTATGTGATGGGGACCGTTAGGTTTGAAATAGAAAAATTCAATGGAAAAAATGACTTTGGCTTATGGAGGATTAAGATGCATGCCATCTTGGTACAGCAGGGGCTTGAGGAGGCTCTTCTTGGAGAAAAGAAAGCGGCTTCCACTTCACAAAAGGGGAAACCAAGTTTTCCCTCCACCGATAAAGTGAAGCTTGAAATCCTCCAAAAGGCACATAGTGCCATTATCTTGTCCTTAAGAGACAAAGTGCTTAGGGAAGTTGCCAATGAGGATATGGCAGCTGGAGTTTGGTCAAAACTAGAAAGTTTGTACATGACAAAATCCCTAGCAAATAGACTCCATAAGAAGACTAGACTCTACACTTTTAGAATGACCCCTGGAACATCAATTGATGAACATTTAGATGAATTTAATAAAATTATTTTGGATCTTGCTAATATTGATATTAGTATAGATGAAGAAGACCAGACAATTCTTTTATTGAGTTATCTTGACTCAACATATGAAAATATTAAAGAAATTATGATGTATAGGAGAGAAAGGCTGACTTTAGAAGATGTGTAAGCCGTTATGCACTCTAGGGAATTGCACACTAAATTTGAGTCTAAATCAGGGTTAGGGGAAGGGTTACATATGAGAGGTAGGTATGAAAAGAGGAACAAGAAAGGAAAAGATAAGAGGTCTAGATCAAAGTCTAAGAGAAAGGCACTAAAGTGTTTTGCATGTCACAAAGAAGGACATTTTAAGAGGGACTGCCCTGAGAGGAAAAATGGTGCAAATACCACCACCTCTAAATCAAAGGGTAAGGCAGCTGTAGTTTTAAATGGGTATGATAGTACGGAAGTGTTGAACGTCTCTGATAGAAATTCGGGAAAGAATGGATATTAGTTTCAAGATGTTCCTTCCACATATGTCCATTGAAAAATTGGTTTGAGTCCTTTACATGCTTAGAAGGAGGTCATGTTATCCTAGGAAATAATAAGTCATGTAAAATACAGGGTATTGGGATTGTGAGACTTCTAATGCATGATGGGATTGAAAGGGTGCTAAGAGATGTGAGTTACATACCTGAGCTGAAGAGAAACTTGATTTCTCTGGGTAGCTTAGATAAGATAGGGTACACGTTTAAGTATGAAGGAGGTAGCCTAAGAGTATGTAGAGGTTCACTGGTAGTGATGAAAGGGGTGCTAAAGAATGGGTTGCACACCTTGGTAGGAAAGACGGTGATTGGTGAGGCTTCACCTATCATTCACAGGGTAGAAAATCAGGTTTCCTTGTGGCATAAAAGGCTAGGACATGTTAGCCAGCAGGGCCTAAAGGAGCTGGAGAAACAGGGGCTCCTTGGAGATAGGAAACTTGAGGAATTTTCATTCTATGAGGAGTGTTTCTTGGGTAAGTCTACTAGGGTTAGTTTTAAGAAGTCAACTCACACCACAAAACAGACTCTTGAATGCACATTCAGACTTGTGGGGGCCTGCTATGGTTAGTTCTCATGGTGGTTCTAGGTATTTTTTGTCAATTATAGATTACTTTTCTAGGAAAGTATAAGTTTATATTCTAAAACATAAAAATGATACTTTTGAAAAGTTTAAAGAATGGAAAACCTTAGTTGAAAATCAAGTTGGCAGAAAAGTTAAAACACTGAGAACAGACAATGGATTAAAATACTTGTCAAATGAATTTTCTGAATTTTGTAAAGTTGAGGGCATAGCTAGACATAGGACTGTTAGGGATACTCCCCAATAGAATGGATTAGCTGAAATGATGAATAGGACTATTTTGGAAAGGGTAAGATGCATGTTAGCCACTTCAGGTTTTCCCAAGACCTTTTGGGCAGAGGCGGTGACCACTGTTGTATAGCTTATTAATACATGTCATTCCACAGCTTTAAATTTTAAAATCCCTCAAGAAATTTGGTCGGGTAAGCCTGCTGATTATTAGGGTTTAAAAGTTTTTGGGTGCATAGCCTATGCCCACATTAGAACTGATAAATTAGAGCCTAGGGCTATTAAATGCATTTTTTTAGGATACCCAAAGGGGGTTAAAGGCTATAAGCTCTAGGTTATAGAACCTGGAAAAAAAAAATGTATTATTAGTAGGGATGTAGTTTTTAATGAAACTAAAATAGGGGGAAAACTAGAAAATTCAAATGAAAGTGTTAGGCACTCTGATACTAGTGACCTGTAGCTGAGGTGGAGCAACCCTCCACTTCTCATAGCCATTTAGAAACAGATGCTGTAGATTTTGAGGAGCAAAACTCAAAAACAAAAACCTCTGAATTAAGTAAAACTTACCTTCTAGCACGGGATAGGGAGAGGAGGGTCATAAGACCTCCTCAAAGTTATGGGGAAGCTAATATGACAGCTTTTGCTCTTTCTATTGCTAAAATAGAAATTGAGGTGGAGCCTAGGACTTTTAGAGAGGCCATGGATAGTAAAGAGGCTGAAAAATGGATTTTTACAATGTAAGAAGAAATGGCGTCTCTAAAGAAAAATGAGACATGGGTGATGGTACCTAGACCGAAAAAATAGAAACTCATAAAATCCAAGTGGATCTTTAATAGGAAAGAGGGAATCCTTGGAGTTGAACCATCTAGGTATAAAGCTAGTTAGTGGCTAAGGGATTTACACAGGGGGAAGGGGTAGACTATAATGAAATATTTTCCCCTATTGTGAGGCATAGTTCAATTAGAATTCTATTATCTTTTGTTGCTGTATATGACTTGCATTTGGAACAACTTGATGTTAAAACTGCTTTCTTGCATGGTACTTTAGAAAAAATAGTTTATATGCAACCTCCCAAGGGCTTTGATATGGAAACGAATAAAAATCATGTATGTTTATTAAAGAAATCTTTATATGGGTTGAAACAATCACCTAGACAATGGTATAAACGATTTGTTTCATACATAATTCAAAATGATTTCTATAGAAGCAATTATGATGGCTGTGTTTATTTTAAATCATGTGATAAATGTCATATATATTTGCTAGTATATGTTGATGACATGTTGGTTGCTTGTGAAGACATGGATATGTTACATCAAGTTAAGTGCATGCTTAAATCTGAATTTGAAATGAAAGACTTAGGACCTATTAAAAGAATACTTGGTATGGAAATAACTAGAGAAAGGAAGAAAAAGCTTCTCTACTTGTCTCAAAAGTCTTATATTTCAAAGGTATTAAAAATATTTGCAATGAGTCATGTTAAATCTACTTCTGTTCCTGTTGCACAACATGTTAAATTGTCTAGAAAATAGTGTCCTGAAATTGAAAATGAGTCACTGTTTATGAATAGAATACCTTATGCTAGTATGGTTGGTAGTGTAATGTATGCTATGGTATGTTCTAGACTTGATCTATCTTATGTTGTAAGTCAAGTGAGTAAATTTATGAGCAAACCTGGAAAACCACATTGACATGCTTTGAAATAAATTTTTCAATACTTGTCTAGAACAAAACAGCAAGGATTAATATTTGGTAAAAGGGATATGCATTGTGAAATAGGGTTAAAAGGATATGTAGATTCTGACAATGCTGGAAATCTAGATACCAGGAAGTCTTTGTCTTGTATGGTCTTTTCTTTTTTAGGTAGTGCTATTACTTGGACTTCGAATATGATGACTAAAGCAGTACCTAAATCCAAGTTTGAACATTGTTCGAACTTGGTTAACCTTGGAAGTTTCTAGTGTCTGTTTTGCAGGAACCGCCATAGGAGATGCTAAGGAGGTGCAAGGGTCACAAGCTTGCCAACGTGGAGAATTGTAGGAGTGTCAATCTTTAAAATAAAAAAAAAGGGATCTGGGCCGTCCATTTTATTTTCCAATCCAATGGCTGCTGCTGTAGTTTTACATTTGTTTGTTATGGGGGGCATAGTTGTAATTTACCATTTTGTTTCTTTAATGCTGTAAATGAAAACAGTGGGCTGTGAGTTGAGGTTGAAGTTTTAGAACAAATTGTGGCCTGCCTTCCTGGAGAGAACAGCACTGCACGCAAGAGAGAGAGCCTTCAACCGCACGGGAGAGTTGGGGGTTTTCTTCCTTTAACCGCATGAGAGCACCTGCAACCGCGGGCCTTTCACTGCCGAGAGATCCCAGCCGCAGTCCACGAGAGCAAGAGATGATGAGAGATGGGTGTGGCTTTGGGTTTCTCTAGCTTCCTGCGGAGGTCCACACAAGGGTAAGGAAGGTAATGCACAGATCTATTTCTTGGGAGGGTTTTTTTAGGGAAATCAGGGAGAATAATAGGAAGAAACCTAGGGTTATTCGCAGGTGCGAAGTGGGGCTTTCTTGGGTTGTTCTTGGGCTGATTTCCATGGGAGATTGGTAAGCCAAGAAAGGGTAAATCTGTGTATGTATATTTATTTCCACAGATTTAATATAGTGTCTCTTAAGGTGAGTTTCTGCCGTGGATGTAGGCCAATTTTTAGGCTGAACCACGTAAATGTGTTCTTGTGATTGTGTGATTGGCATGTTTATATTTTGCTAGATTTATTGAGGCTTTTTTGAATATTGGATTGGTGAACATATATTTTTCTTAATCAGGCTTAGCACACACACGTGCGTCAAAATAAACAAGTTTAAGTTTAGGTATGATTGTGGTTGATGCTTGGACAAAATCATATTGTTATTGTGGTTTGTATGGAATTAATTAAAATCTGAAAATAGAATTAGAAATCAGCTGAATTACACACAACAAATAGAAAAAGGGATGGAAAAAGAGAGGATAGAACCCTACTTAAGAAAGCTAGAAGTATGGGTGGTGACATGATCACCTTAAGTTTTTTTGTGAAGTGGCTAAGAAGGTTTTGGTAGGTTAAGAGGCCGACTAATTTAAAGTAAAGGTCTTTCATAGTCCAAGACATGCTGACATTCCTAGTGACCTAATCTAAAACTTAAATCTATGATATTAATTTTGAATGGTTATGAAGAGGGAGCTAAAGGGTCATAAGAAGGTGATAATTAGCAAGGATGCAATGTTTAATAAGGTATTCATGTTGATGGTTAGGTAAGATGAACAAAGCAACGATGACATGAGTAGATGGAGATTATAGACTGTGAAACCAATAACTAAAAGTTCTTTTAGGTGAATAATGGGAAAACAACCACCAAATAAGCATAGTGCATCCAAAGGTAGGCATATGTACATCATTCAATCATCTCAAAGATATGGTTTGAGGATATGTTTTCTTTTGCCTCAATTACTACTATTGAAGATCCACTCTCTTTCACGATGTAACTTCCGGTCCAAAGAACATTAGGTGGATAGAAGCTATGGAAAAAGAGGTGGAGTTTTACATAAAAACCAAACTTAGGATTTGGTTAGAATTTTTAGGAGATCAAAGGTAGTATAAGGTGTAGATATATGTTGGGAAGAAATATAATGCTTCAAAAAAGGGAAAGTAAATAGTTCAAGGCCAAACTAGTAGCAAAGGACTGCTCTCAAAGGAAAGGAGAAGTCTATAGGAAACTACTCTATCTAGTTGTGTGATATGATTCTATTTAGTGTTATTGGCCATGGTAACTCAATTTGATCTAGTATGAGAGCAAATACAATCAAAATGACATAATAGATTTATATGGAGTAATCAAAAGGTTTTCAGGAACTTGGGAAGGAGAAATATGTATGCATGTAGAGGGAATCATTGTATAGCTTGAATCAATCACCAAAATAGTGGTACATATACATTGACTCATACATAATGTGCAATGAGTATGAGATGACTAATTATGGTACTTTAAGGAAGATCCTTGAGATGGATGTTTATGAAGACAAGAATTCAAAAAGTTTTGGCCCCTTAAAATACCTATATCAAGGTGTTAAATAAATTTGACACAAATAATGCTAGACCAATGTTTACCCTCCTAGAAAACCATTTTAGATTATCTTTAGCATAATGTCCATAATTATATGTAGGAGATGTCTAAGGTACCACCATATTACAATATGATAATAGGATGCTTGATGTCTATTATGCTTTGTATTTGCCCAAATTTTGCACATGTAGTTAGTAAGGTAAGTTTATCCAAGAAAGAGCACTTAAGCATTGAGTTTGATATAAAGTAGGATATAACTTTAGCTGCAAATATGTTGATGTTGACTAAAGAAGAGACTTGGATAATAGGAAGTTCACTACATGATATACTTTTTGACTCACTCAAAAAATGAGCATCTTGGAAGTTATCCCAAGTATAGAAGTTTTGTCATGTAATATTTAGCTCAAAGGCCAGATCGTCTCCTTAGGGAATGCAGTTTAACTTCAAATTTTATGTAATTCCAATCGAAAATAAGAAACAAAAGTCACTGAAAACATTTCAAATTTGAGTTTTCTGGTGGTTTGAGATTCTTTTTGACGAATTAAAAGAGCATGCAATTTAAATTCTAAATCCTAACATGCACTAAATTAAATTATAACGAGAAGCAAAGATCCTATGTTAATAATTAGGAAAGAATTGAAACATGCATTTAAACTTCGGAATAAAAACTAAAGAAGATAACTTTCCTATTTAATTTAAGCACTCAATTAAAATAAACTCATTTAAACACAAATTCAACAAATACCAAAATTCTAAAGCATTTAAGCACTTAAAACCAAAATTAGAACTTTAACCAATAAACAACAATTAAGCACGGAAAAAAATCGGACTTTAATAAAACTAAACTTAAATTAAATCGAACTCAACAAAAAATTCAATTTTTAAGACGACAACTAATCTAAATCCTAAAGAAGATATATATTCTTTTTTATTTTTATATTTAAGAGATCAAATCAAACTTAAAACTAATACTCAACCAAACATTAACTAAATACAAATAAAAGGAAACAAAACTGACTTTATTAAAAATACTCAAACAAGATTAAAAAGTTGAAACTTTAATTAAAATTCTACTAAAAAAATATGACAAGTATTCAATTGTTAAAATTAAGAACAAAAAAAAAACAAAAAGAAAAAAAGAAGAAAGAAAAAGAGAAAGAAAAAGAGAAAGAAAAAGAGAGAGAGAGAGATATGGGGCTGGCCGTGTGAAGTAGTTGCACAATAGCAGAGTGGAGGCTTCTCGGGTTGCTTGTAGCAGCAGCAACTATTGGAAGGGACTCAGCTAGTAGTAGCAGCAAGCAGGGAGGAGCTCGACTGTGTGCTAATGGCAGCAGCAGGGGAATGAGTTGTAGCAGCAAGGAGGGACAACAGAAGAGGAAGAAGGCAGCAGCAGCACGACAACAAGCAGCAGCAATGGAGGGTTTTCTCGGGCTGCGTAGGATCAGTAGGTAGCAGGACAAGAGAAAAATAAGGGAGAGAGAGAGAGGAAGAAAAAGGATAAGGAGAGAGAAGGGAGGAGAGAAAGGAGAGTTGAAGAGAGCTTGAGAGAGGAGAGAATTAGAAGGAAGCAGGGGCCTAGGTAAAAAAGAGAGAGTTCATAAGAAAAGAGTTAAGGGCGAGTGAAGAGAAGAGAGGGGAACGGGTGCCATGTGTTTTTTTTAGAAAAGAAAAAAAAAATAATCTAAAGAGAGTGAGAGGACTACCCTACCCAACGCACAACTTAAAGGACTTGGCTACATGGCTGGGTCAAATCACTCTTCCTTTTTTTTTTTCTCTTCATTTGTTTCTTTCTATTTAATTTTCTATCTCCCTAGCGAATAAGCCCACTTTTGATCATTCTAAAGCTCGTATCTCTCAAATCATAAAACATGAAAGTTGTAGATAATTTGCTTGGCTTTTCATAAAATTTTAAATTGTCTCGATCGGAGTTCGGACGAGAAATTATGCATAGATTACGAAGTAGCATTGTTTTCAGCTTCCAATAATTGCCCTATGATGAAAAATACCAAAAATTCATAAATTACTCAATGAAACCCAAATATTATAAATAGGACACAATGTTAAATTATTAAGAATAATTAGGTATTTAATTAAAAAAATATAGGCCTCAATGCATGAATTCAAATACCTAATTATGCAATTTAAGCGCGTAATCACTTTTACTATGACAAATGGACCAATTTGTTGGAATTTGTGTTATAGTTAGTTATTGCATTATCCATGTAGAAATAGAGGGTTGCAAAGGAATCTACGTGGCTAAAGGGCTTAGTAATTGAATCATGCATAAAGTAACAAGCTATTCATCTGCATTGTGACAATTAGATTATAGTAAATTATTACATTATCCACCATCAAATCAGAGATAGGGAGAGGATTGTATGTAGTTGAAGGGATTAGTAGCTAAACTTTACATAGGACACTATTCTTATCTGCATTGTAATTTTTAGAGTTTCATCTACTAGAACAATGCATATCTTATGCAGTAACTTATCAAAAGATACAAAACGGTAAGACAATGCATTGTGTAATGTATATGACTCATTACGCCCAGGATACCAGTGGACACCTATAGAATGGTCGTTTTTACTCATCTTAATTGGTATACCCTCAACAACACTAAAAAAGAATGGGTTCACTTGTCATATGTGAGGAGGAGTGTCGCGATCAAACATCCCACATATTGTAAGGAACAAACGCTAAATATGTGGAGTGGACTAGTTTGAAAAGGATCTAGCCTATTGTGAGGTGTTGGATCCTTCACCCTAGCATCTTCTCACCTACTCACCATATCCAACCAAGACCACCCTAGATCAACATATTCATAAACTTGGCGTGAATACATCTGAGGCATTAAGCGGTTGAAAAATCTTCATACGTGATGAGCATATGCCGTGTCCATGACTTTGTGTGGTATTTATGTGGAGTAGGTATTAACCTTTCACTTCAATCATGTGCATTTCTATTTTTCTTATTCTTTTTTCTGCTCATTCTTCAATGTTTTCCTTTTCATTGTCAATTAGGACAATCATTACACTTCTTTTATTATCTTCATACCACCAATGAGAATTAAGCTCGAATAGTAGTCCATGAACTAAGTCTATCTCTAGGGATGGTTCAGCCTTCACATCTTGAGTAGTCTACAAGACTTAGGTCTCTATCTCCCTACTAGATGCCACCTCTAGGCTAGCAAGTCAAAAACCATAAACTAGTGTACAACGAATCGTCTAGAAGAAAAGAGAACTAAGTTTCATGAACTCTGATTTGATGTTAACACTTAAAAGGATGATAATCAGCTTGAGGATACCTCACAAGGTGTCATAGTCATCACGGGTGTTCTCTTAATGCTCACAAGGAATCCTAAGGGCAATGAATCACGTTAATGTGTCTATTTAGTTTCATAAAATACTATGTAAATACAAGAGTTTATATAGCCAAATTAATACCGAGATACTACCAATCAATTCTTCATGGAGTTAAAAAGTCATATAAAGAGAAATTACACATAAATGACTTGAGTGTGTAATTCTTAGGTTATATGCAAGTATGTGAAGGGTATATGTCAGTGTTAATCATGACATAATCATCTATTTCAAATACTCTTTTTTCCTTTCTCTTTTTTTATTTTTTATTTTTTTTGTTTTTTTTTTAATTAATACAGAACTCAGCAAGTGGACGAGCACAGTGTCACATGCAAACTCTCAACCCCCCCCCCCAACTAAAGTGAAAGATTGTCCTTAATGTGAAAGCATAGGGGAAAAAGAAAAAATGTGCACAGGTGAACAAACTAATAGAAGAAAAAATACAAAAAATACCTACCAACTAATGCAACAGAAAAAGAAAAGAAAGATGCAAATAAGAATAAATAAAATGAAAAGAAAAAAGGAAAAAGAAAAACAGTAAAATAAAAAGGTCAGAGGACTCCCCTAGGTTCTTGCAGAAGCATGACCTCCTCATGTGGATCGAATGAAGCCGTGAAGGGCTTTAGACGCTGTCCATTGACTGTGAAACTGTTGCCACTCTTTGGATCTACAATCTCTACCATGCCATGAGAATGAACTTTTTCAACGACATACGGGCCACCCCATCGGGACTTCAGTTTCCTGGGAAACAAATGCAATCTGGAGTCATAGAGAAGCACTTGCTGAGTAGGGAAAAGTTGTTTGTCTTTGATTTTCTTGTCATGTAGCAACTTCATCCACTCCTTGGCTAAACAGGCATTGTCATAAGCTTCCCTCCTAGATTCTTCAAGCTTGCATACTTGCAGTTTCCTTAAACCTTTGGCATCATCAAGTGAAAAGTTAATCTGTTTTATAGCCCACAAAACACAATGCTGAATCTCAATAGGTAAATGACATGCCTTACCATAAACTAACCTGTAGGAAGACATCCTTAAGTTTGTCTTCAAGAAGTTTGGTAGGCCCAGAGTGCATCAACAAGTTTTTCTGACCAATCTTTTCAATTAGGACGCACTATTTTCTCAAGTATGATTTTGATATCTATATTGGCCAACTCAGCTTGACCATTAGTTTGAGGGTGTTATGGAGCAAAGACCTTATGGGTCACTCCATACTTTTGGATGAGTTTTTCAAAAAGTTTGTTACAAAAGTGCAGCCCTCCATCACTAATGATCGCCTAAGGCATACCAAAATGTGCAAATAACTCTTTAAGAAAATAGATGACAACCCTGTGGCCATTTGTTCTACAAGGTATAGCTTCTACCCATTTTGAAACATAGTCCACAACAACTAAAATGCAAGAATGCCCAAAAGTGTTTGGGAATGGTTCCATAAAGTCAATTCCCCAACAGTCAAAAATTTCAAGAGTCAAAATAGGAGACATAGGCATTTCACTCTTTGCGGTGATTTTCCCTAATTTTTGACAAGCCTTATAGGTTTTACAAAAATTCTCAACATCTTTGAACATAGTAGGCCAGTAGAGTCCACTTTGCAAAATTTTTGAAACAGTTTTCTTTGTAGCAAAGTGGTCTCCACATGCTCCATTATGACAAAAATGCAACACAAAAGTGAATTCATCATCAGACACACATCTACGAACCAACTGATCAGAGCAGTATTTAAATAGGTATGGATTTTCAAAATAATAATGTCGTACCTCCGCAAGGAACTTACTCTTATCCTGAGTTAACCAATGTTTTGGCATTCGGTCGGTGACAAAGTAGTTCACAATATTGGCAAACCATAGAGCGCGTGACACTGCAAAAAGACGCTTATCAGGAAAATCATCATTTAAATGAGAGGAAGATACAGGCACATCAGGTAGCTGCAAACGAGAGAGATGGTCAACTACAACATTTTCCACCCCTTTTTTTATCTTGAATGGTGATGTAAAATTTCCAAAGAAGTAGAATCCATCTTATCAACCTAAGTTTAGCATCCTTCTTTGATAACAAATATTTCAAAGCATATTGATAAGTAAAAATAATGACATGCGATCCAATGACATAAAAATGAAATTTTTCTAAGGCAAATACAACAACTAACAATAACTTCTCAATGGTGGTATAATTTTTCTGAGCATCATTCAAAGTTTGACTCGCATAATAAATGACAGACGGCTTGTTATCAATTCTTTGACCCAGAACGGCACCAAGGGCGTAGTCACTAGCATCAGTCATAATTTCAAATGGCAAGTCCCACCGAGGAGGTTGCATGATAGGTGCAATAGTCAAATGTTTCTTTAACGTTTCAAAAGCTTGTTGACATTCATCAGTCCACAAGAATTCAGTCTCATTCTGCAATAAAGTACATTATGGTTTAACAATACTACTAAAGCCTTGAATGAAACGCCTATAGAAGCCAACATGACCAAGGAAAGAACAGATATCCCTAACTTTCCTAAGGACAAGTAACTAGGAAATCAGCTCTACCTTGGCCTTATCAACCTCTATACCATGCTCAGAAACCAAATGATCAAGTACTAAACCACTACTTATCATAAATTGACATTTTTCCCAATTCAAAAGCAAATTCTTTTTCTTTCATCTTTTCAAGATAGCAATCAAATTTTTCAAACAAATATCAAAGGACTTAAAAAACACAGAAAAGTCATCCATAAAAATTTCATATATATCATTTAACATATCAGAGAAAATACTCATCATGCAGTGCTAGAAAGTAGCGGGTACATTGCATAGACCGAATGGCATTCTGCGAAAGGAGAAAGTACCAAAGGAACAAGTGAAGGTAGTCTTCTCTTGGTCCTCAGGTGCTACAAAAATTTGATAATAATCATAAAATCCATCCAAGAATCAGTAAAAGAAATTACCAGCTACTTTTTCAAGTATCTGATCTAGGAAAGGTAATGGGAAGTGATCCTTTCGGCTAACCGAATTCAATTTATGATAATCAATGCACATTCTCCAACCTGTTACTTTCCTAGATGGGATCAACTCTCCATTAGCATTTTCAATAACAGTCAAACTAGTTTTTTTGGAACTACCTATGTCGAGCTTACCCATCTACTGTCGGAGATCGGATAGATGATGCCGGTAGCTAATAATATCAGCACTTCATTCTTTACCACCTCCTTCATGGTTGGATTCAGCTTCTGCTGTACATCACGAATTGGTTTAGCATCTTCTTCTAAGAAGATGTTGTGAGTACAAATTGAAGGGTCGCTACCCTTGATGTTTGCAATGTTCGACCCTATTGCTCCTCGATGCTTCCTTAGTACCTGCAATAACTCTGTTTCTTGTTTAAGAGTAAGGTGAGAAGAAATTACCAGAGGGAATGTGCCTTCTACTGGACCCAGGAAAACATATTTTAGCTTTTTAGGCAATGGTTTTAGCTCAAGTGTCGAAATTTTTTCTTCTGATGACTTCATAATTTCGGTCAAATCAAAAGCCTCAAATGTTGGCTTATGCCAACTAGTCATGTAACTCACATCCAACAAGTCAGGGGAACCATCTATCTCTGGGATTTGCCCCTCTGATTCTGGAAATTTTTCATCAAATATCTCAAGCTGTTTAGAAGAGTTATTTTCAAATGCGTTATCAACATCAAGTACTGACAATAGCTCTGAAATATCCAAATCATCTATTACATCAACTACATATGTTTTTGTGTCATCGCACCCACTTGACATCTTGTAAGCATTGAACAAGTTCATTTACAATGTCATATTTCTGAACGTGAGCTTAAGTACTCCGCTTCGACAATTAATCAAGGCATTAAAAGTAGCAAGGAATGGTTGCCCAAGAATAATAGGGGCCTAATATATGGTGGAGACAGGCTACTACATGTCTAGAACAACAAAGTCCATAGGGTAATAAAATTTGTCAACTTGAACCAATACATCCTCAACAACGCCTTGTGGAGCTTTTACAGATCTATCTGCCAACTGCATCATCATAGTAGTTTTCTTCAGCTCACCTAAACCCAACTGCTTATATATCGAATATGGGAGCAAGTTCACACTACTCCCCAAATCAAGTAAAGCTATCCTAATACGAAATTCACCAATCTTGATAGAAATAGGAGGAGAACCACGGTCTCTGAGTTTCTAAGGAGTCTGACTCAATATCAACGCACTAACTTGCTCAGTCAAGAAAGCCTTTTTCTTCACGTTCAGTTTTCTTTTTACTGTGCATAGGTCTTTCAGAAATTTTGCATACGTAGGGACTTGTTGTATGACATCTAAAAGGAGAATGTTGATCTTCACCTATTTGAATATTTCTTGAATCTCATTGTGATACTTATTTTTCTGACCAGATGTCAATCTCTGAGGATAGGGTACCACAGGTTGATACTCCTTAACAGTCTCATCCTCCTTATTATTCGACTTTTTTGAATCTGAGCCCACTTAATTTGATTTTTCATTTCCCTTATCTATCTCAGTTGCCACTTCTGGTGTTGAAGCAATTGTTTATTGATCAACGAGCATTTCAAGACAGGAAACTTCTTTTTTGCTTCTCAAGGTAATAACTGCCTTAGCTGACTCAAAAGTATCCCTTGAAACATTGTGCACTGGTTGCTGAGGTTATTCAGGAAATTTCCCTTTTTCTAAGGTATTCAGCTATGTACTTATCTTATTCATGGTGTCTCTCTGTTCACTAATGGCTTGAGTATTCTGACTATTGGTTGTGATGTGAAGCTGCATGAATTGTTGAAACATATTCACCATATTTGTCATACTATCTTCAGAAGATTTCTTTAATGGAATATGAGCTAAATTTGGTTGGAATACCGGAGGTGCGTAGCTCTAAGAGACCTGTTGCGGCTGACACTACAACTGCTATGAAGGAGCTGTAGTTGGATGATATAGTGGTTGTGGAGGTGGTGTATAAGATTGAGGAACTTGTTGATACTGTGAGGAAGATGGACCAAACTGATCATTCTTCCATGAGAGGTTCGGGTTGTTCCTCCATCCCGGATTATAAGTGTTCAAGAACGGCTAATTTTGGGATTTGTTGACCCAGTTTGCTGATTGTACTCGATCAGATCTACTCTCCTGCCATATTGGTAGTAATGGACAATCCCGAATTCTATGGTCTAAGGTCTCACAGATAAAGCAGTCCTCCACTAATTTCATAGCTTTCATTTTTTTGATTCCATAACTTCTAGTTTCTTAGACAATGCGGCAACAAGAGCCAGTAGACTAATTTCCTCTTTGACCTCATATCTACCGCCACCACTAATAACTCTGAGAGGTTGTGCTGCCATTGGTGCTCGTTCATGTCATTTGTTCCATTGTTGGGCACTCTCAGCTAAATAATCAAAGAATAATAGAGCCTCATCCTGTTTCTTGCTAAAGAACTCCCCGTTGCATATAGTCTCGACAAACTGTTTACATTCAGGGGTTAAAGCAGTATAAAAATAATTCACTAACCTCCAAGATTCAAATCTGTGATGTGAACATATATTCATCAGCTCCTTGAATCTCTCTCTACATTCTTGGAACATAACATCACCTTTTTGCATGAACTGATTGATTTGCTCCTGTAGGTACTGAGTTCTCTAAAAACGGAAGAACTTATGTAAGAACTCATGCTGCATTTCAACCCAGCTAGTAATCAAGTTAGGTCACAGAGAATTAAAGCAAATTTTTGCCTTATCTTTCAAAGAAAAAGAAAACAAGTGAAGTTTGATATAATCATCAGTTCTAGCCCTATTAATGAAAATGGTGCAGACCAACTCAAAATTTGTCAAATGTTGGTATTGACTCTCAAAATCCATCCCGTGAAACTGGGGTATTACAGATAACATGTCATGCTTGATTGTGAAGTTCGGTGCATCTTGTGGTAACACAATGTAGGAAGGTGTAGAAGTGCGTGTGGGCTACAGAAAATCTTGAAGTGTACGTGGCGCAAGTGCAACCATGACTTCCTCAAAGAATTGTTCAAACAGATTGCTCAAATCAATTTTAAAATCACTCATAAAAGTAACAGGAGAACAATCAAATTCTATGTTTTATGTGTCACTACTGGTGTTAAGTAAAATTTTAGACAGTCTATTCGAAAGATCTCAGACCCAAGCATCAAACATCAATGCAAACAGCAGAAATTCACCAACATAGCAACAAACAAGCATGATCAATTTTTTTTTTCAATTTTTTTCTTTTATTATTATTATTTTTTTTTTATGAAAAATAATAAATAATTGGAAAAACACAAAATTTGAAATTAAAACTGGCACTCCTCGACAATGGCACCAAAAACTTGACTCACTCGAAAAATGAGCAACTCGGAAGCTATCCCAAGTATAGGAGTTCTGTCGTATAATATTTAGCCCAAAGGCCAGATCGTCTCCTTAGGGAATGAAATTTAACTCCAAATTTTACATAGTTCCAATCAAAAATAAGAAACAAAAGTCACTGAACATAGTTCACATTCTAGTTTTGTAGTGGTTTGAGATTCTTTTTGATGAATTAAAAGAGAGTTCACATTCTAGTTTTGTAGTGGTTTGAGATTCTTTTTGATGAATTAAAAGAGCATGCAATTTAAATTCTAAATCCTAACATGCACTAAATTAAATCATAACATGAAACGAAGATCCTATGTTAATAACCAGGCAATAATTGAAACATGCATTTAAACTTCAGAACAAAAACTAAAGACGATAACTTTCCTACTTAATTTAAGCACACAATTAAAATAACCTCATTCAAACACAAATTCAACAAATACCAAAATTCTAACGCATTTAAGCTCTCAAACCAAAATTAGAAATTTAACCACCGAACGACAATTAAGCACAGAAAAAAAATCAGACTTTAATAAAACTAAACTTAAATTGAATTGAACTCAACAAAAATTCAATTTTTAAGATGACAACTAATCTAAATCCTAAAGAAGATATATATATTTTTTTTCTTTTTATATTTAAGAGATCAAACCGAACTTAAAACTAATTCTCAACCAAACACTAACTAAATACGAATAAAAGGAAATGAAATTGACTTTATTAAAAATACCCAAACAAGATTAAAAAGTTGAAACTTTAATTAAAATTCTACTAAAAAAATTATGACAAGTATTCAATTGTTAAAAGTAAGAACAAAAAAAAGAACTAGAAGAAAAAAAGAAGAAATAAAAAGAGAAAGAAAAAGAGAGAGAGAGATATGGAGCTGGCCGTGTGAAGTAGTTGCACAACAGCAGGGTGGAGGCTTCTCGAGTTGCTTACACCACCAGCAGCTATGGGAAAGTACTCGGCTGGTAGTAGTAGCAGGCATGGAGGAGGTCGACTGTGTGCTCATGGCAGCAGCAGGGGAATGAGTTGTATCAGCAAGGAGGGACAGTAGGAGAGGAAGAATGCAGCAGCAGCACAACAATAAGCAGCAGCAATAGAGGGTCTTCTCGGGTTCCTTGGGATCAGCAGGCAGCAGGACAATAGAAAAATAAGGGAGAGAGAGGAAGAAGAAGGATAGAGAGAGAGAAGGGAGGAGAGAAGAGAGAGTTGAAGAGTGTTTGAGAGAGGAGAGAGTTAGAAGGAAACAGGGGGCTGGGTAAAGGAGAGAGAGTTCGTGAGAAGAGAGTTGAGGGAGAGTGAAGAGAAAAGAGGGGAACCAATTCTGTGTGTTTTTTGAGAAAAGAAGAAAAAAATATAAAGGGAATGAGAGGGCTGCCCTACCCAACGCACGACTTGAAGGACCTGACTGCATGGTTGGGTCAAATCACCATTTTTTTTTTTCTTTTCTTTATTTGTTTCTTCCTTCTGTCTCCTAAGTGAACAAGCCCACTTTTGATCATCCTAAAACCTGTATCTCTCAAAATTTAAAACATGAAAGTTGTAGATAATTTTCTTATCTTTCACAACATTTTAAATTGTCTCAATCGGAGATTGGACAAGAAAATTACGCACAAATTATGAAGTAACGTCAGTTTTATCTTCCAATAATTGCCCTGTGATAAAAAATACCAGAAATTCATAAATTACTCAATGAGATCCAAATATTATGAATAGGACAAAATGTTAAATTATTAAGAATAATTAGATATTTAATTAAAAAATATAAGCCTCAATGCATGAATTCAAATACCTAATTACTCAATTTAAGCGCATAATCACTTTTACTATGACAAACGGACCAATTTGTTGGAATTTTTGTTATAGTTAGTTGCATTATCCACGTAGAAATAGAGGGTTGCAAAGGAATCTATGTGGCTAAAGGGCTTAGTAATTGAATCATGCAAAAGTAACAAGCTAGTCATCTGCATTGTGACAATTAGATTATAGTAAATTATTACATTATCCACCATCAAAGCAGAGATAGGGAAAGGATTGTATGTGGTTGAAGGGATTAGTAGCTAAACTTTACATAGGACACTGTTCTTATCTGCATTGTGACATTTAGAGTTTCATCTACTAAGACAATGCATATCTTATGTAGTAACTTATCAAAAGATACAAAAGTCAACTACTATTGATAAGATAGATACAGCAAACAGTTAAACAAAAATGGTACAAGTAAAGGGACAAACGTGAGCTACTATTGATGAGATAGAATACTACAAACATTTTAACAAAAATCGTTAGTAGTAAAAGGAAGTTCTTCTACTTGATAATTGTTGTAGGTTGTTGAGACTACGCTTTTATATGACTTCTCCATTGTAGAGATTGTTTGTTATTACTTGGTCCATTGTAGAGATTGTTTGTTATCACTTGGTAATTGTTAGTAGTAAAGAGAAGTTCTTCTTCTTGATAATTGTTGTAGGTTGTTGAGATTACACTTTATATGACTTCTCCACCATAGAGATTGTTTGTTATCACTTGGTACTTGGGGGCTAGGGGTGGGGTAGGACTTAATAATAAAGCATATACACATAGACACACGCACATACATACATACATACATGTATACATATAGTATGCCTTATTATTATGCCCTACCTATGTGTGTGTGTGTGTGTGTGTGTGTATTTAATAGAGTTATGCAAGGGGGTCTATGAATGTAGGCACAATGTATATAAAATATTGCACTCTATCTCTTCTCTCTTATGTTTTCAATTGCTATCAATGGGTACTTGCAATTAAAAGTTGTTGACCTTATGGGTCATTTCCCGTTTCGATTATGACAAATACTTTGGTATTTAATGTTTGCCAAGTTTGTGTGCAGGATCATATTGGCAAAGTTATATGAAAGCAAGTGGTGACTTGAAGAAAATAAAAACCCAACATATTTATTTTTTGTAATTTATATTTCACTCAATTTGGGTCTATAATATTTATTTAAACATGCTATGTGATAATTAATGCATTACATGCATGATAAGACAGATAAGCTTAATGACCATAGTTTGACCATAGGGAACCACAAGACCATTGGGATCACCTTCGGTCGACCAACGTCGGATTTTTTGGACTTAATGCTCAATAACCATAAATTGACTTTAGGTTCCTAAATATCACATGAAAAGTTCCCCATAACTTAAAAGTTATACCCATATGAACAGGGGTGACTTCAAATGCAAATCAGGACTTAAAATGCACACTTTAAGTGTTGACTCACTCTACAAATAAACAGCTCAGAAGCTATCCCAAGTATGGGAGTTCAGTCGTGTAATACTTAACCCAAGGGTCAGATCATCTCCTTAGGGAATGCAGTCTAATTTCAAATTTCGTGTATTTTCAACAGAAAATAAGAAACAAAAGGGTTACTAAATACAATTTAGATTCAGGTTTTTTGGGATGATTGAGATTTTCTTTTGACTAATTAAAAACAACATGAAAATTAAATTATGAATCCTAATCACGCACTAAATTGACAACTAAATTAACAATGAGAAACAATCCTAGTTTAATCAGCCAGGCAAGAATTAAATCCCACGTTTGAACTTCGGGGAAAAAAAAGAGACTAAAGACGATAACTTCACTACTTAATTTAAGCATGCAATTAAAAACTCAATCAAACACAAATTCAACAAGAACCAAATTATTAATGCAATCAAGAACGCAACCCTAACTCTTTAACAGTTAAAAAATAAATGAAAACAAGATAAAAATTTAAACTTTAATTAAATTGAAATTAAAATAAATGGAACCCAACAAAATTTAATTCTTAAAGAAGATTTTTTTTCTTTGTTTTATTTTATTCTTTTTTTAAGAGAACAAACCAAACTTTAATCAATAAAAAAATAATCTAAGAAAAAATTAACTCTAATGATACTATTGATTAAAAAGAAAAAGAAAACAAATTAACTTTAATAATAATAACCCAGCAAGATTCAAAAGTTCAAAACTTTAATGGAATTTCAACTGAAAATTAATAACGTTTAACCAAGTATTTAAATGCAAAAATATAAAGAGAGAGAGAGAGAGAGAGAGAGAGAGAGAGAGAGAGAGAGCAGTGTGGCTAGCGCGTATTGGAGTTGAAGCAGCAGTAGCCGTGTGAGGAAGCTCTTGGGTTGGCCTTTGGCAGAAGCCACACGTAGTAGCACAACAGCAAATAGCAAGAGCTCTCGGGTTGAGGGAGTTGCAACAGCTTCGGGTTTGGGCAGCAGAGTACGGAGCAGCAGGAGGTTGGAGACACTAGCAGCAACAGCTTCGAGGTTCTCCCATGCAACAGAACAGAGAGAGAACTGAGATAGGAGAGGATAGGGAAGGAGGAGAAGGAGAGTGTTAAGAGAAGAGAGAGTTTAGAAACGAGAATGGAGAGTTAAAAGAGTGAAACCGAGAGGAAGAAAAGAGGGAGAGAAGGGAAGAGATTGGAAGAGAGCTGGAGTGAGGGAGAAGACAAGAGAGGAGATAAAGGGAGAGAGCTGGAGTGAGGCCCCGGTGGAAGAGAGAACAAAAAAAAAACAATTTAAAGGCCTTTTGATAGCAGCCCTACCCAGCACATCAAAAAAGGAGGACACGGCTGCATGGTCAGGTCAAATAAATCTATGAATATATATATATATATATATATATATATATATGAAATTCTTTTCTTGTTTTTTCCTTTTTTTTCTTTTTTTGTTTCCCAATGCACAAACCTAATTTTGACCTTCCTAAAGCCTGTATCTCTCACAGCTTAAAACACAAAAGTTGTAAAGCACTTGCTCGGCTTTCCACAGCATTTTGAATCACCTCAATCAATGCTCGGGGGGGGGGGGAGTTACGCCCAGATTACGAAGTAGTGTCGGCTTTAATCTCCATAAATTACCCTACAATAATAAAATACCAAAAAATCATAACCTATTGAATAAAAACCCAAATATTCTAAATTGAGTACAAAGTTAAAATATTGAACATAATTAGGAATTTAATTAAAATTATAATTCTTAATGCATGAATTTAGACACCTAATTATGCAACTTTGACGCGTAATCACCCCCCCCCCCACTAAAGTTTTGCTAGTCCCTAAAAAATAAAGAAAAAATAAGAACACTACCAAATCCTATCTACCTCCTTTTTCGCGGGAAACATAGTTGCATTTACTAAATACAATAAGGCTTTAAATCCCTAGGTTGATCCTAGTGGACGAGTTGTAGTCTCGTGAAGGTTTCTAGGGCGACACCCACAAATACCAATTCCAATGAATATATATGCAACACGAATATACCATTTCATATAAATGAATATCACCAAATGACACACAAGCTCATACACAATTCACGCAATTCCGAAGCAAGTCATTTATGTAATTTCATTACTATATGGCCGTTAAGAACAATATACTCACATAAAGTCAACTAGTAGTTACAATTTAGTGTTAATGTAGCCATATAAATTCGAGTATAAATAGGCAAAATATCGAGGCATGTGTAATGTGTGTGACTCATTACACCCAGGATACTAGTGGATACCTACAAAACGGTCGTTTTGACTTAGTCTAGCTGGTATACCCTCAAAACACTCAAAAAAGATGGGTTCACTCATCATATGTGAGGAGGAGTGTCGCGATCAAATATCCCACATATTGTAAGGAACAAATGCTAAATGTATGGAATGGACTAGTCTGAAAAGGATCTAGCCTATTTGTGAGGTGTTGGGTCCTTCACCCTAGCATTTTATCACCTACTCGCCAACCAAAACCACCCTAAATCAACTCATTCACAAACTAGGCATGAATACATCTTAAGCACTAAATGGTTGAAGAGTCTTCATATGTGGAGAACATGTGTCATGTCCCTAACTTTTTGTGGTAGTTATATGGAGTAGGTATTAAAAAAAAATTCTCATTCTGGTGCAATTCTATTTCTCTTTTTCTTTCCTTTGATCATTCTTCAGTTTCTTTCTTTTCATGGTCAATTAGGACTCATTACACTTCTTTTGCTGTTTTCATACCACCCATGTGAATTAAGCTCGAATAGTAATCCATGACCTAAGCTATTTCTAGGGGTGGCTCAGCCGTCACATCTTGAGTAGGCTACAAGACCTAGGTTTCTATCTCACCACTGGATGTCACATCTAGGCTAACAGGTCAAAAATCGAGACTAGTGTACAAAGTGTACTAAAAAAAAAAAAAAAGGAAAGTTGAGTTTTATGAACTCTAAGCTGGCATAAAAAATTCAAAAGAACGATAAATGGCTTAACAATACCTCACAAGGTGTCATAATCATCACGGGTGCTCTCTTAGTGCTCACAAGGAACCCTGAGTACTACAAGTCACGTGAACGTGTATTTTCAGCCTCATGAGATACCATGTAAATACAGGAGTTTATATAACCAGATTAACACGAATGAACTACTAGTCAACCTACATAGAGTTACAATTCCTAGATTAGCCATATAAAGAGAACTACACATAAATAGCCCACTATACAACTTAAGTGTGTAACTCTTAGGTTATATGCAAGTATGTAAAGGGCATGAATCAGTGTTAATCATAGCCTAATCATCCATATTCAATTTTTTATTTTTATTTTTTATTTTATTTTTATTTTTTTTCAATGTAATTTCTCATCCCCCCCCCCCCCCAACTAAAGTGCGACATTTGTTCTCAATGTGAAAGCATAGGGGAAATAGAAAAGATCGGCACGAGGGAAGTGAAGCAAACTTGGGTGAAGAAGTAAGGAAAAATAAAAACTAAAACTGAGGAAAAATGTCCCTGAAAATTAATTAAAAATAAAAATAAAACAAGGTAAAATAAAATGAAAAGAAAGAAAAGAAAAACATCACAGTCTGTCTGGCGAAAGCTCTAGAGAAATTTCATCTAGTGGGTGCTGTTCTATAAATTGAACTAGTGAGTCTCCAAATTTGAGTCACCACAATGAATCTGTCTTGTTACCTACACAAAAATTAGCCTAAAATAAATCAATATGTTCTAAGGTACCAGACAAATCATGTGCTGTCTGCCTTCCTTGTTTTAACAAGAAAGGATATTTATTCAGTATATTTTTCAGGAAATTCACTTCTTTAAGAACCGATCTTTGAGGCAAAGTTGTTAGAGCAGTTACCTTTAGTTCTTCAGAAGCATCAACATTAAAATTTTTGCTTGGTTCCGTTAAACGTTCACCATTCTGCTCACCCTCTTTGTCGGGTGTACCAATCACCTTACCATTTGCAGGGATTTGCTTCAGCATTGAACTCCTTGACATTTATTCCAATAGGGAGTAACAGTTCCACGACTATCAATCTCTGAGGATAAGGTACCACAAGTTGGTATTCCTTATTAGTCTTGGCCTCCTCATTAACTGACTTTTTCACTTCTAGGCTCACTTCCTATGGTTTTTCTTTGACTTCATCTGTCTTAGTTGTAACTTCAAGTGTCAAGACAATTTTTTGTCTATCGATGAGTATCTCAGTTTGGAAAACTACTTTTCCACTTCTCAAAGTAATAGTGGCCTTCACTAAACATTATGTATTTGTTACTGTTGTTGCTGGTATTCTTGAGGATTAGGCTGAGGTTCTACCGAAAATTCCCTTTTTTCTAAGATATTCAACTGCTTGCTCATATCATTAATAGTGTCCCGCAATTCATTTATGGCCTAAGTGTATTGATTGTTAGTTGTGACTTGAATCTGCATAAACTGCTGAAAAGCATCCTCAAGAGACATCTACGGTGGAGCAAGTGCTGCATTAGATTGAAATCCTAATGGTGCATAGCCTTGAGAGATCTGTTGTGGCTGATATTGATGCTGAAAGGCGGTCTGATGATATGATGGCTGATAAAGGGGTGCATAGGACTAAGAAGGTTGATTCCAAAGTTGCTTTATACTAATCTCCTTTTTCATCTCTATAGCAGCCAATCTTCTGGTAAGGTCAGCCTAAAATGCCTCAATATCAAAATCATATTTCAATTCAGACCACTCTCCACCATGTATTGCTCTCAATGGTTGAGATGCAATTGGTCTTCTGTCAATCCTAGTATTCTAATGCTGAGCATTTTCAACTAAATGATCTAGAAAACTCAATGCCTCATCAAGCTCCTTGTTGAAGAAATTTCCTGAACACATAGTATGGACGAAATATTTTAAGTCAGGAGTCAACGCAGTGTAGAAATAATCAACTAGGCACCATGATTCAAATCCGTGGAAGGGACACATATTAACCAGATTTTTAAATCGCTCCCAACTTTCATGAAATGTCTTGTCAGCTCTTTTCCTAAATTGACTTATATGTAAATGCAAAAAAATGAGTTCTCTATGAGGGAGAAAATTTATGCAGCAATTCACGTTCCATATCATTCCAATTAGAGACAGAATGAGGTACCAAAGAATTAAACCACATCTTCTCTCTATCCTTCAAATAGGAAGTAAATAGACAAAGTCTAGTAAATTCATCAATTCTAGCACTAGGAAAAAAAATATTGCAAGTCAATTCAAACTCCATTAGGTGCCGAAAAGGATACTCGGATTCCATCTTGTAGAACTAAGGTATCAATTAAGTCCTCCCGCACTGAATCATGAAATTAAGTGCTTCATTAGGTAAAGCAGTGTAAGATGGTGCAGTGGGTGCATGTAGGCTGCAAAAAATCCATAAGACTATGTGGTGTAGGTATAACCATATTTTCAAAACTCATTTTTTTTCTTCTTTTTTTTTCATGAGAAAAATTAAAATAACGAGAAAACCACTAGTTTGAAACTAAAACTAACATTCTCGACAACGGCACCAAAAACTTGACTCACTCTAAAAATGAGTAGCTCAGAAGCTATCCCAAGTATAGGAGTTCATTCGTATAATACTTAGCCCAAGTGCTAGATCATCTCCTTAGGGAATGCAGTCTAATTCCAAATTTCGTGTAATTCCAATAGAAAATAAGAAACGAAAGGGTTACTGAACACAATTCAGCTTCGAGTTTTCTAGGATGTTTGAGATTTTCTTTTGATGAATTAAAAACAACGTGAAATTTAAATTATAAATCCTAATCACGCACTAAATTGAAAACTAAATTAACAACAAGAAACTATCCTAGTTTAATCAACCAGGCAAGAATTAAATCCCACGTTTGAACTCCAGAAAAAGAAAAAAGAAGACTAAAGACGATAACTTCACTACTTAATTTAAGCATGCAATTAAAGAAAACTCAATCAAACACAAATTCAACAAGAACCAAATTATTAATGCAATCAAGAATGCAACCCTAACTCTTTAACAGTTAAACAATAAACAAAAACACAATAAAAATTCAGGTTTTAATTAAACTGAAATTAAAATATATGGAACCCAACAAAATTTAATTCTTAAAGAAGATTTTTTTTTCTTTTTTTTATTTTATTCTTTATTTTAAGAGACCAACTCGAACTTTAATCAGTGAAAAAAAATCCAAGAAAAAATTAACTCAAATGATACTATTGATTAAGAAGAAAAAGAAAATAAATTAACTTTAATAATAATAACCCAACAAGATTCAAAAGTTCAAAACTTTAATGGAATTTCAACTAAAAATTAATAACGTTTAACTAAGTATTTAAATTCAAAAATAAAGAAAGATAGAAGGAGAGAAAAGAGGGAGGGAGGGAGGGAGGGAGAGAGAGAGAGAGAGAGAGAGAGAGAACAGTGTGGCTGGCCTGTGCTGGAGTTGAAGCAGTAGTAGCCATGTGAGGAAGCTCTTAGGTTGGCTTTTGGCTGCAGCCACATGCAGCAGCACAGTAGTAGCAAACAACAAGAGCTCTCGGGTTGAGGGAGTTACAACAGCTTCGAGTTTGGGCAATTGAGTATGGAGCAGCAAAAGGTTGGAGACAACAGCAGCAGTAGCTTCGAGGTTCTCCCACACAGCAGAACAAAGAGGGAACTGAGATGGGAGAGGAGAAGGAAGGAGGAGAAGGAGAGTGTTGAGAGAAGAGAGAGTTTAGAGACGAGAAGGGAGAGTTCAGAGAGTGAAACCAAGAGGAAGAAAAGAGGGGGAGAAGGAAAGAGAGCTAGAGTGAGGAAGAAGAAAAAGGAGGAGAGAAAGGGAGAGAGTTGGAGTAAGGCCTTGGTGGAAGAGAGAACAAAAAAAAAACAATTTAAAGGCCTTTTGACAACAGCCCTACCCAACACATTAATAAAGGAGGACCAGCTGCATGGCCGGGTCAAATTAATCCATGAATATATATATATATATATATATATATATAATTCTTTTCCTGTTTCTTCCTCTCTTTTTTTCTCTTTTTTTGTTTCCCAACGCACAAACCCTTGACCTTCCTAAAGCATGTATCTATCAATGCTCAAAACACGAAAGTTGTAAAGCACTTTCTCGACTTTCCACATTTTTTTGAATCACCTCGATCAATGCTCAAAGAGGAAAGTTATGCCCAAATTATGAAATAGTGTTGGTTTTAATGTCCATAAATTACCCTACAATAATAAAATACCAAAAAATTCATAAATTATTGAATGAAAACCCAAATATTCTAAATTGAGTGCAACGTTAAAATATTGAACATAATTAGGCATTTAATTAAAATTATAATTCTTAATGCATGAATTTAAATGCCTAATTACCCAACTTTGACGCGTAATCAAGTGTGTTCGGTCGACCAAACTCAAACCTACTTAGAAGCTTCAGTCGACCGAACCTAACAGAGTCAACTTGTTGACTATTTGGTCGACCATTTTAAAATGAACTTGAAATGCACAGTCGACTGAACTGACACGTGGGCGATTCCAAACAACTTAGTCGACCGAACCACTAATTAAAATCTGACCTGCTCGACCGAACCTCATAATTTGGTCAACCAAACATGCCATGGTTGACCGAACCTCGAAGGGTTCAAAATTGCCTTAATACGGTCGACCAAAACCCCTGTTCAAAAATTTAATGGTTGATTGAACTTAGTGATATGGTCAACCGAACCTCAAATATGGTCGACCAAAAACTCTTGGGTTGCTCAATTTTTACTAAGGTAAAACAGTGTTAATTTTTTATTAACCACACTTAAACTTTTCAAAAATACCAGATGTGTCCCAAATGGTCTTTTTTTTTGGGTGTCTATATATACTCCCTCATTTGGTTTGATTAGCAACTAATTAGTAAACATCATTAGCAAAATATTCTTTGAAATTTCAAAAAACCTATTTCTCTAATACAAGCTTCAAAAGCATACTCACCCAATGTTATTCCTTTCTTAAATCTAGTTTGGTGAGAGTGCCTTGAGTGATTATACATTGATTCTACTCGCTTAAACTTTTATTGTTTTAGTAGATTGATTGATTTTCTATTGAGAGTTTTAGCTAAAGTTTTTCCCCCTGGTTTATTTAATAACTTCATCGTGTGGGGAAAACTTTGAAGCTTGTGAGTCTTGGGATTTGTATTGCAAGACTTGGAGGCTTGTTTTTTGATTGTGCTAAAATCATTTTTGACAATCTTATACTTCAAATATCTCTTGAGCTGATATTTTGAGATAATTATTTTTGAGATATTTTGAATACACTTGTTCGAACTCTTTGAAACCCTAGTTGTGGTTGATTTATATTGATACATAGTTTCAAAGATAGATTGATTATACGTTCTTGGACTTGATTGCACATTGACTTTAGATTGTGTGACAACACATATTGCATTGATCTTATAGTTCCTATCTTGTTGATGTGCATTGATTGATATTGGTACAAATATGCTTGTAGGAGAAGCATTCATTTTGTACACAGTTTGTATTTTGAATTGCTTATATTCTAGGCGTGGACTGAGGGGGTGTTAATCCAACCTGGAAGGATTGGTTGTAAAGGTTGAGGTCAGCCCTGCTTTAATTTGACCTGCTTGTACATGGTGTCGCTCCACCCGTTAAGTGAGCAATAGTGGTAATCCTCGGGCTTGCGAGCTGAGGCGGGGATGTAGACAGTATTGGTCAAACCCCGATAACATATTTTGTGTCAACTTTAAATTTCCGCACTTAAATTTATGCATTTGAATGTTGTTATTTTAATTACTGTGAATGTTTCAGAATTACTGAGATTGTTTCAATTATTTTACATTTTTTCTTAGTTTTATTTCTACTGAATTGGTTAATACTTAGAAAGACCCTAGGTTGGGAAATATTGATTGTGATTTGAATTTAACTTAGGAAAGTTTTGAATTTTCAATTCATTCCCTCTTGGGAATACACAAATTCCAACAATTGGTATCAGAGCCTCATTGCACTAGACCTAAATACTTTTGCAAAAGATCGCAATGGCTCGTATTAGTGTATCCCCATTCGGAAAGGGGCAGTCACCTACTAGTCCTCCATTATTTTGTGTTATCGATTACACCACCTAGAAAATTAGAATAAGCGAATTTATAAAATCAATGGATTGGATGGTCTAGCGGGTGATTGTTAATGGAACTCGTATACCCTTGGAAGAAAATGACATTAGGTTAATGCATGCGAATTCATATGCCATGGACATGTTATATCTTGCATTAGATTCTAATGTTTTGCTGATATTGTGGCATGTAAGAGTGCATAAGAAATCTGGAATGAACTCGAAAAGAAATATGGAGAATCCTAGAAGAAGGAGATCACCACTCCAGAAGCCCCAAGCTTAAATGATCAGGTCGTGGCGAATCATGTGCAAGTAGTTTTAGAAGATAACGAGGTATATGATCTTCACTCTAATTTTATTGATGATTCCTATAGTGAAAAATTCTATATATCATGCATTGAATCATCAGATGCCTATTGTGGAAATTATGCTGAATCGTGTTGTAGTACTGTTGATGATGCATGCGCTGATTCTTTTGATAATTTGTGTGTTGAATCTTGTGATGAATCATGTGCATATGATATTGGAAGCAAGATATCTTATGAAAAAAGTCAAAAGAAAATTATTAAAGCTCATAAGATTATAGTTAGGATGTCTAAGCATAAATTCTTTTTGAAAAATGAGAATAAAAGGCTCGTAAAACAATTGAAAGATTTAAAGGATTTTCATGCCAACTTAGAAAAGAAAAAGATTTAGAAGATATTGAACATTATCTGCTTAGAGAAAGAAATTGGTGATTATTCTAGAGTCATATTCAAAGTTAAATATGAAAAGAATAATCATGTTAAACCCTTAGGAGGCAAAAGAAATAATTCTTTCAAAAAGGGTTCATCCTTCACATCCCATAAGCTTTTTAATGCCTCATCCAATGGAAATAGAATGAGTAAGCATGATTCTTCACATATATGTACAACTTGCTTATTCATTGGAATGATATGGCACACTAAATTTACCTGCCTATGTAGAAGTGCCACGGGCAAAGACAAGAGAATGAAATGGATAATTAGTAAAGCGAACCCCTTAGGACCTAGGAAAAAGGATTCCAATTGGAATCACATAATCATTTAAATTCATCCTTTGCTCTTAGGTTGAGGGGGAGTGTTGACTAAAGGCTTAGGAAGTGGCTCGAGTTTAAAATGTAAAAACTTAGTATATGTCCACTATTCAAAATTTTACATACTAAGAATCTTGAAAAATTAAGCCCATACGAAAATTCAAGCAAAATATCCAACCTTAACTTAATGCATACATACATACATACATACATACATATATATATATATATATATATATATATATATATATCATAATGATTGGATAAAATGTGAGAATATTAGCAAAAGTCTGCTTGAAGTCAAAAATCCACTTCCAAATGGACAAGGCAATTGTGCCTGGTATATATTTCCTAATGCTTAACTCATGCTTAAATATAAACATCTTAAGTTAACCATACTTTGTCCATTTCACAAAGTTAAGGTTTAGGGATTCGTCTCACACTATATATCCTTTATCCTTAAGCTTATCTTTAAACTTAAAAGTCTGGATCAAAGTTTAGTCATCACTCTAGGCTTAAGCACTAATAATCATAAATTTCTTATTCTACTAGTACTTATTCTAAAGACATCCATCCGTCATCAAATTAGAGGCATCATCTACTAAGGGACTCAAGCTTTCCAGCTAATCATATCAAAATACTCCCTTTGGACTTCAAATGCAAAATCTCTAACTTTGATTCACCACAAGAAATCTTTGCTATTTCACAATCACATTCAGCAAAGACTCTATCTATGCCTTGGTCTATATCCTTGTACCAAATTGATCATATCTCAAGGATACTTTCCATTCTCCAAGGAGCATTGTTCTAACATCCATATACTCCTATATGCTCTTTGTCCAACCCTGGACATAATTACAAGCACGAAAATATTTTGGAAGATGTCCAGCGTCTCCTAAATACTCTTTTGAACCAAATAAATTTTTTTTAATCTTTAAAAGTATTTAAATTATCTTCACAAGTTCTCAAACTTTAAGTCAAATAATTTAGAGCTTCATCTTCATGAATTAAGTTAAATGGCTAATATGATTGGTATAGGTTTCAACATATATGAGAATGCAAAGTTTCAAGAAACATATGCATGAACCTTAAAGTTTAATGCCATTTTAACTTGTGCCTCTCACATTTTGAAGATCATAAGAAAAGAGGTAGCTATAGGCTTTATTCATTGAAGGAATATTGATTGTGACTTTTTGATCTTTTAAACCCTATGCATCTAGAGTAAAATTTTAATCATTGAGAATCTTAAATCACTTGGCTAAGAAGATGAAAGAAAATTAAACCATAAGATGATAGTAGTGCATAATTCATGGGGAGCATTTCCATTTCATGACTATATATAAAAATTAAATGCTCACATAATCATATTCTGTGTCCGCATGCCTTTATGAAAACAACACTTCAGCCTACTATCCATAATGTATTAAATGCTTAAATTCCTTGATGGATAGTTGTTGGCCTTACAAGGCTTAAAATATTATTTTGATGATAACAAACAAGAGGAACTTAACATATTTTGTTAGGTGATGATATTTCATGACTCAAATATATGACTAAAAGGTCAAAAGCTCACAAGGATCAATGAAAGCTTATACTCCAAAGAAAGATGATCAAATAAAGCTTAAAAGGCATGGATTCAAAGATGATCCAATAAAACTTAAAGATCATGAGAGCATGGATGTTAAAGAAGACTTGCTAAAAGCTTAAAGAATGTTGAACCTTGAAATCAAGATGGAGCCAAAGAAAGACAAAGCAAGAGAGCTAAAGAAAGACATACATGAAGACTCCAAGTGTTAAAGGATTTAGAGTCTTAAGGAAGTCTTATGTAAGTACTTCAAGTAAAACTCAATATAAAAGAATTGAAGCTTTTTTAGGAAAAATTAAAATCCTAGAAACCATTTTTTTTTTAAAAAGACCTTGAAATATAATTTTCAAAGTTATAAATTATGAAGGTCTTAAGAGAAAAGAGTTTTTAAAATCAAAATCTTAAAAACAAGTGTTTTTGAAATCATCAAGCGCCTGACCAAATAACCCCAGGTGACTGACTCTTTTTATGTTTTTAAGACTGGCACACAGAAAGGTGATAGGCACCTCACGATAGCCAAACAAGCGCCTGCCTTGTCAACTGAGGAGACTGCCAGTGTTTTGATAGTGGCTTGCCAATATTTTGAATTTCAAATTTAACTGAGACAGGCACCTGACACAGCGAGACAGGCAACTGTCATTCAAAAGTATTTTTAAAATCACTAATGGGAAAGTTTCAAAATTTGGTTTCTTGGGCTTCAAAATTTGTGCAAATTTGACCAACACTTCAAGTAAACATGGGGAGCAAGAAATTAACTTTTTAAACTCTATATATAGCCCTCAAGGCAAAGATTTACATACTCTCAAGTACTCTCAATTCACAAAGACTATCTTGCTCACATCTTGCTATTCCCTCAACAGAGTTCTTGTTGATCTTCTCACACTAAAATTGAGCTTTAAAGTCTGAATCTATCATTCAAAGAAAGATTATATCGGTGATAGGTTTAAGTTGAGCTTCAATTTCTTTACATTAAGGTTTACATTAAAGTTTATTTTGTTTTTATAGTTGTACTAATCTACTCTATGCGAGAGTGTTATTGTATGCAAAGGTAACCTATTGTTTCTTGTAGGTTTTTTTATGATTCTAGGTTGTTGGATCGTAGACCGAGTGTGGGGTATCACTTGGAGAGGTGCAGCTCTAGCCTATTGAAGGAGTGACCGAGTGTGGGGTATCACTTGGAGAGGCACAGCTCAAGCCTACTTGAGAAGTGTCTAAGTGTAAGGTATCGCTTGTAATAGTTTGTTCCACCTAGAAAGGAACAGTATAGTGGAATCCTTTTGTGGTATTGGCCAAAGATGAGGACGTAGGCTGGGGATAAGTCAAACCTCGTAAAAAACGTGGTGTCACTCTCCTTCCTTACTCTCTTTACTTTTCAACATATAGTAATTGCGTAGTTGAATTTAATTTTTGATGATATACACTGCATAGATTGGATATTAAATAAACTAAAGATTAATTTAATTTTGGGACTCGTGGAAACTGAAAGGAAGTACGTTGGTTGATCAATACAAATTGCGGAAACCGTAAAGGAGTACATTGATTGGTTAACACCCAAGACTAATTAACTGAAAGTATATTTAAATTTCAAGTTCTCTGAAGGAGTGTTGGATTTCATATTGTTAATCATATTAAGAAATCAAATCCATCAACACAGGGCTTACATATATACATAGGGCTTGAAACAAACTCATACATTTGCAGGTTACAAAAGCTGAAAGTGCTGAAGAGCTACATCTTACTTTGATATCTTTGATTGTTTATTTTAAGTTGTTGATTTTTTAAATGTTTGTTTAAATATTGGGTTGGTGATTGCTTAAGCAACTAAGCTTTTGTTGTGTGTTTGTAAAAGTAACAAGTAGTTTGAGAATTCTTGAAAATAATTCAAAGCAATTTTAATAACCCAATTCACCCCCCCCCCCCCCCTTCTTGGGACTACACCTCAACATTCAATTGGTATCAAAGAGGGGTTGTGGTAAATCCTAACTAGTAGTTATATAAAGATCTATATGACACACCTAGAAGTAGCACCCTTTGGAAAGGGTCAATCCCCAACTGGGCCTCCCATCTTTTGTGGCATAAACTATACATTTTGGAAACAAAGAACGATGATATATATTCAAACCATGGATTGGAAAACATTGAAGGTTGTCACACATGGTGACTACATTCCTATTAAAACCATAGATGGCAAAGAAGTTCCTAAAGAAGAAAAAGACTTGAACGATATGGATCACAAAATGATGCAAGTAAATTCAAGTGCCATGAATGCACTATATTGTATCTTAGATGTTAGTGAGTTTAATAGGGTCATGGCATGTAAGTCAGCCACAAAAATTTAGGATAAATTAGAAGTAACCTATGAAGGAACTATAGATGTTAGAGATAGTAGAATTGACACGCTTACAAGTGAGTATGAGGCTTTAAAGATGAACCCAGATGAAACCGTAACAAATATGTATACAAGGTTCACACACATCATAAATTCCTTAAACACTTTAGGAAAAACATACTCAACTTATGAAATGATTCGGAAAATCATAAGAGAACTTCCTCTAATATGGGAACCAAAAGCCACAGCTGTAACGGAAGGAAGAAATCTAAAAAATGCATCTCTAGATGAACTCATAGGATCCCTTCTCACGTATGAGATGTCCATGAATGAAAGAAGTGGAAAAACTAAAGCCCAATAATCAATTTCTTTTAAAGCATCAAAAGAAAACTCTAGTGATGAAGATGAAGAAGCGACAAATGAAAATGAAATAGCCTTCATTTCCAAGAAACTTGCCAAAATCCTTAGAAGGAAGAAGAAATTTGCAAGAAAAATTTGGAATTCAAAATCAGATGAAGAAGAAGAAAAAGAAATCAATAAAAAGAAAGCAAAAACTAAACCTCCAACATACTATAATTATAAGAAAATTGGACATATAAAATCAGATTGTCCAAAACATATGAAAGATTCTAAAAAAGAAAAGGAAAAAGGCAATGAAAGCAACTACTTGGGATAATATGAGTACAAGTAGTTCAGATAATGAATCAAGTGACCAAGAGGTTGTTTGCTATATGACATGGGATGATGATGAAGAACAAAGTTCCTCATCCAAATATTTTAATAGTTCCTGTGATGATCCAGCAGAAGAATCCAATGATGAGAATATGCCCACATATGAAAAACTTAAAAGTGATCTATTCAAGGTGCATAAAATTCTAGTTAATGTGACTAAACGGTACACATCATTGAAAAATAAGAATGAAAGAGTAATGAAAGAGTTGGAATCTCTAAAACTTGCTGAAAGAGAAAAAGACTTAAAAATTAAGAAATTAAAAAGCAAGAATGAAAAGGTAATAAAAGAACTAGAAGATTTAAAGTCCAAAACCTCTATGGATAATGAAAAAGAATTATATATTTATGAACTAGAAAATAGAATTAGCAAAATGTCTCAAAATCAAGAAAAGGGCAAAAATATACAAAATTCAGAAATCTATGATCTTAAAAGAAAAATTGAAGATCAAGCTAAAATAATCTACAACTTCACTAAAGGAAAAGAAGATTTTGATAGGATGATTGGTGCACAAAGAATGTTGTTGAATAAAGAAGGCATAGGGTTTAATGGATTTGAAAATACAAGGAAAAAGAACCTCTATATGGGACACTTTACAAAAGCCTCCAAAAATTATGCTAACACCTCTTCAAATGCTTACACTCACACCACATGCTTCCTATGTAAGAAGAAGGGACATATAAAGTTTGAATGTCCATTAAAGAGAAAGGGTGTGAAAACTAAACAAGTTTGGAAAGTAAAAGAAACATCTTTTGTTAAACCATTCTGACCCAAGAAAGTATGGGTGCCAAAATGAAAGTCTAGTTCATAAACCAAAGACTCCATAAAATCTTAAGTATAGGGATTCTCTTATTAAGAGTTAAGAAAGCTAAAATTATGCTAAAATAAAATGGAATTGAAATGACTCAACAACCTATAGAATTTAAGTTAACTAATCCTAAAAGAAATAAATGTGTTCTGATAATAGACATTCTTAACTCATAAAAGATAAAAATAGATTTGTCTACCTTAAAGATTTGATACATAATCTGAAAGTCTATATTAACTATGCATATCAAGGTGAATATTTCAGCTATAGCTAAAGGAATGAAAAAGCATAACCTTAGATGAACAGTTATAATTACTTAAGGATTAAAACTTTTTTAAGAGCGCAACATAGATATTATTTACACATACTTGAGATTTGGAAAATCAAACACTAACAAAGCTCATGAGTCAAAAATATGAAATACAGTTGATTAAAGTATTGAAGGTGAAATGAACTTGTTTTATGCTCACAGCATATGGCGGACTCAAAAAGAAAACTCTCCTTGATCAAATCTATGGAAAATCATTTCATAATACAAGGATATTAGACATATTGAAATAGGGGATAAGGATGAGTTTCTGAGCTTATTGATAGTTATCATATTGAAACAAAATAATATTGTTGGCCACAATCAATGGATAAATTGTCCAAGGCTTATGTGTCTTGTGCTTGCATTAGAATACGTATGCTTATTAATAACCTTCTTTATTAATGTCAAAAAAGGGGGAGAGAGAGTTGAATTAAAAAAATTGGTATCTATGAACATAAATTGATATCCATAAGCAGCTCATGATATAATATTACTATTGATATCTATATCCATGTGTATGTTAATTGATACTTGATCATAACAGCATACTTGTATTCATGAGCATGTTATGATATTTATGATATTGATATGATATTAGTATTATTCTTGATATTGGTATCCATAAGCACTTACATGAAATAAATTAATATTTTATGAATGACATGATAAATTTAAAAGCACAGTTGGTATCTTCATAGTCTAAACCTATTGAATATAAAATACATTTCATTCAGGGGGAGTTAGACTTGATAAATAATGATATCATGATTTATGAAACTCATTCAAAATTATGATACCAATTTATTGCCTTAGTATTTATACATTTTTTTTCTTGATATCTTACTCTTTTTTATTGATGTCAAAAGGGGGAGAAATTTTGGGCAAAAATTGAGCATGATATTTTCAATTATGTGATCTTGATATATGAGCATGATATTGAAATTATTTTTGATATTGCAAACATTGTTAAGTTAATGCTTGTAGTAAGGGGGGTCTTTGTAAGATTTATTCAATTTTTTACTCCTTGTTTGTTATCATAAAAAAAAAAAAAAATGGGGAGATTGTTGGCCTTACAAGACTTAAAATCTTGTTTTGATGATAACAAATAAGAAGAACTTAACATATTTGGTTAAGTGATGATATTTTAGGAGTTAAATATATGACTACAAGGTCAAAAGCTCACAATGATCAATGAAAGTTTATACTCCAAAGAAAGATGATCAAATGAAGCTTAAAAGGCATGGATTTTAAGATGATCTAATAAAGCTTGAAGATCATGAGAGCATGGATGTTAAAGAAGAATTGCTAAAATATTAAAGAATATTGAAGCTTGAAGTTAAGATGAAGTCAAAGAAAGACAAAGCAAGAGAACTAAAGAAAGACATACATGAAGACTCCAAGAGTTGAAGGATTTAGAGTCTTGAGGAAGTCTTATGTAAGTACTTCAAGTAAAACTCAATATAAAAGCATTGAAGCTCTTTTAGGAAAAGTTAAAATCCTAAAAACCATTTTTTTTTAAAAAGATCTTGAAATATAATTTTCAAAGTTATAAATTATGAAGGTCTCAAGAGAAAAGAGTTTTTAAAATCAAAGACTTAAAAACAAGTGTGTTTGAAATCATCAGGAGCCTGACTAAAGAACGCTAAGCGACTGACTCTTTTTATGTTTTTAAGACTGGCAAACAAAAAGGTGACAGGTGCCTCACGATTGCCAGACAGGCGCTTGCCTTGTCAATTGAGGTGACTGCCAGTGTTTTGACATGAGCCTGCCAATATTTTGACTTTCAAATTTAACTGAGACGGGTGCCTGACACTAGACTTGGCAAAGCGGATTGGGTTAGTTTATTCGTGGCTGATAAGGCGGATTGTCGGGTGAAAAAATCATATTCCATATTCGACTCGTTTAAGTGACGGATTAGGCGGTTTCAAGTCGGATAATTCATGGCGGATGGGCGAATAATCCGCCATTCTCAAATATAATTTTATTAATAATTTATTTTTTGTCATAATAATTCAAATATAATTTTATTAATAATTTATTTTTTTTTCCAATCTATACACCAGTCCAATCTTGCCAAACAAATACACCCAAAGAGAACTAGGCCTACAATAGCCTAGAGTGGATGATTTTGCTTTCCTAGGTAGCAAATAGTTTACGAAAAAAAAAATCTATAATCTGAATTCATTTTTCACTTTCCTCAGCAAGCAGGAATAAGGCAATAAACCACAAAGTTCACTCATTAGAACACTCGCCAAATACAATATATTGCATCAATTGTACACCAAACCTAAGAGTCTAAGACGAACTCTGCAATTCCAAACTCACAATGTAATACAAAAAAGGATGTTAAATTTTTTATTGAAATAGAAGATATCTGAAGCATGAACATATTGATGTCTTGCCAGAACCGAATGATAGATTTATTAGATCTATAGAAGAACTGAAGAAGAAGAACTGAAGAAGAATACTTATGAAGGCCAAAGGGTATTTTGTTTCTATAGCAAAAGCTCCTTCTGGTTCGAAGCTTGAATAGTTCATGACGAACTCATAAAGGCCAAAATGGAAGGCTGAAGTCGAAGGGTCTCCATCTCTCACTCTCTCCTCTCTTGTTGGCTCTCTGAAGTCTAAACAAAGATGCTCACAGCTTGTCACGCTGAAGAATTGAAGAGGGCAGCGCAGCAGGTTGACTGGCAGAGGCTAAGAAGCAGCTAGGGTCTCCGTCTCTCATTCTCTCCTCTCATGTTGGCTCTCTGAAGTCTAAACAGAGACGCTCATAGCTCGTCACACTGAAGAATCGAAGAGGGCAGCGCAGCAGCTTGACTGGCAGAGGCTAAGAGGCAGCTAGGGCCCAAATTGAATAGGGGCTAGGGCTGGATTAGGACTTGGGAGTAGGAAGGGCTGAAGTAGTGAGGCGCTAAGTGGGGCGTTTGGGTAGTGGGCCATGTGGGCATTTGGGCAGTGGGCTTACTGGGCTAGCTGGGTTAAAGGGTTTGGGTTGTAGCTTGTTGGGCTTTCCTGGGTTAATTTTGTAGGCGGGTTGGCGAATATCCGCCGGATAAACCCAACCCGACTAGCTAAGGGGGCGGATATGAAAATGAAAAACCATATTTGACTCGTTTAGCAAACGAATAATTATAAGTCGGTTAAAACGGGTCAGATGCGGTTCGGATTAATGGATTTTTATCCATTTTTCTAGGTTTACCTGACACAGCTAGACAAGCGATTGCCATTCAAAAGTATTTTTAAAATTACTAAAAGGAAAGTTTCAAAAATTGGTTTCTTGGGCTTCAAACTTTGTGCAAACTTGACCAACACTCCAAGTAAACTTGGGGAGCAAGGAATTAACTTTTTAAACTCCATATATAGCCCTTAAGGCAAAGATTTTCATAACTAAGAAATAATTTTAGCAACTACATACTCTCAAGTGCTCTCAATTCACAAAGGCTATCTTGCTCACATCTTGCTATTCTCTTAACTGAGTTCTTGCTGATCTTCTCACACCAAAATTGAGGTCTGAATCTCTCATTCAAAGAAAGATTATATCGGTGATAGGTTTAAGTTGAGCTTCAATTTCTTTATGTTGAGATTTGCATTGAAGTATATTTTGTGTTTATAATTGTACTAATCTGCTCTATTTGAGAGTGTTATTGTACGTAGAGGTTACCTATTATTTCTTGTAGTTTTTTTAACAATTCCAGGTTGTTGGATCGTTGACCGAGTGTGCGGTATCACTTGGAGAGGCACTGCTCTAGCCTACTTAAGGAGTGTCTAAGTGTGAGGTATCGCTTGTAACGATTTGTTCCACCTGGAAAGGAATGGTATAGTGGAATCCTTTGGTGGTATTGGCCAAAGGCGTGGACGTAGGCTGGGGATAAGCTGAACCTCACAAAAAATATGGTGTCACTCTCCTTCCTTACTCTCTTTACTTTTCAGCATATATCAACTGCGTGGTTTAATTTAAGTTTTGATCATATACACTACATGGATTGGATATTAAATAAACTAAAGATTAGTTTGATTTTGGGATTTGTGGAAACTGAAAGGAAGTACGTTGGTTAATCAAAACAAATTGTGGAAACCGTAAGGGAGTACGTTGATTGGTTATCACTCAAGAGTTATTAACTGAAAGTTTATTTAAAGTCCAAGTTCTTGGAAGGAGCGTTGGATTTCATATTATTAATCATATTGAAAAATCACATCCATCAACACAGGGCTTACATATATACATAGGGCTTGAAAAAAACTCATACATTTATAGGTTACAAAAGCCAAAAGTGCTGAAGAGCTGCATCTTGATTTGGTATCTTTGATTGTTTATTTTAAGTTGTTGATTGGTTGAATGTTTGTTTAAATATTGGGTTGGTGATTGCTTAAGCAACTCAGCTTTTGCTGTGTGTTTGTAAAAGTAACAAGTGGTTTAAGAATTCTTGAAAAGAATTAAAAGAAATTTTAATAACCCAATTCAACCCCCCTCTGGGGACTACACCTCAACTTTCAATAGTTATTCATGTCTATGATCTACTTTGAGCCATACTGGACCGCATGCTTGTCCTAAATGCCATCTGCATGGTTGATGTAGATTCGTGAAGTGCATGTTAGTTGACAACTAGGGCTTTGCATGATTGATATTGAATGATTACATATAGACTCACATGCTAGTTAGTTAACGAAGATCATCACTTCATAAGATTGGTCTAAAATTCCAAATTCTTCACATGTTAAAAGACTCATTTGCTTTTTTTGAATGATTAATATTATGGCTTTGCATGCTGTATACTCATGGCTTGTTTTTCCATGGATTATATTCATCATATACACCTTATCTGATTCTAGGAAAATCTTGCCCATCGTTACCCTTTTGGTCTTAACTTTTAATTCTGAACTTCTTTTTTTTGGCTTGTTTTAAGTCCTGATACTCTTGTAAAATCCATGAGCATCATATCCCATTTTGTTGGAAATATGAAATGATATGGATTGGTCTTGGATTCTATGAACCTTACATGCCCTTAACATTGGCATTCTAATACATATGCTCTAAAGGAATAAACTTGTTGGATGAATATAAATAGCTTAATCTTATATTCATTAAAAGCGTTTAATGATTTAAGTCCGTTTTCTTGTACTGTTTTGCATTTAGGAATATCATCCTTGATAGGCATAAGTATTTGTCTGGATCTAAGCTAGCATTCAAATTGAAAGGCGGAGTTTTTATGTTAAAATTCTATCTCTTCTGGCTCACCCAAAATTTTAGCTTAGATCTATATTGAGTTTATTAGGGTTTGATTATTTAAGCATAATGATTGTCTTGAAAATCCTAAATGGAAGAATATTACTTGCCCCAAACTCTTTTACTTATGACCTAATGCAAAATAGTGAAGTTATCTAGAAAACTGAAGAAGTGCATTAATTTAGGGGGAGCCACTTAACTTAAAAATCTACGGCTCTAAAAATTTTACATCTATCCTTGTTTTATACTTTGTGAGTTTGTTTGTGTTTTGTAATGCATGACTATCATATCTTTTGCATGTTGATAATTATACTCATGTTTCTCATTTTGATCCATACTGGACTGTTTGAGTTAATTATTGTGAATAAATTGTAAATTTGAACTTAATCGGGTCATTTTTATACAGATTTTTTTGGGAAATGCTCCATTTTTAAATGACATGCTGCCGAAATTTTTAAAAATCTTCCCAGACTAAATCTTGTATCTAAATGACTATTACCCTTTACGTGGCTATTAGTTTTAATGTCTTAACCCTTTTTGTTGTTACCAAAAGGGGGAGAAGTAGGGCAAAATTGGGTAATTGGGAAAATGCTTAAACTTTACATTTCCTTTATGCATAGTTTCAGGGGGAGCCTTTCTTAACTGTACCCACTTTTGCATAAAGTATTTGTCATCATCAAAAAGGGGGAAAATGTTAACCTTATCATATCCCAATTTGATTATGATAAATAATTTAGTATTTAATGTTTGCCAAGTTTGTGTGTAGGATCATATTGGCAAAGTGATATGAAAGCAAGTGGTGACTTGAAGAAAATGAAGACCCAACATATTTATTTGTTGTAATTTATATTTCATTCAATTTGGGTCTGTAATATTTTATTTAATCATGGTCTATAATAATTAATGCATTGCATGCATGATAGAACAGATAAGCTCAATGACCATAGTTTGACCATTGGGATCACTTTCGGTCGACCGACGTCGGATTTTTTGGACTTAATGCTAAATGACCATAGATTGACTTTAGGTTCCTAAATATTACATAAAAAGTCCCCCATAACTTAAAAGTTATAACTTAAATGCACACTTTAAGTGTGTTCGGTTGACCGAACCTAAACCTACTAAGAAGCTTCGGTCGACCAAACCTAACAGAGTCAACTTGTTAACTATTCAGTCGACCATTTTGAAATGAACTTGCAATGCACAGTCGATCAAATTGATACGTGGGTGATTCCTAACAACCTGGTAGACCGAACCACTAGTTAAAATCTGACCTAGTCGACCGAACCTCAGAATTTGGTCAACCGAACATGCCATGGTCGACCGAACCTCAGAGGGTTCAAAATTGCCTTAATACGGTCAACCAAAACCTTAGTTCAAAAATGTCACGGTCGACCGAATTTAGTGATATGGTCGACCAAACCTCAAATATGATCGTTTGAAAACTCTTGGGTTGTCCAATTTTTACTGAGGTAAAACAAAGTTTATTTTTTATTAAGTTCACTTAAACTTTTCAAAAATACCAGATGAGTCCCGAATGATTATATTTTTTTGAGTGTCTACTCCCTCATTTGGTTTGATTAGCAACTGATTAGCAAACATCATTAGCAAAATATTCTCTGAAATTTCAAAAACCCTATTTCTCTAATGCAAGCTTCAAAAGCCTATATACTCACTCGTTGTTATTCCTTCATTAAATCTAGTTTGGTGAGAGTGCCTTGAGTGATTATACATTGATTTTACTTGCTTAAACTTTCATTGGTTTAGTTGATTGATTGATTTTCCATTGAGAGTTTTAGCTAAAGTTTCCCCCCCCCCCCGGTTTATTTAATAACTTTATCGTGTGGGGAAAACTTTGAAGCTTGTGAGTTCTTGGGATTTGTATTGCAAGACTCCGAGGCTTGTTTTTTGATTGTGGTAAAATTATTTTTGACAATCTTATACTTCAAATATCTCTTGAGCTAATATTTTGAGATAATAACTTTATCGTGTGGGGAAAACTTTGAAGCTTGTGAGTCTTGAGATTTGTATTGCAAGACTCCGAGGCTTGTTTTTTGATCGTGCTAAAATTATTTTTGACAATCTTATACTTCAAATATCTCTTGAGCTAATATTTTGAGATAATTATTTTTTAAATATTTTGAATACACTTGTTGGAACTCTTTGAAACTCTAGTTGTGGTTGATTTATATTGATACATAGTTTCAAAGATAGATTGATTATACACTCTTGGACTTGATTGCACATTGACATTAGATAAGTGACAACACACATTGCACTGAGCTTATAGTTCCAATCTTGTTGATGTGCATTGATTGATATTGGTACAAATCTACTTATTAGAGAAACACTCATTTTGTACACACTTTGTATTTTGAATTGGTTGTATTCTAAGCGTGGCTTGAGAGGACGTTAATCCAGTCCGGAAGGATTGGTTATAAAGGTTGAGGTCAGTCCTGCTTAAATTTGACTTGGTTGTATACGGTACCGCTCCACCCGTTAAGTGAGTAATAGTGGTAATCCTCGGACTTGCGAGCCTGAATTGGTTTAAATTCAGTTTGATTTTTTCTCAATTTGATTTTTACTGAATTGGTTAATATTTTTGCTCAATTTGATTTTTACTGAATTGGTTAATACTTAGAAAACCTTAGAGGTTGGAAAATACCGATTGTGATTTGAATTTGACCTATAAAAGTTTTAAATTTTCAATTCACCCCTATTGAGAATATATCAATTCCAACAAAAGTTTTTGCTCTTTTGTTAATATCTTACCGAAGGCACTAGGAGTTTGGATGTTATTCTTCTTGCATCTCAAAGGAAGATCAGTAAGGAAATTTCATTGGCAGCAGCAGCACGGTTGCCTGCTTTCTGTTTTCTCGGCTCATCATTCAATTTATCAGATTAATTAATTAATCCATTGATGACCTCAAGAGTCGAGGCAAAGGATTATACTGCACATGCTTTGGTATTAAATAAATACGGGCCTTTTGTATTGATACAAATAAGCATTAAACATGGAGGATCCACTTCATGTTTGCTGTGCACGAGCATTATTGCTTGCTATGAAATGTATATCTGTTATGCACTGATCCAATGCCGTAACTTTATATAGCTAGAAAATGAAACAAGTACATTGTTATTTGAAGTGGTCGAAAATTTTGAGCACACTTCTATGACACACCCCCTTCTGCTGAAACCAATGCCTCCTGCTGCTGCCGCACTTCTTCAACTCCAGCTGCTGTTCCCCCTTCTTCTGGTTTTACTGAAAGTTGCCGATAGTATCGGAATATCACCAAAGTTATGAATGCTGCAAACAGAATCGCAAACATGGAAAAATCAGTGGCTACGCACAGGGATGCCAATCTGTTTTGTTTATTCTAGCACTAAAAAAGTTCAATTCATCTTCGCAAAACCAAAATGGCTATGCCAAACTTTTCTAGCACAGCAGCAGAGCCATGATTAGAAAAGGTTCGAAACAAAGCAGTACAAAAACAACAAAAAAACAAGCCCTAGGCAGGGTTGGTATATGAATCATTTTTCACCAATTTGCATGATCATGGGAAATCTCCTTGGAGAGCTATTAAACTTTTACTATCTCATCCAAGTTATTTTTTTCTAACCCTACCCCTTCACTCGCAGTAGCTGAAACAAACCAGTAGAAGGAAGATAATTCTCCTAAGAAGGTGTGCAGTGCTATGGTTTGTTTAAGTTTTATTTTTTCCCTTCTCTTGAAACTTTTATCCACTGCATGTCGTGAAACTGAATATCAAAATCTAGACAAAGGCAAAAATTACCTGCGAAAATACGTGTTTTGACAGTAGACAGATTCCAAAAAGCAGTGGCTGCTGATGCTGCCACAATTTTCTTGTGAGAACAAGCTCCCCATGCCTCCAACACCCCCCTTTTTAAGTACTCAACTGCTCAAACAAAACAGAGCCCCTGCAGTGATTAATGGGGTGTATAGGCAGACCAACTGCAATTTAAGCACACAAGAATGCAATATATATACCTCGGTTGCCTATCTGATCAGAGTAACATGAGTACAATTTTGGGACAGTGAAGCTGACAAAAAACCCTGCAGTTATTTGAACAAATCAATTGCAGGAAATTTTTAATAAAAAAGCTGAGTGGAGACCACCAAACGCAATGCAAATGATAGGATTTTGTACATGGGTAAGGTTCTGTTGTGATCTTACCAAAAGCACAAAGCCTTCGCAGGGTTAGAAGATGGCCATACTCAGCTCCCACCAGGAACAATGGAGCTACCTGCACCAAGAAAAAGTGGCTGATTTGAGCAGCGAGCACCCATTTGATCATTTTCCAAACATGGAAACAGTGAGTTTATGCATATACTTTGAGGGTCATGCATGGTTCTCCAGAGAAGAGCTGTCTTGTTTTCGAAATTACTAGATTTGCAGCCGGAAGTATATGCCTAGCCGCTCTCAATATGTCATCTTCCTTCAGTTTATATTCAAGCCGCCTCTCCATATTTACCCTGTAATTATATTAATTTTGCGACTATCAGGCAGAGGAAACCTGGAGTAGATTGAAAGATGAATGATACAATACAAAGAAGTTCTACTCTACCTATCACAGTATGAGTTTGACAAGAATGAGACGCCAAGACACAAGAGTCCCAGTTGCGAAATGGCTGATAAAATGCTGCAAATATGAAAGTGGAAGCTTTTAGATTTCTGATTTTGACTGGAGAGAGAGAGAGAGAGAGAGAGAGAGAGAGAGGGAGGGAGGGAGGGAGCTTTTGTAGATACCTAAAACTTATTCCTCTGGCAAAGCAAGATGACAAGAAGCAGAGGGACCCAAAACCAAACCAGAGGCTGGACTTCGCTACATCCTTCCAAAAAATCAAATCACTTAACAGCAGCCCGATTCGATCTAGATTAATTCGATCCCCGTCATCAATTTCTAATTCCAAAGATCGCACAAAAACAATGTCAGATCAGTCGGGAAAATCTGAAAAAAAAAAATTAAAAAAAAAATCGAAGGAACGAAATAAATAACAATGAAGGAACAAAAAACACACTTGGAGATGGAGTCGAAGAAGGAACAGAAGGGGCCAAGCTCAGCTTCTCCTTCTTTGGGCGACCACTATGTCGTCTTTTTCTTGGTTTCCCCAACTCTTCCGCCACGCCCAAGTAGTCCTTCTCTTCTCGACTCTCTAGCTCCGTCCGTCGCCGAGATCTTCGACCGTTTCTAGGCGAACCGCATCCCGAAAGACCCATTTGAGAAGCTCTGCTCTTGCACCTCCGGCGAGGCTCAATGGAGAGTTCTTCCGCCATTTCGAGGCGCTCGGGCAGGCGGGTCTTGGAGCGCTTAACAGGGGACTGGGAGAGGAGGAGAAGCTCGTGAAGAGGGAGAGAGGGATTGGAGGGTTTAGGAGAGGGATTGGAGGGGGGAGGAGTCCTGCTCAGGGAACATGGGACGAGATCGAGAGCGACTCCACCGACTCCACCAGGGGTTCCTTCGCTTTCGCCATTGCAATCGCCGACACGGGAGAGGCGAGAGGCCGATTTCAATCGAAGGCAAGTCTCTGATCGATGAGAAGGCGGCGTTGTTGAGTCCATGATCAGTTCGTGAACGAATTGGGAGAGAGAGAGAGAGAGAGAGAGAGAGAGGGAGAGAGAGAGAGAGAGAGAGAGAGAGAGAATCTGCTACTATGCTATGAAAAGGCCTTGAGGGAGTTGGGGGGGGAATGCTGGTTCTTGAAGAGGGCGGAGGCGTGAGACAGAAGCAGAAGGAGCCGTTAGAGCCGAGCGGCTTTTTTTTTTTTTTCCTTCTGTTTGATTTTTTCAATTTTTGATTTTTTTTTCTAAGGGCAGGTGGCTGTGGGGCCTTTGCACTCCAACGGTAAGAAATGGGAAGTTGTACCCCGAGGAGACAGCCGCCAGCCGGGGCCGGGGGTGCCCTACTATGCAGTTGATAACCCATCACGTGTAAGTTTATAACCCTAATAAAAAATTTTATTATATTTACATATTATGGATAAAATTTAGAAACACCTCCTAAATTTTTTAAACGTGGCAATCACATTGTGAGTTTTCAAAAATTACAAAAATTATTTTAAAATTTAATTTTATTGATAAAATAAATTTTCTGTAGTTAGTCATTAATCAACTATTATATAAATTTTTTAAACGTGGCAATCACATTGTGAGTTTTCAAAAATTACAAAAATTATTTTAAAATTTAATTTTATTGATAAAAAAAATTTTCTGTAGTTAGTCATTAATCAACTATTATATATATATATATATATATATATATATATAATTTTATCATAATAGAATAATATTTTAAAATAACATCAATTTACAATAACAATAACAACAACAACAAGCCTTCATTAGGTGGGGTCGACTTCATAAATTCTTTTTCATCAATTTACCCAATTGAAAGCAATTTCCTCTATTAGATTGATAGCTATTAAATTATATTAATTCAATAAATTTTATTGAAAAAATTGGTTAGTATAATGTCTTGAAGAAGGAATGAACGAAGACCTAACCAATTCTCAAATTGATTGGTCCAACTAGTCCAATCGCTTTGGATCAATTAATTGACATCAAAATTAAAAAAAAAAATTGATTGTTATTTTAATTTTTTTTAACAATGTAAATAAAAAGTTAATATTAATATCAAATCATAAAAACAATAATTATAATGCTATAAAATATTTGTTAGATGTAATTTTTATAAATTATTTTTTATAAAAAATAATGACTAAACACATCAAAAAACAAATAAAACATAGTTCAATATTCTGATTTTCAAATAACTTATCAAATATAGTGTTAAGAAAATATAAACTAAAATTTTTAAATTCATACTTTATAAATTAAAACTATAAAGTTGAACGTCAATTCTTCCAAATATAAAATAGAATGTTAAATGAGTAAAGAAACTTGAAATTTATATTAGTTGGTTGACATTGTTCTTTTTCTGATTTAATTCAAGTTATTATGTTATTATATATGGTATTTAACCAAATTAGGAAAGCAAATTGCAATTCGTCAAACAAATTGATATGACCAAATTTAATTAATATTTTATTTTTTAAATATATATTTAGTCATTTAACTTGTATGAAATATATACAATAAACATTTTATAACAATATAATTATCTAAGTATTTTTTATGAATTATTAATAGTATTTATTAAACCTTTCATATATTTTTAATTTTTTTAAAACAATAATTTGAATATGTAGTCATGCTTATTTCAATTGATTGATCCAAACTAATCGATCGGCGTTTGGTTCACTTATAAATATAATTTTTAAAATATGTTGTACTTAAATAACTAATTTTTCCTACTTAATTTATTAAATTAGCATCACTTTCTAAATTTATCTTATCAAAATTAAATGAAAGGATAAAATTATAATTTTATTAAGAGTAAAGTTATATTTTTTTTCACTAGACTTTACAATTGAGTAACGGTCAACTAATGAAAGACTCATATTGACTTTTTGAGTCTGATCTTTGTTTTGATGCTAACAAACCACCAGTGTCTTACGTGTGCATTTAGTGCGTGAACATGTTTTCGTTTCAGCACAAGCATAAGATACCATAAAATGGAAGCTAGTATGAACTTAAAGCTCACATCAATCTGGCACATTCCATGGAATTGAAGAGTAAGACTGAAGAAGACATTTAAATTTCATTGTATTGCATTTAATTTTTAATTTGATATGTAATAATACATTGCGTGCAAGATATGGATAAAAGTTCAGTGATGGCCATAGATTGACCATAGGGGGTCACAGGACCTTAGGGATCGGTCGACCGACGCCGAATTTTTTAGGGTATATGCTCAAAGGACTTAGACTAATCTTAGGACCCTCATTTTTGCATAAAAATGTGCCCTATTTTCTTAAAATTAATCATCATATGAATAGGAACAATCTTATAAGAAGAAAAGGACCGAAATGCACAAATTGGCATGTTCGGTCGACCGAATCATTATACTCAGGGTTCTTTGGTCGATCGAACCCCCACTGGGTCAACAGTTTGACCCTTCAATCGACCGACCAAAAATCTAAAGTAACGCCCTAGTCAACTAAACGGACACGTGGGAAGTCCCAACGCCCTAGTCAACTGAACCACCAAGTTCAAAAGAACTTGATCAACAGAAGTTCATAAAGTTCGGTCAACGGAACTCAGTCTGGTCGACTGAACCTCGAAGTTCAAGAATCACCTCAAGTATTGTCCACCATACTTGTAGTTCAAATTTACCCTAGTCGACCAAACTTGGTATTATGGTCGAACGAACCACAAAAGTGGTCGACTAAACCTCTCAGGTTGGTCATTTTTTTACCGAGGTAAATCTAGGTTAATTTTAATTAAACTCACTTAATCTTTTTTCAAAATACCCAATGTGTCCCCAACGACCATAACTCTTCCCATCTCTATAAATACCCCTTCATTTGCAAAATTAAAAAAAGATTAGGGTTTTGAGATTAGCCAAATTCCTCTGAAAATCTTTTTGGCCAAAATCATTTACACTTCCATATTTTTCATACTCATTGCCAAAATCTCTTCTCCTATACTCATCTAACCTTTTATTTTGAGTGAGATTGTTTTTACATATCCATCATTAACTCTCTCTCATTTATATTTGCTTGTGTATTGATTTTTAGACAGTTGCTTAAGATTTTTCCCATAATATTTCACTTATAAATATTTTATTGGGAAAAGTCTTTACGAGGCTTAAGATCTAGTATCCTCATTGCAAGATTTATAGGCTTGATTTGTGCTTTGACGAAAACATCTTTAGAAAGCTTAAAACTCTATTATCTACTATGTTTTGTATTTGATAAATATTTTTGTGATATTTGTTTAGGGTTATAGAGTTTGTTTGATTATTTATAAAAGAAGCATATTAGCTTAAGATAAAAAGTCTCACTCTCACATATACACATTGATATACATTCTGTTGAGAGTTAACACATTGGTTAACAAAATCTCACTTGAACTTAATATCCTATCATATGTGAATGCATTATTTGGTTTAGCATATTGGTGCAAATCTGCTTAGTGTAAGAAGCACTTTACTTGTACGGAAATCATATTGTGAATCTATTGTATTCCAGGCATGGGCCTGAAGAGGGAGACTAGCTCTGTTGAATAGTCCCAGTTTGACTTAGACCCCGTTAGGAAAGTTAGGTGCACCATCCTGGTAAGGTGCGGGTGTAATTTAAGGTCAGCCCCATTAATTAACCTGGTTGTAACCAGTGCCGCTCCACCTGTTAAGTGATCATTAATGGAATCCTCGGGCTTGCGAGCTAGAGGCGGGTACGTAGGCATAGTTGACCGAACCCCGATAACATATCATGTGTACACTTTACATTTCTGTAATTTATTTATTGCACGTGCATGTTATATTATGAATGTTGCGCATGATTTAATTTCCATACATTTTGTTTATCTGTGCATTTGAGATTCCATAAACAAACCCTCGGTTGTGTATTACTGCTTGTGAAATTGAAATCAACTTAGGAAATATTAAATACCCAATTCACACCCTTCTTAGGAATACATCAATTCCAACAACTCATTTTGTCAATAAAATCAAAAGTATTTTTGATAGTTTTCAAAAATTAAAAGGGTGGAGTCTCATATTAATGAGGGGGTGTTGTTGGATTTTACCCTAAATATAAATCTAATCCCAAAATCAAAGTTCCGAAACACTATCTCAAAGAATTTAAATTTAAAATTAATTTGTTAATTTCTTTTTTTTTTTAGGAGAGACAAGAAATGGTAAAAAAATTTTAGAAAGTAGTGTACTTTTTTTTTTTTTATTATCAGTAAATGATAAATTATATTGACTAAAATGGATATGTACAGAAATTCTAGGCATACCCGAGATATGGGAGACCAAGGCTCCCCATCAACAAAATTGCATATACAATCAACCTGGGTATACCCAAGGGCACAAAAAGGACATCGAAACAAGTCAAAAGGTCCAAAGACATAAACAAAAGTATCTCAACAAAAGCACAAAAGGAACCTTAGAAACAACTTAACCAACGCCAAAAAGAAAACCATGTTGATTAAAACCAATTGGTGATTTATTTAAAGGGAAAACTACATAAGCCCTTTTGTCATTTTACCCAAAATTAATAAGCTACCAGTTGGTCTTATTATGATCATTAACCCTCTTGTAATTTTAAAAAAAAAATGAAAAGTTATAATACCATTAACTCATCTTTACTCAAATATGTTAAAGTACTAAAATGTCCCATATAATTAGTAATAATATATTTTAATTAATTTTTATTAGTACTATATTATTATTCTCCTATTTTTTTTTTAGGTTTATTGGATATTTATTGAGATTAGACACTAAAATAAATACCTCAAATTCTATTTAATTTTATATCTAATTTTTTTGATTAATGTATGTAGTATTCGCACAGGCAATAAGGAACATGCTTGTACTATTTGATAATAATGGAGAGTATAGTGAACAGTTTGATTATTATTTGTAGGTTTAAAGAAAAAGAGTATTATCATTTAAGGACATTTTTATCCATTAAAATTATATTTTCACCTAACATATTGATTTTCATTTTTTTTTTAAAAACGATGTTATCACTTTTTTGTAATTATGAAAATCACAAAAGGGTTTGGTGTTCAGAATAAAATCAAAGGGTAGCTCAATGATTTTTGGACAACCCACAAGGGGAATTTATGTAATTTTTCCTTATTTAAAATGAAAGGTAAATTTTTTTTTTTTACATATTTATCCTTATTTTTTATTTTGATTTTTCATTTATTATTTAAAAACTTTTACAATTTAAGTGGGCATTGATGATTTATTTTTTTATTTTGAAAAGATGATTAAAAAAGGAAGTTAAATGAAAAATGTTTTGGGCTTGTTTAGTTAATAGTGTGTGTGTGTGTGTATTTTGACATTCTAGGAAACATTGCTACCTATGTTTCAGTGATAATTTTACCTTTTGTTTTTATAATGAAATGATGTATTTTACCATTTTTTTTTCTTTTTTCTTTTTAAATTTTTCTACTTGCAAAGTGATAGTTACATGTGCTGCGAGGAAAAATCGGTGACGACCAATAAGGGTGCTCCCAGATCTCCAGTGACCTGAAAAAGAATAGAAAACAGAAAGGCTTGGAGGAACCGGGGTGTACTCCGGGGGATCACTCTGATTCCTAAGTAAGAGGGATGCTCTAGAGAGGCTGAATGTAATAGTAGAATAGGTTGAATGACTTACTTTGACCTCTTATCTAGATCCCTTTTTATAGGGGCTCAAGTTGACCCTTGGTTGATTCGTCTTTATTGTGCGGGGGCATGAATTACTCGCAGATCATAAAGTGCCTGCGCCCATCACTTGGCTATTTAAGCCATTGGCTTAGATCTCTCCTCCTCTTTATTGGGTTGGAGCTAATTGCTCATCAGAATGTTTGACCCGGAGGAGGCGCGGGCCAAGTGTTGACTTGCTCTTATTGGCTAGACTATTTTGGGCGTATCAGTTGTCCCCCCCTCAGTTTCAAATTTCTAGAAGGAATTTTGAATCTACACTTTCCCCCAGAATATGTAATGCTCCCTCTTCTTCTTCTTTTTTTTTTTTTTGTTTTTTGGGTGTTCCGAGCTGATATTCTGAGCTACTTCGTGGAGGACTTTTATCGAGCTGTTCTGAGCTGGGTAGAATTTACCGAGCTGATGTTCCGAACTGATATTCCGAGCTATTTCGTGGAGGACTTTTACTAAGATGTTCGGAGCTGGGCAGAATTTGCCAAGTTGATGTTCTGAGCTGATATTCCGAGCTGCTCCATGGGACATTTTTACCGAATTGATCCGAGCTGGGCAGAATTTGCCGAGCTGATGTTCTAAACTGATATTTTGAGCTACTCCGTGGGGCATTTTTACCGAACTGATATTCCGAGCTTCTTCGTGGGGGATTTTTACCGAGCTGTCCTGAGCTAGGCAGACTTTGCCGAGCCGATGTTCCAAGCTGCTTCGTGGAGCATTCTTCCCGAGCTGCTACGCGGAGGACTTTTGTTGGGCTGTTCCGAGCTGGGAAGACTTTACTGAGTCAATGTTCCGAGCTGCTATATAGAGCATTTTTCCCGAGCTGCTTCGTGGGGGATTTTTACCGAGTTGTCCTGAGCTAGGCAGACTTTGCTGAGCCAATGTTCCAATCTGCTCCGTGGAGCATTTTTCCCGAGCTGCTATATGGAGGACTTTTGTTGAGCTGTTCTGAGCTGGGCAAACTTTATCGAATCGATGTCCCGAGTTGCTCCCTGGAGCATTTTTTTCGAGCTGCTCTGTGCTTGGTAGACTTTGCCGAGCCGAAGTCCCAAGCTGCTCTATGAAGCATTTTTTTCGGGCAGCTCCATGTTGGGTAGACTTTGCCTAGCCAAAGTCCCGAGCTGCTACGTGGAGTACTTTTGCCGAACTGGATTCTAGCCAATCGGATGTTTGCTGAGCTCCTTCATGAACCGTTTTTACGTAGCAGTTCTAGCCTAGCTGCCTCTTGGTACGTTTTTGCGGAGCAGGTTTTTTCGAGCAGCTTTCCCGTGCGGCTTTTTGGCTTACTTATTAATGGCCTTAAAAGTGGTGCTCTTCATTTGGGCCTGTTTCGCCTAATAAGTCGTGCTCATTTGATGGGTTGTCTTGGCCTCACGAGTCGTACTCGTCAATTGGGTCTGATTCGCCTAATGAGTCGTGCTCACTTGCTAAGCCGTGTTTGGCCTCACGAGTCATACTTATCAATTGGGCCTGTTTTACCTAGTGAGTTGTGCTCACTTACTGGGCTATCTTTGGCCTCACGAGTCATACTCGTCAATTGGACCTGTTTTTCCTAGTGAGTCATGCTCATTTTCTAGGTTTTCGTTGGCCTCATGAGTTGTACTCGTCCGTTGAGCCTAGTGAGATGTCCTTATTTATTAAGGGTTTCAATCTAACCCTTTTTCCAAGGCGTCGTCTATCCTGCAGAAGTGTGATAAATGCATGTCTAAATGTGTCGTACCTTGGGAAGTCGCTTAAATGAAATGTTCTCATTTATGAGGTGTCAGTTTGACTCTTTTTCCGAGGCGACGTTGTCCTTCCAAGGCACCATCTATCCTTAGGAAGCTGCATATTCTCAGTATTGGTGCCACGGCCATGCACGTGCAGTGATTTTCTGTACGTATATGGATCTCTATGTCCTTTCTCTCTCAGGACGCAATCCTTTTTCTACAGACGAGAATCTTTTAGATTCTCGCTTCCTCCGGGATTCGTGGCACCCTCTCTTTATAAAGGCCGGACCCCCTTCATCCGTTTCTCATCTTCACCCAAAGGGTCCCCTACTTGTCATTAGGTACGCTCTCCCTTGTCCCCTTTCTCCGTCTTTGTGTTGAATTGCATGTTTGTTTTATTGTTCTTCATGTTCTTCACTATTCTTGCGTTCACTTTGCCTGTTTGATCTTTTCTTGTAAGGTAACTTTGTTGTTTTCACACAAAATTTACTAGTTTGATTTGTTTTGGCATCTTTCCTTCTTTGTTTTCACGGGGGGCTTGCCCATTTGATCCATTTGTAAAAATTTTGTTTCGTTCGTTTTACTCTTTGCTTTCCTAATGGAGTCTTCCTTGCAGCCTTTTCGGGCTTTGACTACAGTGAGGAGCCCTCGTTGTGACCTCACCCCCTCCGATTTGTAAAATGTGCATTACTTTTTTGCCATCCCCTAGAGTATTATTGTTAGGTTGCCCTATGTTTCAGAATCAGCCCTTGATTCGGGCTCCGAGGAGCTCTACCTGTATATGGATTACTTGGACCTAGGTCTTAGACTCCCTTTCCCCCCTTTTATCTCTGATACATTACGTTTTTACCGAATAGCGCCCTCCCAATTGGTTCCGAACTCCTACCTTTCACTCACCTGTTTTGCAGTCCTCCTGCTTCGTCTGGGCCATCAACCTACAGTTCCTCTCTTTAGGAGTTGCTTCCAGATGCGAACGCACTCTGAAGAGAAGGAGCTATATTACTTCAACTCTTTACCAGGTTATAAGCTTTTTACGCTGGGTAGCTCTTCCATACACAATTGGAAGTCCCGGTACTTCTTTGTCCTAGGAGAGTTGAACTATACGGGCTCTCTTTTCTGGTCTGCTCCTTTGGATGGTAACGTTATCTATCCCTATCCATCTTTTCATGCAGGCCTGCGTGTAGGTTATCTGCTCACTTACTTGTTTCCCCTTCACCTTTTTTTTTTTTTTTTTTTTGTAGTTCGGGTGCGCCACATTCTACCGAGGCTTTTCCCCAAAGAGTAGGCCATCTTGAAAGAGCCGCGAGCCCTTGGTAAATAGGGGATTGTCCCTCACGAGGAGTTGCTCCAGGAATGTGTCCTCATGCAGTGGGGGATCAGGCCCATTTCCCTAGGTCTTACCTTGCCTTTGATTTCTATATATGTGTTCGGATATTACTGCTATTGTTGGCGTTTTTATCTTTTCTCTGTGTCTTTGCAGATATGGACTTTAATAGATATGAATCTCTCATGGGGGAAGCTAAGAAGCAAAGGGTGAGTAGGAGCAGGAAGAAGAGAAGGGGGCTCGAGGGAGAATCATCTCAAAGGGACGCACCTGCTATAGGTGATACTGAAGCCCCTGCTGGTGAGAACATTTCTGCTCCCCCTCTAGTCCGCATGGCTTATATTGAGGCAATCTCTCATGAGCTAACATTCTGCTTCTGCTCTACGATGGGCAATCCATGTGGAAGACTATGTGCAGGCTCAGTGCTCTCTTCCCGATGTTCTTTCAGTGAAGATCCGGCACACCTCTTACCAGGTATACTTTTCAGCTGGGTTATTTTTCTTCTTATTGTGGAGTTTTACTAATCCGTTTTCCCCTGTTTCCTTTTTTAGTTGGCAACAATGGCCATGGCGTAGGAGGAAAAGGTAGCCGAGATGTACCGCCAAACACTAAATGTGAGGGAGAAGTATGTAATTTCTCAAAATGAACTTCACGATGCCAAGAAATGGGAACATGCTCTCCAGGTGGAAGTTAAACGTATCCGTAGAGAGGAAATTCCTACGGCTACCGCTGCGACTGCTGCTGATGCAGCCCAAATTGCCATGAAGGAGTATAAGGGCTCTTCGCGGTTCGTCTTTGACACCGCAAAGACTTATCGATTTGGGTTCAGGAGGTGTTGGGAACAAGTGAGAACTAAGCACCCAAATATCCCTTTGGAGGGCGTTTGCTCGCACGGTTATGGAGACGAGAGTCCAGACTCTGCAGAGGACGAAGAGGAAGAGGGGGAAGAGAAGGAGGCAGGAAAGGGGAGCAAAGTGAGCTAGAACGTTGAAATTTTATTTGTAGCTCTGTTTAGCCTTATTGAAGTAGTAGAACTGATGTAATTGAGAATTTATTACTACGTTGTATGAAACACTTTATGAATAATAATTTTTCAACATATCAGAGTTCCATGTATTATGAATTTTCTTCCCCCTATCTCCTCCAATTTGTATGTCCCCAGCTTAATCTCTACTGCAACTCAGTATGGACCTTCTCAGTTTGGCTTTAGCTTGTGCGAGCCCGACTCTTGTGTGCTGATTCGATTCTTTCTGAGGACCAAGTCTCCGGGCCGGAAGTTACGTACTCTTACTTGATGGTTGTAGTATCTTGCCACCCTTTGTTGGTAAGTGGTGATTTTTATGCCGACCTGATCCTGTCTCTCCTCTAGCAAGTCTATTTTTGCCCTGAGCTCTTCTTTGTTGTCCTGCTCGTTGAAGTATCGCCTCCGCCAAGAAGGGATACCCACCTCTACCGGGATGACAGCTTCTACCCCAAAGGCTAGCATGAATGGGTTTTCCCCTGTCGCGGCTCACTGGGTTGTGTGGTATGCCCAGATGATGGAAGGGAGCTCTTCTACCCATCTTACCTTCATAGATTCTAGCCTTGTCCTTAGGCCATATAGTATGGTAAATTCATGTTTTCGACCTGTCCATTGCTTTGGGGGTGTGCTACCGACGCGAAGAGTAGTTTGATGGATAAGTTTGAGCAAAATTTTTTGAAGCTCTCATTATCGATCTGTCTCCCATGATCGGTGATTATGGCCCACAAAATTCTGAACCGACAGACCACTGATGTCCAAACGAATCGGGTGATGTTTCGCTCAGTTATGTGGGCTAAGGCTTTGACTTCTACCCACTTAGTGAAGTAATTAATCGCTACCAGCAAGAAGTTCCTTTGTCCGGTTGCCGGGGGCTGAGGTCCCAAGATATCTATCCCCCACTGGGCGAAGGCACAGGGGCTGACAAGAGGGGAGAGTGGACTGGAGGGTGCGTGTGGTACTCCCCCGCAGTGCTGGCAGCTATCACATCGTTTAATGAGCTCGATCTTGTCCTTCCTCATTGTGGGTTAGTAAAACCCTTAAAGTAGGGCTTTATGAGCTGGAGCCCTGCTAGCTAGATGGTTTCCACATATTCCTTCGTGGATTTATCTTAGGATGTAGTCTCCTTCTTCTCTACTCAAGCAACGGAGGTAGGAAGCGACAAAGATTGTCTGTACAGCTCCGGATTTATTAGTGTGTATCTTGGCGCTTTCCTTCTCAATTTAAGGGAATCCTTATTATCCCTTGATATGGAGCCGTCGAGGAGGTAATGCAATAAAGGCGTCCTCTAGTCTCCATCTTTGAGTTCGGAATGTAGTGAGTTGATACCGTACTCCTCGTACGAGGGTTTCAGGATTCACTCTAAGTAAATTGTGTCCCTCCATTCTAAATGGGTTGCCGAGGCCAACTTCGCTAGTGCATCAGCCTTTGTATTCTCAGCTTTTGGCACACGCTCTATGTCGAAGTGTATGAAGGCCCTTGTGTATTCTTGGGCCTTGGCCAGGTACTTTTTCATTTTTTGATCCCTAGCTTCAAATTCTCCTTTTGGCTACTCTACTACCAACTCGGAATCACTTGACACCTTGATTTGTGCTACCCCTAATGCTTCTACTAGTCGAAGACCTGCTAGTAGAGCTTCGTACTCGGCGTCATTGTTTGTTGCTGAGAATTCAAATTTTAGTGCGTATAGAGTCTCGGTACCATCTGGTGTCATGAGGATAAATCATACGCCTCCTCTGGCTACGTTTGATGACCCGTCAACGTGCAGCGCCTATACATTTGACCTCCTTGTTAATACAGGGGGTCTTTCTGCTGTGAAATCAGCGAGCACCTAGGCCTTGGCCACAGGCCTTGGCAAGTACTGTATGTCAAACTTGCCCAATTCAATGGACCACTTTGTCATCCTCCCCGAACTTTCTAGCCATTGGAGAATCTGTCTCAGTGGTAGGTTTGTCAGCATAGTAAAGTAGGGCCTTAATTTTCATACAGCACAAATGATGGAAAATGCTGCCTTTTCAACCATGCTGTAATTCTTTTCTACTCCACTCAACATCTTGCTAGTGTAATATATGGGTTGATGCTGTCTGCCTTCTTCTCGAACTAGAACTGAGCTGACTACATTTACCATTGTGGCTATGTACAAGTATAATTCTTCTCCTATTTCTGCCTTCTTCAACAGAGGTGGGGAGTTGAGGTATTGTTTAAGCTGTTTGAAGGCGTTGCTCTATTCCTCCCCCCACTCGAATCCTCCTCTCTTCCTTAACGCTTTGAAGAAGGGTAAGCCTTTGTCCCCTGAGCAGGAGACAAACCTACCGAGGGAGGCTATCCTCCCTGTTAAGACTTGGATCTCCTTTTTCGTCTACAGGGCCTTCATTTCTAGCAGTGCTCTTATTTTGTCTGGGTTTGCCTCTATACCTCAATGTGTCACCATGAAACCAAGGAACTTTCCTGCTGAAATGCCGAACACGCATTTTGATGGGTTTAGCTTCATATGGTACCCGTGTAAGAGTTCAAAAGTCCCTCTCAGGTCTTCGCAATCTTTTCTACTTTCAAGATTTTTACCAGCATGTTGTTTACGTATGCCTCCATAGTTTTACCGAGCTGATCCTTAAACATCTTGTTCACCAACCTCTAGTACATGGCTCCTACATTTTTCAATCCGAAGGGCATCACTCGATAACAGTACAGCCCCCTTTCAGTGATGAAAGACGTTTTTTTCTTCATCAGCCTAATGTAGAGGGATTTGGTTGTATCCCAAGTATGCATCCATAAAGCTGAGAAGTTCGTACCCAGAAGTTGAATCTACTAGTTGATCAATTCAGGGGAGAGGAAAGCTGTCCTTCGAGCATGCCTTATTTAGATCTGTGAAATCTATGCAAGTTCGCCATTTTCCGTTAGGCTTCCTTACCAAGACCACATTACTTAGCCACTTCGGGTAGTTCACCTCCTTGATGAAGTTTGCTTGTGTCAGCTTTGTTACCTCCTTATCAATTACCTTAATTCGCTACATCAGGAAACTCCTTTTCTTCTAGTTCACAGGTCGGTGGTTGGGGTCCACCTGCAACCTATGCTTTATGATGGCAGGATCAATACTCGGCATATCGTCAGCAGACCAAGCGAACACATCCGCGAATTCGTTCAGTAACTGGCTTAGCTCTGTTCTTATGGTTTCAAGCAGGTGACTCCCAATCTGCACCGATCTCTCCTGGTGGCTAAGTAGGGGTACACGAGCAATATCTTCATCTACTATGCTGATTTGAGGATATTCTCCCCTTACCTCTAGGTCTTCCATGGTTAGGGTTTCTTTTGCCTCCATTTTTCCTTTCAGAGCCATAACGTAGCAGTTTCGAGCTGCTGCTTGATCTTCGCTGACCTCCCCTGTCCCGTGCGGTGTAGGGAATTTCATCTTGAGGTCTGTCGATGAAGTAACTAGCTGTGGAGTCATCCCCATGGTCACAAGTAGCGTGATTGTCCCTACGGGGTGAACAACATCTCCACCAAACCTAACCAGGGGGGTTGCGATCGGTTTGAGTCTTTCCTTTCTAATTTTCATCCCTTCTAGTATTGACTAGAACATAATGTTTACCAAGTTCCAATTATCTATTAATATGCACCTGACTTTGTAGTTTGCTACCAACAAGGAGAGTACCAATGTGTCATCATGTGGTTGTTGTACCCCTTCTTTGTCTCGGCTGTCGAAGATGATATCTTCACCTTGTCTGTTTCTTTGCTATTTGGTTCCCCTTTCTCCATTGAGAGCACTTGTTTAGCGTACCTTTTACGAGCACCTCCATTGTCTCCTCCACTCGCATATCCTCCGAAAATCATTGCAATTTCCCCTATGACTTGTTCTTCCTCGTCATTTGCATTGGGTCTCTTTTCCTCGCGAGGTTCCCTCGGGGGATCTTATTTTTTGATAAACCTTGATAGGTATCCCCTTTTTATTAGGGCTTCAATTTCGTTTCTCAGCTGAATGCACTCCTCTATGTTGTGCCTATGATCCTTGTGGAATTGGCAAAACTTAGACATGTTTCGTTTATGCAGGGGAGTTCGCATGGGTTCGGGCCACGAGACATAATATTTCTTTCTTATCTGCATCAGTACTTTAGAACGCGGTATATTCAGGGGTGTATAGGTGGAGAACTTACTGGATTGCCGTCTCATGTTAGGGCTGGCGAGTAGCGTTGCATTCTCATGCCTTTTCGCGGACTTGGAGGATTCGCCCTTCTCCCGACTATTCCCTTTCCTCTTCAACTCAATGTGGTTTCCCTTAGTGTCCATCATCTCTTCCAAGTTGATGTACTTTTTGCTCAGGCCATCAACTCCCCCATATCATCCGGTGGGTTTTTCCCTAATGAGTACAGGAAGCTTCCAAGTTGGAGAGCTGTGGTTAAGGCTACCAACGCCACTCTCATGTCTAGATTGCGGACCTCTAGGGTTGCAGCGTTGAAGCGATGCATGAATTTCTTTAGTGTCTCCCCTGGACCATGCTCATTAGGTAAGATGTTGTTTTGACAATCCTTCGACTGCTGAGGAAATGGCTGGTGAATAGTTGTTCCATCTCTGAGAAGGAGCCGATTGATCCTGGTCGTAGGGTCTGGTACCAATCTCTAGCGCTACCCTTGAGGGTTGCTGCAAAGGCTCGGTACATAATGGCATCAAGAGCGCCTTGCAGCTGCATCAGTACCCTGAAGGTGTCCAAGTGGTCGATTGGGTTTGAGAGACCCTCATACCTCTCAAAGGTGGGCATCTTGAATCTACTGGGCAGCGGGACCTCCATCATTTCTCTTGTGAAGGGTGGCTCCGAGTACCGTAGAGATGCTTCCCCATAGAGGAGGTTAGTCTTGCACTCTTTCCTCATTTTTTCTCTCTCCTCTATCTTTTTGATCCTATCCTCCAATTCCAAGGATCTTTGTTGTTGGTTGACGTCTACGCTATTCAGGTCTTCTATCTTTTTGGTAGGGAAAGTTTTCTCCTCACTCTTCTTTGTTTCATCTGTTTTCCGGGTTAGATCCGGACTCACCCATTGTTGAAGTGGGGTGTATGCTTCTTGAATCTTTTGGCATAAGAGCAGGTTATGCATGTCCTCTATTTTCTTTTGGAAGGTGAGGAACTCCTCCCTGGTGACTCCTAAAGGATATACGGGTGTAGACAGATTGATTAGGCTGACTCCTTTCTAGCAGAGCCGGAGTTAGAGCCGTGTGAGGTGGACATTTTTTCAACGCCGGAGGGGGGAGCAGGACTAGTGCCTCACTAAAGTGTGTTCCCACAGATGGCGCCAACTGTTGCGTGGAAAAATTGATGATGACCAATAAGGGTGCTCCCAGATCTCCAGTGACCTGAAAAAGAATAGAAAACAAAAAGGCTTGGAGGACCTGGGGTATACTTCGGGAGATCAATCCGATGCCTAAGTAAGAGGGATGCTCTAGAGAGGCTGAATGCAACAGTAGAATAAGTTGAATGACTTACCTTGACCTCTTCTCTAGATCCCTTCTTATAGGGGCTTGAGTTGACCCTTGGTTGATTCATCTTTATTGCGCGGGGGCGTGAATCACTCGCAAGTCATAAAGTGCATGCGCCCATCACTTGGCTTTTTAAGCTATTGGCATGGATCTCTCCTCCTCTTTACTGGGTTGGAGCTGATTGCTCGTCAGAATGTTTGACCCGGAGGAGGCGCGGGTTAGGTGTTGACCTGCTCTTATTGGCTAGACTATTTTGGGCGTATCAACATGAAAAGACAAATGTGTAGGACCATAGAATTATTTGGAATGCAATAACATTTCTTATGTGTATGTATCATATGCATTGTCATAATTAAGTTTACAAATATTGAAGTATGAATATTCAAAGTTGTGATAAAAATATTTCATGTCTATATTTATATTTATAATTTTAAAACACATATAAATTTTTTTAACAAACCACATAAATATAAAGATACATCATAATTTAAAAATATTATATATTATAAGACACAAATCCTTTGATTAAAATTATATGAAATATTAAGTTTTAATATTTTTATATAAGATTATATCTAAAAATGCAATAAATACGAACATTGTTTTTCATTATTTTTATTTTATAAAAAATTTTAATATGTAATTCTTTTTCAATAAAAATTTTAACATAAAATCTTTACTGTTATTCTTGTTTACTTAATGATCAATTAATGTCTTTCTTATATTTAAATTTTATCATTTGAAGGGTACTTTGTACAATTTTATTTCTAAAATTGTTTTTAAGAGTTCGGTTATTATTTATCTAAATAATGTTTGACACTTTACAATAAGTTTAAAAGACGTAAAAAGAATTAACTTACAACAACAACAACCAGCCTTTACTCCCACTAGGAGAGGTCGGTTACATGAATCCTTTCTAGTCAATTCACCTGATCGAGAGTTTTTTCCTCTATTATATTAAAGACTATTAAATTCTTCTTCACTACCTCATTTCAAGTTATTAGGCCTAACCCTACCCCTTTTCATCCTAGAAATAAAAATAATAATTCACTTTTTCTTATAGTGCTATATCTTGCATTTCAAATGCTTAAACTATCAAAGTTGTCACTCCCTTATCTAGTGTTCGATCAGTGCTATTCCTAAATTATTGCATATATTCTCATTTTTTTCCTTTAACTTTTAATGTTATAACATTCATCCACCTTAACATTCATATTTCAGCAACATTTACTTTTTATAGATGTTGTTTCTTAGTTGCCCAACATTTTGAACCATAAAGCATTGTTAGCCTTATAGTTATCTCATAAAACTTTCCTCTTTTGTTGACTTTGGTGCAATCCAAAGAGGGGGGTGAATTTGAGATTTAAAAATTCTTCCTAGGTTCAACTAATCCAGCAACAGTATTATACAACCTTGGGGCAGTGTAGATACCTATGAAGTTGCAGAGATGATATATCAATCAATTTTCAGTACATGCAACACACTTCCAGTATCTCTCAACCAAATGTAATAACGTGCCAACTAGATATGCAGTATATTCATCAAGGAAATTAAATCAAGCACAAATCATAATATAATGCAGGAAAGGTAAGAGTGACACTGAATATGTTATTGGGGTTCGACAAACATGCCAACACCCCCACCTTGGCGTACAAGCCCAAGGATTCCTCTATTACTCACTTAACGGGTGGGGCAGCACCGTTTACAATCAAGTCAAATTCATAGGGCTGACCACAACATTTACACACTCTCTTTGTAGGGTGAAGAAGGCCTTACCGTTCCTTACAAGCTCAATCAAACCCCCTCAAGCCACGCCTAGAATACAACAATGAGGATAAAATTTTTATACAATACAAATGCTTCTAAACAAGCAGATTATGTACCAATACGCATAATACAACTAATGCACTCAAATATGATAAGAGTTAACGCTCAAGTGAGTATATCAAATATATCTCTCAATCAAATAAATTATGTGATAAATGTGAGAGATGCTAATGTGAAGTTATATGTCAACTCTCAAGAATGTGTGTGTGTGGGTGTATAGACCTTTGATTCAGTATAGTATATTCAATAAATGAATAATCAAAGGTGGTTTATAAAACCCTAAGAAAATATCTCAAGATATATTAGGGTTTAAGCTTGCAAAAATATTTTTATCAAGAACACAAAACAAGCTTTTGAACCTTAAAATAAGGATGCCAAGATTCACAAGCAAGGAGGAGTTCTTCTCAAATAATTTTATCAATAAAATATAATGGGGAAAACTTTAGCTTACTCTCAAAAATCAAGATCATACAATGTAAGTTTGTGAGAGTAGTTAGCTTATTTAGAAGGTATAAATGCCCACAAGATATGAGCGTTCACTCAATCCTTGAGTTGCAATAACTCTGCAAATGAAGATGAAGAATACAAAGAACTCTTTCTAAAATATGTAATCAATGGAGTATGGGAAAGAGTTTTAACAATGAGCTTAAGAAAATGTGGGAGTATGAATGATTTTAGTACAATAAAATTTTTAGAAGATTTTTAGCTAATCACTTTACTAATCTCATACCAATTATGACAAATAAGGGGGTATATATAGAGTTGGGCAAAAATCTAATCGTTGGGGACATAAAGGGTATTTTAGAAATTATTTAATTATGTTGAATAAAAGTTAACCCTGTTTAACAAGCAGTAAAAATGTCCAACCTGAGAGGTTTCGGTCGAGCATATTTGAGGTTCGGTCGACCATATTATTGAGTTTGGTTGACTGTGGCCATTTTGAACTGGAGATTTGGTCGACCGTATCATGGTGATTTTGAACCCTTTGAGGTTCAGTCGACCAAGGCAAGTTCAATTGACCATTTTCTAAGGTTTGGTCAACGAAGTCAATTTTGAACTAGTGGTTCGATCGATCAAGTTGCTGGGGGTCAGCCACATGCTAGTTTGGTCGATCGTGGAGTGCAAGCTCCTTTTAGAATGGTTGATCGAATAGTCAACAAGTTGACTGTAGTAAGTTCTGTTGACTGAAGCTTCTATATAGATTTGGGTTCGGTCAATGTGCATTTAAGCCATGTTTTGGTCTTAATGTTTCATCAACCTAGTGTAATTATGCATAAGACATTTTAGGTTATATGTGTGATGATTTCTATGGTCATTCTAAAGCCTCTTGAGAGTTAACCCCAAAAATCTGATGTCGGTCGACCATCCCTAAGGTAAAACTATGGTCTTGAGCATTTAATTCTTATTATGCATGATATGTAAATATTATAGACGCAAAATATAAAACAAAATGCATTTTACAATAAGAACAAAGGTCTTCATTCTTCTTGCTCGTGTGTCTTCATGGAATGCGTCAAATATATATGATCTTGGAGTTTCTTCTGGCTTCCAAGTCCCTTGATCTTATGTGTGCTAAAATTTAGACCTATTCACATATTTAAACACACATAAGATACTGGTGTTTTGTTAGCATCAAAATAGATATCGGACTTTAAAAGTCAACAATCTTCCTCTTTTTGATGATGACAAACATCGAGGAGCAAAATGGGTTATGCTTGAAAAGACTCCCCCTAAGAGTATGCATAATTTAAAGATAAATAGTATAACTCAAGCATAATCATGAAAAAAGACATTAAGAAAGAAACCATGCATTTCTTTTTAACATTAAAGCACAGGCACACATGCATTTTACTCAACAAACCTCTCCCCCTTTTGGCATAAGCAAAATGGTTAAGCTAAGTGAAAAAGATTTTAAAAACAGACTTAACTTCAGAGAACTCCCATCTCTTAAAAATGTTCCCCCTTTTTAACATTTAAGCGCAAACAAATTCTACCCCTTTATCATATAGTATATGGGCAATGAAATGTTGTTTAACAAAGATATAGCATTTAAGCACATATGCAAGAAAACAAGATATGCCGCATGAAGAATCATTTTTTTTTTCTAAAAAAAAGTTTAAAATATATATGTATATGTATATGTATATATATATATATATATCCCCCCTAATGATGTTATCAGGAAGAACTAGGGGTTGCTTGCAAAAAAGATTTTAATTTAAAGTAAGCAAGCAACTGTCATTCTAGTTTAGCATTTAAGTACAATTTCATAATATAACCAGAATAGGACAACCACATAGATCTTAAAAAAAAAAAAAAATTTAACAATCACATGCAAGATCATATGGCAAATTCAAAGACTATGTGGCAAGTATTATACTTAAGGTATTCAATAAAAACATAACAATCAAGCATATGCCACAATATGTTTCAATGTACATCTAAGCTTAAGAATATTGGTGAGCACAAACAAGATGGAAACTTTATTTCAATAGCTCCCCCTATCGATTTGAAATCTAGCTTAGATGATGTAAACCGCTTATACTAGTTAGAGATTTATTTCATTTATGCCTAGTAGTATAAGCAACTATTTTGCATTCCTTAAACCAACTATATTTATCCTTGTCAGTATAATTGTCCCTATAGACCCAGGATGTATAAGAGAGTATATATTAAGGCATACAATAATGTCCATGACCATGAACAATCCATATCAAGTTATAAAGCTCTAAGAGCTGGATATGATCTTTGTGATTTTCTGAAGAGCCTCAATATTTCAAAAAGCGTAGTGATGCATGTGAGTTCTTTAAGCTCTTTCTATATGGAAGGTGCTTAGCTCTCTAAATATCCAATGATTATGCCAGGATGAAGTTTGATTTTCATTTAGTTTTTACTCATCCTTTCAAAAGGATTTTAACATTTATTCTATCATAATCATCTTTGTATAAGGTTTTATTTTGTAAAAATTTAATGAAATTTTGAGAGCATTCCGTTTGTAAATCGGACATTTTCTCATAAAACCTGTACTTGAAAAATGGTTGTTTCCAACAAAATAGTTCATATAAAGCATGCAACAACCTATAATATACTACCAACATGCAATTCACATCCACTGCATCCGCCATGCAAGAGAAATTCAAAACTAAGCATGCAATTAGGTAGCAATTAATAATTCATAAATATAAACCGTCCATCAAAGAATATAAATAGTAGAGAACAGAGGATAGTTTTGAGTTCAGTGCAGTATTTGTTTTTCATTAAAGCATTTGGTCATGAATGTTATGAGATAATGAGAGCATTTTAATTTAATAGTCATGAAAAATAAATGCTCCCCCTAAGTTAAGCACACAACCAAATCATGCCTTTTCTATTTTTTCAAATTCTTTAGCCAAGTGTTTTAAGATTTTCAATGATACAAACTCGGCTTTACATGATTAGGCTTAGAGGACCAAAAAGTCACAATGAATGTTTCTTTCAATGTCATAAGCCAACAATGCCTCTTCTCTTATGAATTTCAATATATAAGAGGCCCAAGTTCAAATAGCTTTTCAATTTTAAAATTCATTCATAAGTTTCTCAGTCATTTGCGTTTCCATAAATGTTGAAACCTATAGCAATTATATTAGCCATTTAACTTAGTTCACAAAGATGAAGCTCTAAATTATCTGATTTAATTTAAAGTTTAAGAGCTTGTGAAGATGATTTCAATATTCTCAACAAATAAAATTTTTATTTAGTTCAGGAGAGTATTTATTATGAGTGGACATGATTCAAAATATTTTAATGCAAGTGAATATGTCCAAACCATCTAGACAAAGGGCAACTAGGTGTGTATGAATTTTTAAACAATGCTCTTTGGTGAATGGAAAGTATCCTTAAGACAAGATCATGATTTAGAACAAGGATACACCCCAAGGAATAGGCAAAACCTTTACCTGATATGATCGTGGAGTGGTAAAGTTTTCTTGTGGATGAGATAAACCAAAATTAGAGAATTTATGATTTAAACTCACAGGGAGAAATTTTATGATATCTAGATGAAGACTTGATTCCCTTAGTGGATACCCCTAATTTGGTTGAGAAAGGATGTCTCTTGATAAGCACTCAATTCATTAGTCATTTTTGATCAAGGCTTTTATAGTTAAAACTAAGTTTAGGGATAGATGATATATGATAAGGTTGATTCCCTAAACCTTAGGCTTGTGTGATGGACAAAAGTGCACTTAACTTTATATTTTCATAATAAGGCATAAGTTAAGCAGTAAGAATTATTTATCAGGCAAACATGCCTTGTCCATTTGGAAGTAAATTTTGTTCAATTTTTGTATTGAGTTTCTAATCTTATGATTCTTAGTATGGTAATCGTGTATAGTGAATACATATACTAAAATTTGACATTTGAAGCCCAAATCACTTCCCAAGCTTATAGTCATCACTACCCCTATAGCTAATCCTAAATGCTAAGGAAGAATTGTGTGATCATGTAATTCCTGTTTGAGTAAATTCTTCCTTGAATTTAAAGGGGTTTGTTTTCTTAACAACCCATACCATTTTTTTGTCTTTGATTCTTGATGGGTTAGGAGTCTGTGATTCTCTGACTTTCCATACTCGTTTGGGTTTCATACCTTTTCTTGTAAACCGGCAATCAAATTTTATGTGCCCCTTCTTTTTACATAAGGCATAGGTGGTGTGAGTATACGAACTAGAGGAGGTACTAGCATAATATATAGATTCTCTGACAAAGTACCCCATGTATAGGTTCTTCCTTTTCCTATTTTCAATCCCAATAAAACCTATACCTTCTTTATCTAAGGTCATCTTTTATGAATCTAAGAGCTTGTCAAAGTTTTCTTTACCCTTAGTGAATGTATGGATGATCTTAGCTTGGTCCTCAATTTTTCTTTCTAGGTCTTGAATTTTTAGACCTTTCAAACCTTTGCAAACACCTTGTAGTTTTATAAATTCTCTAGATATTGTGTTTGCTTTACATTCAAGTTCTGAAATAAGAAGATCCTTTTTATTATCACTAGAGATTTGGGATCTTAAGACATTTAGCTCCTTTCCCAATTTTTCATTCTTTTTTACTAAATTTTTTATTTTCAAATCATTTTCCTTTTCAACAAGAATTTTTAATTCAAGTTCTTTCAATGATGCCTCATTCTTGTTTTTCAAAACAATATAGCATTTAAGTGCTTTAACAAGAGGCTTATGAGTTTTAATGTATTCTTGTTTGATTTCCTCATAAGTTGGCATGCTAGCATCATTAGATTCACTACAATATTCACTACTAGAAGTATCATCAAATTTAACACAATCATTGCATGAATCATTTAATGAGGTGGAAGGAGATGAATTTACCTCTTCGTCAGTTAAAGCTATAAAGAACTGATTTTCTCCACCATGATCCTTTGAGCTTGAATCACATGGAGTGATATCCTTTTCTTGCTTAGTTACTACGTATCTCTTTTCAAGTTCCTCTCATATCTCTTTAGCACTATGACATGCCATAACTTGATGAAGAATGTTAAAATCTAAGGCATGCAGTAAAGTGTTCATGGCATCAAAATTTATTTGCATTAAATACATGTCATTATCATTCAACTCATTTTCTAATTTTGGAACTTCAACAGAATCAATGTTTTTCATAGGCACAACATTTCCCTAGACAATAATTTTCCAAAACCTCCAATTTAAAGCTTTAACAAATATAGTCATTCTAAATTTCCATTTGAAGAAATTTTCACCGTAAAACATTGGAGGGTTCGTAGATATCCTTCCCTCACAATATGGGGATGCACCAACACGAGCCATCATGATCTTTTATAAAATAACGTTTAAGTCTAAGTGACGAGACTTTGATACCAATTGTTGACTTTGGTGTAACCCAAAGGGGGGGGGGGTTGAATTGGAGACTTAAAAATTCTTCCAAGGTTCAATTAATCCAGCAATAGTATTACAAACCCTAGGAGTAATCTAGATATGTATGAAGTTGTAGAGATGATATATCAATCAATTTACAGTACATGCAACACACTTCCAATATCTCTCAACCAAATACAATAACGTGCCAATCATATATGCAATATATTCAGTAAGGAAATTAAATTAAGTACAAAGAAGAATATAATGCAGGAAAGGTAAGAGATACAATGAATATGTTATCGGGGTTTAGCAAACGTGCCTACGTCCCCGCTTTGGCTTGCAAGCCCAAGGGTTCCACTATAGCTCACTTAACGGGTGGAGCGGCACCTTTTACAACCAGGTCAAATTCGCAGTGCTGGCCTCAACCTTTACACACTCTCCTTGTGGGGCGGAGAAGGCCCTACCAATCCTTATGGGCTAGATCAAACCCCCTCAGGCCATGCCTGGAATACAACAATGAGGATAAAATTTTTGTACAATACAAATGCTTCTAAAAGAGCAGATTATGTACCAATGCGCATAATATAACCAATGCACTCAAATATGATAAGAGTTAATGCTCAAGTGAGTATATCGAATATATCTCTCAATCAAATAAATTATATGATAATGTGAGAGATGCTAATGTGAAGTTATATGTCAACTCTCACGAATGTGTGTGTGTGTGTGTGTGTGTGTGTGTGTGAGTGAGTGAGACCTTTGATTCAATATAGTATATTCAATAAATGAATAATCAAAGGTGGTTTATAAAACCCTAAGCAAATATCTCAAAATATTTTATCAAATATCCAGCACAATAGATATTAGGGTTTAAGATTGCAAAAATGTTTTTATCAAAAACACAAAGCAAGCTTTTGAACCTTGCAATAAGGATGTCAAGATTCACAAGCAAGGACGAGTTCTTCCTGAATAATATTTATTAATAAAATATAATGGGAAAAACTTTAGCTTACTCTCAAAAATCAAGATCAAACAATGCAAGTATGTGAGAGTAGTTAGCTTAATCAGAATGTATAAATGCCCACAAGATATGAGTGTTCACTCAATCCTCAAGTTGCAATAACTTTGCAAATGAAGATGAAGAACACAATGCACTCTTTCTAAAATATGTAATCAATGGAGTATGAGAAGGAATTTTAACAATGAGCTTATGAAAATGTGGGAGTATGAAAGATTTTAGCACACTAAAATTTCATAGGATTTTTGGCTAATCACTTTTCTAATCTCATACTAACAAATGAGGGGGCATATATAGAGTTGGGCAAAAATCTAACCGTTGGGGACATATAGAGTATTTTAGAAATTATTTAATTATGTTTAATAAAAATTAACCCTGTTTAATATGCAGTAAAAATGTCCAACCTGAGAGGTTTCAGTCGACCATATTATTGAGTTTGATTGGCTGTGACAATTTTTAACTGGAGATTTGGTCGACCGTATCAAGGCGATTTCAAACCCTTTGAGGTTTGATCGATCAAGGTAGGTTCGGTTGATCATTTTCTAAGGTTCGGTCGACCAAGTCAGTTTTGAACTAGTGGTTCGGTCGACCAAGTTGCTAGGGGTTAGCCACGTGCCAATTCGGTCGACCGTGGACTACAAGTTCATTTCAGAATGGTTGATAGAATAGTCAACAAGTTGACTGTGGTAAGTTCGGTCGACCAAAGCTTTTATATAGCTTTGGGTTCGGTCAATAGAGACCACTTAAAATGTGCATTTAAGCCCTATTTTGGTCTCAATGTTTCATCAACCCAGTGTAATTAAGCATAAGGCATTTTAGGTTATATGGGTGATGATTCCTATGGTCATTCTAAGGCCTCTTGAGAGTTAACCCCAAAAATTTGATGTCGGTCGACCGAACCTACTGTCAAACTATGGTATTGAGCATTTTATTCTTATCATAAATGATATGCAAATATTATAGAACCAAAATATAAAACAAAATACATTTTATAATAAGAACAAATGTCTTCAATCTTCTTACTCATGTGTCTTATGGAATGCGCTAGATAAATATGATCTTGGAGTTTCTTTTGGCTTCCAAGTCCCTTGATCTTATGTGTGCTGAAATTTAGATCTGTTCACATACTTAAACACACATAAGATACTGAGGCTTTTTTAGCATCAAAACAAAGATCAGACTCAAAAAGTCAACACCTTTAGTTTTAAGGGTATTCTACAATCACATAACACACCTGATTCGCTCTTCCATTTTACCCAAATTATTTTAATTCTATGTACTACGTCTTCTTCAATTTACCGTTCCTCTTGCATAATACATCTAAGATATCTATTAGTGTTATTAATCTCTTGATTATCAAGTTTAACTCTACCTATGATGCACTTAATGTCCTAATTTTTTCACACACAACTAGTCCCAAGCTAGGGTAAAGGAGGAGGGTTGCGTTAGGTAGCTAATAGCCAGCGTAAAATTTTTCATATCACTATGATATGAATCCTTACCGAATATTTGTTGGGGCATCCCCTATGAACGACACGTTACACTTGTACAATCCAGGTGTAGTAAAAAGTGGGCGAGGGTGGGTTAGGTTGTCGCCCTGAAGCGATGCGCCATGTAGGTGCTTGGGTATGGTGTCAAATATGCGAGGGTTCCTGCATCATTCTAGATGTGGGCAAGTGAATAAGTTAGTTCATGAAATTAAGATTAGATTAGCAACTTAGAATATAGGGACACAGGTAATAGTATGGAAATTGTGGATACAATGATTAGAAGAAGAAATTAATATAATTTGCCTTTAAGAAACTAAGTGCATGGGGGAGAAAACAAAAGAAATTGATAAATTAGGATTGAAACTTTGGTACACTGGAAAAGAAAAACGTAAGAATGGAGTAGGAATTATTATAGAAAAAAACTTAAAATATAGTGTTGTTGTTGTAAATAGAGTAGGGGATAGAATTATAAAAATCAAGATGGTATTAGGAGAAAAGATAATAAATATCATTAGTGCTTATGCTCCTCAAGTTGGATTAGAAAAAAAAATCTTAAAAAAAAGTTTTGGGAAGATATGGATAGCATTACACAAGTCATACCAATGACTGAGAAAATATTTATAGGATGTTGGCCTTTTGAGTCCGATCTCGGTTTTGATATTAACAAATACAAGTGTCTCATGTGTGTGCCTAGTATTTTGAACAGGTTATAAATCAACACACACATAAGGAGACTGGAAATGGAAGCCATGAAGGAGGTAAATACTATATACTTAGGTGCTTTCCATGGAGTCTTGAAGAGAAAAAGGAAAATGAAGACAATTGGTTTTAATTGTATATGCATTCATTTTTATCATTTTATCTGTAATAATGCATGCATCTGCATGATATAGATTTAATACTCAAATGGCCATAGGTTGACCATAGGACTCCTAACATTTCACGAAAAACCATTTTCTAAAAAGACTAAAATCATACAAAGTTTTTGGAATAACTTTAGGATCAAATTATGGCTTACAGGTTGTTTGACATTGGATTTTTGGGCAAAATATTAATTTTTTAATGCTCTCTATCAACTGAAAATTTTGTGCTTTAACCAGCTCAGTCGACCGAAGCACTATGCCCAGAGTCAAACATTTGATTGGCTTGGTCAACCGAACGATGTTGAATTGAGTGTTCATAGATGACTATAGCATAAAGTTGACTCCTCCATCGCCCTAGGTCAACCAGCCAAATCGGTTAAAAAATGCCTTAGTCGACTGAACCACGTGGATGGTCGATTGGTCTTGTGCCTTGGTTGACCAAACCCACGAAGGGTTCCAAGTCGCCTTATAATGGTCGATGATGCGGTTTTTTCAGTCAACCAAACCTTGTTTAGAAACTCAAATTTACACAAGTTTGTTGACCGACCCTTGACCTTGGTTGTAATAACCTAGAGAATTAATAGGGTCTCGTCGACGAACACAAGGAATTCATTGACGAGAACTTATGAGGGCCTTGTCGATGTGGACATGTCTCGTTGACAAGATATCGAGAGGGGGTTTGAGGTAGTGTGAAATTCGTCGATGAGGGGTGAAGGTTCATCGACGAACTTCTTCAGGGACTCGTCGACGAATCCGGGGTTATAAATAGCCAAAACTCAGATTTTTCAGCAGAAAATGGTGCAAAAATATCCTCTCTCTCTCTCTCTCTCTCTCTCTCTAAAACGACTCTCTCCCCTTCTCTCTTCGATCTCGTTTGTTTCTCACCGAATCGACGATCTAAGGCCACCACAACGCTCCTAGGAAAGTTCTCTGAAAATCTACCAGAGTGGTTCGTTGGTGGAAGTGTTTTGGATTCCACCCCAATTTCAGGGTAAGACATTTTATTAAGTATTTGTCTTTCCCACAGTTATAAGAAATATAATATACGAAGAAATAACGATATTTTTTTCTAGGAGATGTGATTTTCTGGGTGTTGCGTGGAGAACCCTGCGGGTGTAGAGTCAGAGTATAATGGGGGCTTTTCAGAAACTAGGTAAGGGAAATATACTATACTAGAAGTTTTAACAGTGTTAACAGAGATTTTATATATATATATATATATATATATATATATATATATATATATATATACCAGTTTATTATCCAGTTTTTATAGAATAAGGGTTTTAATGTTGTGAGGCCTAAGTAGATATTTATCTGATATAGAACTTATACAACTTTTTTCAGCATATCATGTTAAACAGTATATTTAGATGTCTATTCGGATCAGTATATACAGATAAATATTCAGATCAGTATACATATACAGATATTTATTCAGATCAATACCCATATACAAATATTTATTTAGACCAGTATATTACAGTTTTTAGACATATTAGTATTTATAATATTTACAGTATGTTATGTTTTCTAATACTATAACACTCATAATATATAGATAGTGTATACAAAGAGATTATATAGACAGATTATACAGTCAGATTTACAGATTTAACATCAAGATGCTACAGTTATATTTCAGATATTACAGTATTTACAGTATAGAATTTAAGTGTTATGGTTATTTTGGAAACATGATGAAAGCAGTAGTAATATTATAGTATTATATATATGGTATCAGATCCATGTGAAATATTACAGATATAGATACAGATAACAGAGCACGGTACCATTGCTAATATAGATAGAGTGCAGCCACATATCTCAGATAGTGTGTGGGTACCGTCAAACCGTGCTTGGAGTGGATGCATCTCCCTAGTTCGTAGGGTTGAGAGGTCCGGTTTGATGAGGTAGTAGTCCAGTTTCGTGCCTAGGAGTGGATGTAGTTTGGTTGGGCTGAGATAGTGTAGAGTATAGTGACTTACCTGGAGGGCCGACCAGCGTTAAGTCTTGCCTACGTGCCGCACAACCTTGTCATGAGGGGTCAAATCATGACATACAGAGTTCTAGGGAAAAAACACAGTCATATATATATATATATATATATATATATATATATATATGTATACAGGTTTACAATATTTGATGAATATAGTATGATATTAGCAATATGAAAAGTAGAAAATACAGATGATACAGTTATACCTTAAACTGTGAAAAATGTATGATATGTTTTACAGATTTATCATTTCATACAGTTTAAATGTTATTAAAATAGTATGCAACTTAGTCGCCACACACTAGTAATAGCATATTTCGACTTACTGAGTGTCGACTAACCCCATTACTTTAATAGTTTTTAGGTGAGGCAATTAGGCAAGCAAATCAGGCTTGCAGATAGTGAGACTATTTTATTGCCCTATTATAGGGTAAGTTTATACAGAGTATGGTATTTTGGGTAGATGATACTGGAGAGAGATGTATTATATAACTATGGTTTGAAAATACTGAATTCTAGTATTGTATGGAATATATGATTGTATGATTTATGTTTTCACTACGTAGGTATGATTATTGTATTCAGGAATACCCCAATGCCTTTTAAGGCCTAAGATTTCATAGCAGGGGTGTCATAGTAGTTCATATTTGTTTATTTAAAAAAAAATGAAAATGATGATTTAATTTTTGAGGTCGTTACAATTTGGCATCAGAGCTTAGGTTGCTAGGTTCTGTAGACTCTAGAATGCAGCGGGAAACAATACCAGAATATAGGAAAAAGAATTTGAGGTTTTGTTCTGTGATCTGGATACAGGATTTTTGTGGTGGTTTTTTGTGTTTTTTCTTGGAGTGATGATTCCAGGAAAGCCATAGTAAACTATCGACGAGTCATGTGTTTAGGCTGCTGGATTTGATTTGGGTTCAAGAAAAGGAAGGATTATTAATAAAGAATCTAAAGTTTTAGTATAATGGAATAAATTAGATCTGTATGGGAAATAGGATTCTAAAACGGTATTCTATATATTTACAGGATGGACCGAGAAGGTAGTAGCACTTACGCTAGTGGAGATGATGGAGTTGGACCTTTTGGTGCAGGAGGCGGAGATTTAGATGCTGTGCTACGTAGTGTGGCTCAGCAAGTTATGGCTGAGATTGCTCGGAGCTCTAGGGAGCAGGGAGGTCCATCACTGGCTCAGGGGTGTACGATAGAGAAATTTATGAAGATGAACCCGCTGGAATTTTCAAGAGTGGCTGACCCTGCAGTTGCGGAGAATTGGGTGCAGAAGGTAGAGAAGATTCTGACAGTTTTCACTGCACCGATGAGCAGAGAGTCTTATATGCTACGTATAGACTGGTAGGGGAGGTTGAGAGATGGTGGACAACCACTAGATTGTTGGAGGACCAGAGGGTTATTCTGGTGTTGATGACCTGGGCTCGATTGAGGGACATGTTCTTTGATAGGTACTATCCTGCCTCAATCAGAGAGGCTTGAGTATAGGAGTTTCTAAGTTCTTCCTAGGGATTGTTGACAGTTCAGCAGTATACGGTGACATTTATCTAGCCATCGCGTTTCTGCCCCTATATTGTTCCACATGAAATTATGAAGGTTAGGATGTTCAAGAGGAATTTGAGGCGAGATATTTATAGGCAGGTGGCAGTATTGAGGATACAAGATTTTTAAGAGTAAGTTGACCAGGCTATTATAGCTGAGGAGGGTCTGCCAAAAGGGATTGAGACACCAAACCAGAAGAAAAAGGCCGCACCCTTGAGTTTTCAGGTGGAGTCCAACCTAGGCCCTTGGAGAGGAGGTAGATCTAGTGGGGGATAGAAACAAACGGTAGAGCATGGTGGATTTCCGGGTGGATAGCCTCCTACCACTTGTCCCAGATGTGGAAGGAGACATCTCGATGAGTTTCGGATGGGGGGAGAATGTTTGCTATCGTTACGGGAGGCCCGACCATATGGCTTGATCCTGTCAGATGCCGTCAGGGTATGCACCGGCTCCTAGACTGTTTCAAGGTGGATACCAGGCGCCCCATGGAGGATAGCGAAGGAACACTGCACCGGTGAAGATCTTTGCGTTGACGCCAAGTGACGCTGAGACGGCCAGAGACGTAGTCACAGGTACCCTTATTGCTTTACCATATAAAATTATTATTTTGTTTGATACAGGTGCCACTTACTCCTTTATATCAGTGGGGTATATCAAAATAATTGGGTTAGAGACATAGTTATTAGATGTATAGTTGTCTATGGGTACGCCGACGGGATTTGTGGTAAGATGTAGGAAGGTGTTTCGGAATTTTTCAATAAGTATTTAGGAGAGAATACTACCTGTGGATCTCGTGGTCCTAGATATCTAGGGGTTTGATGTGATATTGGGTATGGATTGGCTAGCAACTCATCACGCCACCATAAATTGCCATTAAAAAGAAGTAATTTTTCATACCCCCGGGTGAGCAAGAGTATAGATTCGTGGGTTCACGCATGCGTGCCTCACCACAACTTGTGTCAGCGATTCAGGTGAGGAGATTATTACAAAATGGTTGCTAGGGGTACGTTGCATACGTAAAGGAACCACTAAAGGAAGAACTAAAACAAACTGATATATCAATAGTGTGTGAATTCCCAGATGTTTTTCCAGATGAATTGCTTGGCTTATTACCAAACCGAGAGATTGAATTTATGGTGGATCTGTTGCCAAGAACAGCACCGGTATCTAAAGCACCATATTGTATGGCTCCAGTTGAACTGAGATAATTGAAAGATTAATTATAGGAGTTTCTAGATAAAGGCTTTATCAGGCCTAGTGTATCGCATTGGGGAGCACCAGTTCTATTCGTAAAGAAGAAAGACGGAATTATGAGGTTATGTATCGATTATAGGGAGATAAACTAATTGACAATCAAGAATAAATATCCTCTCCCTAGGATTGATGATTTGTTTGATCAGCTCCAAGGGACCCAGGTTTACTCTAAAATTGACCTACGGTTAGGTTATCATCAGGTAAAAGTTCAAGCACAAGATATTTCAAATCAACATTTCGAACAAGATATGGGTATTATGAGTTCCTAGTGATGCCATTTGGTTTGACTAACGTACCAGTAGTATTTATGGATTTAATGAACTGGGTGTTCCATTAGTATTTTGACCAGTTTGTGGTTGTATTCATTGATGATATACTGGTCTACTCGAGGAGTTTTGAGGAGTACGAGCATCATTTGAGGCTAATGTTACAGATATTGAGAGAAAATAAATTGTATGTAAAATTCAAGATATGTGAGTTTTGGTTAAGGTAGGTTTCTTTTCTCGGCCATGTGATCTCTGAAGCGGGTGTACCAGCTGATCCAAGTAAGATAGAGGCAGTGGTGAGTTAGGAAAGGCTAGGAAATGTCCAGGAGGTCAGGAGTTTTCAGGGATTGACAGGCTATTATCGACACTTTGTGGATGGCTTCTTTAGGTTGTCAGGTCCATTAACACGACTTACAAGGAAAAATGTGAAGTTCAATTGGACGTATGATTGTGAGTAGAGTTTTCAAGAGTTAAAGCGGCGGTTGGTTTTAGCTCCGGTATTAGCTATTCCATCAGGGGAGGAAGGGTTTGTAACATATAGTGATGTGTCATTGAAGGGTCTTGGATGTGTATTGATGCAGCACGACAAGGTTATTGCATATGCTTCTAGACAGCTTAACGAATAAGAGAAAAACTACCCAGTGCATGATTTGGAATTAGCTGTAGTGGTGTACGCTCTCAAGATCTGGAGACATTATCTATATAGTGGGAAGTGCGAAATCTTCACGAATCATAAAAGTCTAAAATATTTCTTTACCCGGAAAGAGTTGAATATGAGGCAAAGAAGTTGGCTAAAGCTTATTAAGGACCATGACTGCACTATCAGTTACCACCCAGGGAAAGCGAATGTGGTAGCAGATGCTCTGAGTAGGAAATCAATAGGACTAGTACTGGCAGCTATGGGGATTCAGTATCCGATCCTGATGGATTTGGAGAGACTTGGCATAGAGTTAGTAGATGATAGTCCTTAGGCATTTGTTGCCAGCCTAGTTGTATAGCCTACACTATATAAGAAGATTAAGGCCACTCAGGGTGATGATGCATAATTAGCAGAAGTAATGACTAGAGTGTGAGATGGTTAGGGAAAGGAGTTCATTATCTCTTATGATAGAGCTTTGAGATTTCGCACTAGACTGTGTGTGCCTGCGAATGATGATATTAAAAGAACGATTTTAGAGGAAGCTCACATATCATTATGCACAGTTCATCCTGGCAGTACTAAAATGTACAGGGATCCGTGAGAGTGTTTCGAGTGAAGCGGAATGAAAAGGGAAATAGCCAAATTCATTCAGTAGTGTTTGATGTGTCAGTAGGTTAAAGCTGAGCACCATACTAGCAAGGTAGTTTCAGCCACTGTTCATCCCAGAGTGGAAGTGGGATCACGTCTCTATGGACTTCATTACCGGGTTACCACCAGTGCGACGGGGATTGAATGCAATTTGGGTGGTTGTTGATCATCTGATGAAGACCTCTCATTTCATCCCAATTAAAATCGGTTATTCCATGGAAGGATCATAAAAAATATATGTTCAGGAGATAGTCGCGTCCATGGTGTACTGGTATCCATAGTTTCAGACTGAGATCCTCGGTTTACTTCACGATTTTGGAAAAGCTTTTAGGAGGCTATGGGTACACAATTAGCGTTCAACACTGTTTTCCACCCCCAGACAGATGGTCAAACTGAAAGAACAATTCAGAAATTGGAAGATATGCTTCAGGAGTGCGTGTTGGATTTCGGGGGTAGCTGGACCCAGTTTATGCCACTAATTGAGTTTGCTTACAATAACAACTATCATGTTAGCATTGACATGATACCTTATAAAGCACTGTATGGTAGAAGGTGTCGTTCTCCTCTTTTCTGGGATGAGGTAGGCAAGAGGCGAGTTTTGGGTCCAGAGATAATACAACAGGTATATGATAAGGTCCAACTGATTAAAGAAAGAATTAGTACAGCGCAAAGTTGGCAGAAAAGCTTTGTAGACACATGCCGCCGAGAATTAGAGTTTGATGTGGGGGATCGAGTATTCTTGAAGGTGGCTCCTTTAAGAGGGGTTATTAGATTTTGAAAGAATGGCAAGTTGAGCCCTAGGTTTATTAGCCCTTTTGAGATATTAGAGAAAGTAGGGTTAGTAGCCTATAGGCTAGCTTTGCCACCAGCTTTGTCCAGGATACATGACGTATTTCATGTTTCCATGCTGAGAAAATACATCCCAGACCCATCCCACATTATCAGTTATGAAGAAATAGAACTTAAAGATACATTAACTTATAAAGAAGCACCAGTACAAATTTTGGACAGAAAGACACAAACATTATGCACCAAAACAATTCAACTAGTAAAGGTTTTGTGGAGGAATCATGCTATAGAGGAAGCTTCTTGGGAGCTCGAGGAATAGATGAGACAGAGATACCCATAGTTATTCCAAGAGGTTTAGTGGTAATCAGGTAAAGTGTAAGTAGTAGGTAATGTTTCGTTTGCAGGTACATGTATTAATTTAGTTAGTAAGTAGTCTTTTAGTTTTATATGTGTAATCTCCCAGAACATAGAATGTAACCACGGTATTCCACCACCACAAGTGAGGGTAAGTAATAAAATAAGTAGACCATTTTCCTTAATGGATGGTGTTCAACACAAATACCAAATTTGGAGGACGAAATTTTATAAAGAGGGGAGAATGTAATAACCCAGAGAATTAACAGGGTCTCGTTGACGAACACAGAGAATTTGTTGTCAAGAAATTATGATGGCCTTGTCGATGAGGACATGTATCGTCAACAAGAAGATACCGAGAGGGGGTTTGAGGCAGTCTGAAATTTGTCGACAAGGGGTGAAAGTTCATCGACGAACTTCTTCAGGGACTCATTGATGAGATGACATGTCTCGTCGACGAATTTGGGGTTATAAATAGCCAAAACTCAGATTTTTTAGCAGAAAATGGAGCAAAAGTATCCTCTCTCTCTCTCTCTCTCTCTCTCTCTCTCTCTCTCTCTCTCTCTCTCTCTCTCTCTCTCTCTCTCTCTCTCTCTCTCTCTCTCTCTCTCTCTCTCTCTCTTTTTTTCTCTAAAACGACTCTCTCCCCTTCTCTCTTCGATCCCAGCTCCGTTTCTCACCGGATCGATGATCTGAGGCCACCACAACGCTCCTCGAAAAGTTCTCTACAAATCTACCGGAGTGGATCGTTGGTGGAAGTGGTTTGGATTCCATACCAATTTCAGGGTAAGGCATTTTATTCAGTATTTGTCTTTCCCACAGTTATAAGAAATACAATATACGAAGAAATAATGATGTTAGACCAAGTGGTTAAGGGTCTTTCATTCCAACTAGGTTTTGATGACAACAACCCATTAGTAGTTCTTTAAGATTACCAAACTTTTTCTCTAGTCCTATTTAGCTTCAAAGAACGACACCAAAGCAAGTAAGTTTCAAATTTTCCAGAAGAAACTCGTGACATGACCAAAATTTCAACCACTCAAAGCATTCATGAACTCTACATAATATGCAAGTGTTCTAAAGATTGAGTGTGAAAGTGAGAGAGATTATTTTGTAAATCCCTTGTATATGGAGTTACTCAAATAAAGAGCAAGAAGTGGGCATATCACACACACACAACAAAGACAGGTAAAGCTACTTAAGGCATCTAAAAACCCTTAAACAGACAAGGACCATTCTTAGAACTTAAAAGGATTTTTTCTAAAGTAGTAAGAAGGGACTCGTCGATGAACACAGGGTTCTCCTTGACGAAAAGAAACCGAGACTTGTCTGAATTCAGAACCAGCAACTTGTCGATGAACACAGGGCTTCATTGACGAATATACTGAATAGCTCATCGATGAATATAGGGTTCTTATCGACGAAAAGAAACCGAGACTTGTCTAAATTCAGAACCAGCAACTCATCGACGAACACAGTAACTCATCGAAGAATATACTGAGGAGTTCATTGACGAAGTATAGACCTCGTCGACGAATGTCGAGCTGCAGGGTTCATTAAATGTAGTAGAATAGCTAGTTTTACTCTTGTCTTGTATCAATAAATGCCCAATGACTCTCTTGCACCCAGCTCACCTATTTGGTGTTTAAATAAGGGTTTTTGCATTTACTTCAAACCAAGAAAGCTCATTTACTTATCAAGATCATTTATTGTGCTTTCACTCTAGGGTTTCCCATATACTCACTTGCCCTCTTCCTGCTGCTCTAGTTCTTGTTTTTACTCCATTGAAAAGAGGACATAGTGTGCGGATCTTGTGGTGATACTTAGCTCAAAGGGAGCATTTAATATTGTAGTCACCTCTTATCAACTACATGTATAGAAAGGCCCTTTGTGAGCCATTGTAGGGTATCTCTAAGTGAGTACCTTGTTAAAGCTCTTTGTGAGCAGTTGTGTGTATTGACTTCTCTACTAGAAGGAGAATCATATAGTGGATTTTGGGAATCCTTGAGTTGCTCTCAAGGCGTGGACGTAGGCGGGGTGACAAACCACGTTAATATCGCCGTGTTAAGCTTCTCTTCTCTCCTCTCTCTTTTATATTGCACATTCATTACCATTTTCTACACGTTTATATTGTGATATTATGCACTTGTTCTTGGCAAGATTTTTATGTTTGTAGAAAATACACATATTCATGAGAAACGTCTATTCACCCCCCCTCTAGATGCTCAATAGAGCCAACAAGTAGTATCAGAGCGACAGTCGCTAAATTTCAGAGTAACTCCCAAGCGAAAAGATCAATATGGCGATATGTTTGCCCAAGGTCAATCCGTGGACCGTCCCCCCAAATTTTGTGGAGCTAACTACCCGACATGGAAAGGCCGTATGTCAATCTTCATCCAAGCCTATGACTACCGAATGTGGAACGTCATCACTGAAGGAGACTACACCTTCAAGAACGAAGAAGGCGATGACATACCTATTGGAAAACTTCCCGAGGCGGATGCAAAGCTAGCACAACTAAACTTCAAGACCAAGAACTTCCTCTATTGCGTTGTAAATGATGAAGAGTACAACCGAATATGTGGATGCAATACAGCTAAGGAAATGTGGTAAAAGCTTCAGGTGACATACGAAGGTACAACCCAGGTAAAAAGGTCAAAAATTTATATGTTGGTAAAAGTGTATGAGATGTTTAAAATGGAGGAAGGTGAGACAATTACTGCCATGTTTACTCAATTCACACACATCACAGATGGACTAAAAGCTCTTAGTAGAGAGTACTCTAGGGAATACAATGTGTAGAAAGTCCTTCGCTTATTACCGGCATCTTGGCATGCCAAGTCTATAGCAATTGAAGAAGAAAAGGACCTCTCAAAGGTCACCCTTGATGAACTGATCGGGTCTTTTATGACCTATGAGATTAAGAAGAAAAATGCTGCCGCAAAAGCTAGTACCCAAGAAGGCTACCGGAATTGCTCTAAAGACCGGAAAGAAAAAAGAGCTCATGGAAAAGGAAGAAAATGATGATGATGATGATGAAGATGAAGTCGCCCTCCTTACAAGAAGATTCAGGAATTTTCTGATGAACAAACGAAGTGGCAAACAAAAGGAGAAAGGACAATCGAGCATAAGATGCTACAACTGCAAAAAGATCGGGCACCGCAAGGCTGATTGTCCTCTCTTCAAAAACAAAGGCAACAATCAATAGGGAGACAAAAAGAAGTTCAAAGCAATGAACGCAACCGAATGGGATGAACTGGATGGGACCTTAACCGACAAAGAAATCAAGGAAGAAGTTGCCCATTTCTGCCTTATGGCAGATGAACCAAGTGAGGTAAACTCTGATGATGAATATCTCCCTTCTTATGAAGAACTAGAAGAAAATTGTAGAAAACTCTATACTGAATTAAAAGTATCTAAAAAGAAACACAAATTCTTAGAAGAAAATCATTCAAGATGCAAACAAAAACAAATCTGCTCATGTGACACTTTGAAAAAAGAAAATGCATCTCTTAGTCTTGAAAATGAAAAGCTCACTAAGGAATACATAAATTGCAAAAAGTCTTCTCAAAAAGAAAGTTGGAAGCTTGAAAAGACAAATAATTGAAATTCTTCAAGAAAACTCTAAATTGAAAAAGAAGGTGGAAGATCAAAAAAATACTATTTATAAATTTACATATGGTAAAGAAAATTTTGATAAGTTACTTGGAGCTCAAAGGTTTGGAATTTTCAAAGAAGGATTAGGATACGGCCTATCATCTTCAGAATTAATAGGATTTTCAAATCTTTATGCTAAAAGAAACTCCGCATCAAAGAGAAACCCTGCACCTAAACCAAACCACTTACATGCTAATAAAGTTTGCCTATATTGTGAAAGAAAAGGTCATGTACAATTTACTTGTCCTTTCAGGGGAATAGAGGAAAGAACATGAATTACAAATGGGTGATTAAGAACACTAACCCCATAGGACCCAAGAAAATGTGAATACCAAAACAAGTCACTTAATGCTGTGTGCAGGTATGCTTGAAGACCGACTCCATAAGAAACAAATGGTTCCTCAATAGTGGATGTTCAAGACACATGAAGGGAGATGCAAGCAAATTTCTCTCTCTCACCTACAAAAAGGAAGGATTAGTAACATTTGGAGACAATGCCAAAGGAAGAATCATCAGGAAAGGTAAAATAGGTAATTCATATTTGGCTATTGAAAATGTTGCTCTTGTAGATATTCTCAAACATAACTTGTTAAGTGTTAGTAAATTATGTGATAAAGGGTTAAACATTACATTTCAATCCACCAAATGTTTAGTAAATGATTTAAATGGAAAAACCATCCTCGTAGGAAAACATGAATCCAACATATACACAATTGAGTTTGATGACATCAAAACTTGCAACGTTAAATGTTTAGCAGTTACTAATGAAAATTGTTGGTTATGACATAGGAGACTAGGTCATGCAAGCATGAATCTACTTCATAAACTTTCATCTAAAGAACTAGTAAATGGCCTACCAAAAGACAATTATGTAAAACAAAAAATTTGTGATGCATGTCAATATGGAAAACAAGTTAAAACCTCTTTCAAAACCAAGAAAATAATATCTACCTCAAGACCCTTAGAGCTAATTCATCTTGATTTATTTGGCCCTAATGACATAGCTAGTATTAGTGGAAAGCTGTATGCATTTGTTATAGTTGATGACTTCTCAAGGTTTTCATGGGTAATTTTTTTTACAAACAAAAGTGACACTTGTAATGCATTCATTCATTTTTGTGGAAAAATCAATGAAAAGGGAATGTCAATTGTACACATTAGGAGTGATAGAGGGAGAGAATTTAGAAACAAAGAACTAGAAGACTTTTGCAACGAAAATGGCTATTCACACAACTTCTCCGCACCAAAAACTCCACGACAAAACAGAGTAGTTGAAAGAAAAAATCGAACACTCCAAGAAATGGCTAGGACAATGCTCAACGAACATAACTTGCCAAAATACTTCCGGGCTGAAGCCGTTAGCACAACTTGCTATGTTAGTAACCGTGTCATCATTAAATCCAAGTTAGGGAAAACCCCATATGAGATATGGAAGGGTGGGAAACCTAACATTTCACACTTTAAGGTTTTTGGATGTAAATGTTTCATATCAAATGATAGGGATCATTTGGCGAAATTTGATTGAAAATATGATGAGGGAATTTTTATAGGATATGCCATGAATAGAAAAGAATATAGGGTATTCAACAATAGAATTCAAACTGTTCAAGAATCAATCCATGTTGTGATTGATGAAACAAACCCTTATGCAACCAAAACACCTGTTGAGATAGATGAAGATAATCAAGTCACCACCTTTAGAATTGAAAAAGAATTTGAGCATCTTAAGTTAAATAACGATCAAGATAGAAACTATCAAGATACAAACATTGATCATCAAGAATCATCTCCTCAAAAGCCTAATAAACCAAAAGAAGTGAATCATGAACTACCTAGATCTTGGAAGTTTGTAAAAAATCACCCAACTGATCTTATATAGGTAGTCCATCCCAAGGAGTTAGCACCATATCTCACCTAAGAAGTGGATGTAATCATATCACTTTCGTATCTCATCTAGAACCAAAAAATTTTGAGGAAGTTGAAAATGATGAAAACTATATAAATGTCATGCAAGAAGAACTAGATCAATTTGAAAGAAACAAAGTATGGCACTTAGTTCCTAAACCCAACAATACTAAAATAATTGGCACCAAATGGGTGTTTAGGAATAAGAAAGATGAAGATGGGAATATTGTTAGAAACAAAGCTAGATTGGTAGCCTAATTGTATAACCAACAAGAGGGTATTGACTATGATGAAACTTATGCCCCCGTGGCAAGACAAGAAGCTAATAGAATGCTACTTGCCTTTGCTTGCTACAAAAACTTTAAGTTATTTCAAACGGATGTAAAAGCGCATTTTTAAATGGATACATAAATTAAGAAATATATGTCAAGCAACCTCTAGGATTTGAGAGCCACACTCATCCTAATTATGTATACAAACTCTCAAAAGCCCTTTACAGACTCAAGCAAGCACCAAGACCATGGTATGAGCGTTTAAGTAAATTCCTCCTAGACAATGGGTTCACAAGAGGAAAATTCGACACTACTCTTTTCTTAAAACATAAGGAGAATGATATGTTAGTCATACAGATTTATGTAGATGATATCATTTTCGGTGCCACCAATGAAACTTTTTGTCAAGATTTTGCTCAAACTATGTAGGAAACATTTGAGATGAGTATGATGGGTGAACTAAAATTCTTCCTAGGATTACAAATTAAACAAATGAAACATGGAATCTTAATAAATCAACCCAAATACGTTAAGGACATGCTAAATAAATTCAGTCTTGAAATGGGTAAGTCTAAAGTAACTCCTATGAGCATCACAACAAAGCTTGACGCTGATGAGAAAGGGAAAAACGTTGACCAAAAACTCTATCATGGAATGATCGGTAGTTTGTTGTACCTCACTTCTAGTAGGCCCGATATAATGTTCAGTGTTTGTTTATGTGCTAAATTACAATCTTGTCCCAAAGAATCTCATATTCATGCAGTCAAAAGAATCTTTAGATACTTAACAGGCACCCATGACTTAGGACTCTTCTACCCTAAGAATGCTCCCTTTGACCTCACATGCTACTCTGATGCTGACTACGGTGGTTGCAAAACTGATAAAAAAAGCACTAGTGGAACATGTCATTTCCTAGGACACTCTTGTGTCCTAGTTTTGCAAAAAAAAAAAAAAAAAAAAAAACCTCTGTAGCTCTATCAACCATAGAGGTTGAGTATATTGCAGCCGGTAGTTGCTGTGCTCAAGCCTTATACATGAAACAATAGCTTGAGGACTTCTGAATCTTAGTTAAGGGTACTCCAATCCATTGTGACAATACTAGTACCATCAACATTTCAAAAAATTTGTGCCTCCATTCTAGAACTAAGCATATTGAAATTAGGCACCACTTTATTCGAGACCATGTTCAAAAGGGAGATGTTGAGTTGGTTTATGTTCCTACTGAAAATCAACTCATCGACATCCTAACTAAGCCACTCAATGAAGAAAGATTCCATAAATTTCGGCATGCCCTAGGCATGTGCACTCCTTCAGATATATCATAGGATCCTTATATTGGTTCTTACTCCATTCTTTAGCTCGTTCTACGCTTAACTCAAATTTTCTTTCTTTCTTCTTACTCTCGTCGACGAACACAGGGTATTCATCATCGAGAAGTCTATCATATTCGTCGATGAACAAAGGGGGTCTCATCATCGAATTTGTCTTAATTTCGTCGATGAACACAAGGCCTCGTCGACGAAATATGTCGGGACACTTCATATTCCCGCTCGCACAACCCCTTCTTTTTGTATACCCTAGCCATCCTATTTCGATCACTCTCCTTCCTCTTTATGCTCTGCCTCTCTCCCCTCTTTCTCTCAACCCATCTTATCCCAAACACCCTCTCGACCCTCTACCTCACTCCACCTCTCTCTCTCTCTCTCTCTCTCTCTCTCACCACTACACACTCTCTCCACAGCCTCCCCTCTCCTTCGCTCTCCATTCGTCACTGCACCTACCATCTCTTCCATTTCTCCAGCTCTCTCTTTCCCCCTCATCCTTCAATGGCTCCTAAACCAAAGTGTCATAACCTTCAAATCGAGGCCGGTGAAGGCTCCTCTCATTGTCCTACCACCATTCCTCCTCTAACTGCCCCCGCAAACTCCGACCCCTGTTTTGTCTCTCCAGAGGCCGCCTATCGCTATCAGAATAACATTCTCAAGTGGCACATCGTTTACGAGAAGATTGTGCCCTCCGAATTTCTGCAACTCCATTTTCCCACTCTTTTCACTAAAATTAAAGCTCTCGGGTGGGATGCTCTCTTCGACTTAGATGAGCTTGTCTATGAGGACTTGGTTCATGAATTTAATGCCAATTTTGTTTCCTCACATCGCGGCATTGTCACCTACTCCACAGTTCACGGGACCGTCATTCCACTCTCTGAGGATACATTCTCTGCCATGCTTGGTTGCACCAACTATCTACTCCAAGGCCTCCCCAAGGCTTTTTGGCCCACACGGTTTGAATGGTTCAACTCGCACGCCGTGCTAAAGCTTATTACTGGTAACCCTTGCATTCCCTCCATTGCCCACCCCAAATCCAAGGACCTCATAGTTGAATTTAGGGTCCTCCACCACATGATCACATACAATCTTTGCCCTCGCACTGGTGGATGGGATTGGGTCACATTGGGTGATATATTCAGTATGTACTGCCTCTGGGTTGGGCGTGGTATTTACTTGCCCTCCATCATTTTTCATAATATGGAAGAGAGCCTCAAATGGCAGCGGGGTTGCCTTCCCTATGGTCGTCTCCTCATGACCTTTTTCGATCATTTTGAGCTCATCCACGCTGGCTTGCCTTACATTCATCTTGCGCCCGAGGATATCTACACCGAGGTGACCCTTCGTCGCATGCATTTTGAAAAGGATGATGCAACCAACACGTGGGTCAAAGCCCACCAACAGGGTCAAGTTCCGATCGATGAAGTTGAGGCCACCATGGAGGAAGAAGAAGAAGAAGGCAAGGATGAGGATACTTCCTATGGCCATATCCAGGAGTGCCTAGACGACTTTCAGCACGCCATGATGCAATCTGATATACGTCACCACAATCATTTTGATTCCCTAGATGCGTCCCTTGCCCGTCAAGAAAACACCAACCACGCTCGTTTTGACATCATTGGCGCTTCCTTTGTTGCCCTCTTCTATCGCCTTGGTCACCGGCACGAGTAGCCTTCTGTTTATGCTTTTCCCCCAATTTTGATAATGGCAAAGGGGGAGAGATATAGGCTTTTATTTGGATGTATTTCCAGTTCGTATAGTAGCTTAGTAGTCACTGCGAGTAATGTAGTAGTTTAGTATTTCACTGAAATTATTGTACTTGGAAGGTATTGTAATTATTGAACATAAATGCACTATCGTTGTACCAACATGCTTGATTACTACTAGACTGTTACATATCGATTTTATGCAGGATTACACAACTTAGGAAATGTCTTTCTTATAGATAGCATGCTGTTGAAAATTTAAATAAAACCTTCATTCATATAATGCAAACATTAAGGGGGAGAATTCACTTAAATTCTAAACCTATACATTTAGTAAGGGGGAGCATATATTTTTCAAAAAGAACATTAATGGATTGCCATCATCAAAAAGGGGGAGAATGTTAGACCAAGTGGTTAAGGGTCTTTTATTCCAACTGTGTTTTGATGACGACAACCCATTAGCAGTTCTTTAAGACTACTAACCTTTTTCTTTAGTCCTATATAGCTTCACAGAACGGCACCAAAGCAAGTAATTTTCAAATCAGCCAAAAGCAACTGGTGACATGACCAAAAGTTTAGCCACTCAAAGCATTCATGAACTCTACATAATATGCAAGTGTTCTAAAGATTGAGTGTGAAAGTGAGAGAGATTATTTTGTAAATCCCTTGTATATGGAGTGACTCAAATAAAGAGCAAGAAGTGGGCATTTCACACACACACAACAAAGACAAGTAAATCTACTTAAGGTGTCTAAAAACCCTTAAACAGAAAAGGACCTTTCTTAGAACTTAAAAGGATTTTTTCTAATGTAGTAATTAGGGACTTATCGACGAACATAGGGTTTCGTCGATGTGTGTGACACATACCCTCGTCAATGAACACAGGGTTCTCGTCGACAAAAAGAAACTGAGATTTTTCTAAATTCAGAACCAGCAACTCGTCGACGAACACCGGGCTTCGTCGACGAATATACTGAATAGCTCGTTGACGAACATAAGGTTCTCATCGACGAAAAGAAACCGAGACTTGTCTAAATTCAGAACCAGCAACTCATCGACGAACACAGCAACTCGTCGAAGAATATAGTGAGGAGTTCGTCGACGAAGTATAGACCTCATCGACGAATGTCGAGCTGCAGGGTTCATTAAATGCAGTAGAATAGCTAGTTTTACTCTTGTCTTGTATCAATAAATGCCCAATGACTCTCTAGCACCCAGCTCACCTATTTGGTGTTTAAATAAGGGTTTTTGCATTTACTTCAAACCAAGAAAGCTCATTTACTTATCAAGATCATTTATTGTGCTTTCACTCTAGGGTTTCCCATATACTCACTTGCCCTCTTCCTGCTGCTCTAGTTCTTGTTTTTACTCCATTGAAAAGAGGACATAGTGTGCGGATCTTGTGGTGATACTTAGCTCAAAGGGAGCATTTAATATTGTAGTCACCTCTTATCAACTACATGTATAGAAAGGCCCTTTGTGAGCCATTGTAGGGTATCTCTAAGTGAGTACCTTGTTAAAGCTCTTTGTGAGCAGTTGTGTGTATTGGCTTCTCCGCCCGAAAGAGGATCGTATAGTGGATTTTGGGAATCCTTTAGTTGGTCTCAAGGCGTGGACATAGGCGGGGTGCCAAACCACGTTAATATTGTCATGTTAAGCTTCTCTTCTCTCCTCTCTCTTTTATATTGCTCATTCATTACCATTTGCTGCATGTTTATATTGTGATATTATGCACTTGTTCTTGGCAAGATTTTTGTGTTTGTAGAAAATACACATATTCACGAGAAACATCTATTCACCCCCCTCTAGACGCTCAACCAGGCCAACAAATGATATTTTGTTCTGGGAGATGTGATTTTCAGGGTGTTGAGTTGAGAACCCTGCGGATGTAGAGCTAGAGTACAGTGGGGGCTTTTCTGAAACTAGGTAAGGGAAATATGCTATGCTAGAAATTTTAACAGTGTTAACAGATATTTTATGTATATATATATACCGGCTTATTGTCTAGTTTTTACAGATAAGGGTTTTAATGTTGTGTGGCCTAAGTAGATATTTATCTGATATAGAACTTATACAGCTTTTTCCAGCATATCATGTTATACAGTATATTTAAATGTTTATTCGGATCAGTATATATACATAAATATTCATATTAGTATACATATACAAATATTTATTCAGATTAGTACATATATACAGATATTTATTCAGACCAGTATATTACAGTTTTTATACAGATAAGTATATACAGTATTTATAGTATACCATGTTTCCTAATACCATAACACTCAGAATATACAGATAGAGTATACAAACAGATTCATATCAGTATACATATATAGATTCCAGCATTTTTAAATGTTAAAAACGCATTTAAAATTAGTTAAACTTTTCTAATAATACCAAGTGTGTCCCCAACAGTCATATTTTCTTGAAATTCTCTAAATACTACCCCTTCATAACCTTAGATTAGCAACTTTGATTAGCAAATAATTTTCTTTCAAATGTTTTTAATCTCTTGTTAATCAAAGTTCCTCCAACTACTTTTTCATTTTGAAAATTCTTTTGGGGCAAAGTCTTTTAAGCAAAACTCTCCAACTCTCTTTCCCTCTTTCATTTCAAAAATTATTTTTGAAGAGAGTACTTTATTTTTTTTTGGGCATTTAACATGCATATAATCTCATTTATTATTTATTTTTGAAAATCAGTTTTTGAGAGTATAACTTTGGTTTCTCCCGATTATTTCTTTGGATAAACATTTTTGGGAGAAATTATTTAGTGCACAAATATTTTTGAGCTTAAGTCCTAGCTTCTCCAAATATTTTTTATTGCAAAAGTCTTTATTGGAGAACATATTTATCATGTATATATATTCTTATATATATATATATATATATATATTATTTATGCAAAATTTATTTGAATACAAAATCCCTAGGTTCTCTTATTATTCCTAGAAAATTATTTTTGGGAGAAATTTTGTTAGGGTCAAATCTTTGAATATTTTATCATACACATCATTTCTCAAAGATTGAAAATTTTGTTTTGAGAAAACACTCTTTCTCTACTGAGCATAACTCATATCATAAGAGAGTGCATGTATTTGAGCTTTTAATGTGTACATCCATGCTTGTATTTAGAGGCATTTTAATATGTACAAAAATAATTTTTATTGCATTGGTTGGGTTCAGCCCGTTAATTGAATTGGGGAGTCTTAGCCCCGTAAGTAAGACTAGTTCGATTCAGCCTTGTAAATTGAACTAGGGTGTCTCCGCCCCATAAGGGAGACCAGTAAGGCTTAGCCTAGTAATTGAGCTAGAGTTTACCTCACCCTGTAAGGAGAGGTTGTAACGACTTTTGCTCTGCCCAATTAAGTGAGAAAGAATAGTGTAGTCCTTGGGGGGTATGCCCAAGGTGGGGACATAGCCTGGTTTGGTCGAACTCGATAACAAATATCGTGTGTATCTCTCTCTACCTTATTTAAATTCCTGCACTTTATTTTGCACATGTTATCCTGTTTATATTTATTGTCATAATTGTTTGCATACATACATTTAATTTAAATAAGATATACTGCATACGTGTATGTTTGTACTTCTTTGCTTAAATTATTTTACATACACGCATGTACATTGAATGAGATATGATCAGTGGTGAATCGACGAAATGTTTAATCTAGCCAAAAAGTTTATAATACCCAATTCACCTCCCCCCCCCCCCTCCTTTTAGGATCACACCAATTCCAACATAGGAGGAGATTTGAATGGACATGTTGGAAGGGATAATAAAAGTTATGAGAGGATACATAGCGGATATGGATTTGGTGACAAAAATGAGCCTAGGGAGATGATCTTAGACCTTGCTATGTCATATGATTTTAGTATAATGCATGAATACTTACTTTAAGTGGACAAAATAGAAGTCAAATGAATTTTTTTTAAACTAGGAGGGTAGATTATTTATCATGCAAGGATTGTAAAGTTATTCCAGGTGAAAGCCTAACTTCACAACATAGAGTCTTAGTGTTAGATATATGTATTAAAAAATGGAAGAAAAATGATAAAATGAACTAGTGTAAGAGAACTAAGTGGTGGAACCTAAAGGGAGAAAATATAATAAAATTTAAAGATAAAAAAATCAAAAATGGGTATTGGACTATAGAGGATGAGATAGATACAAATAATCTTTAGAGTAGATTAGCTAGATCTATTAAAAAGATAGTAAAAGAGATTTTAGATGAATCAAGAGGAAGATTCTCGGATAGCAAAGAAAGCTGATGGTGGGATAAAGATGTCCAAAAAGTCGTAAAGATAAAAAGAATTTGGTATAAAACGTGGCAAAAAAGTAGAAATATGGATAACTTTGAAAAGTATAAGGAGACAAGAAAAGATACAAAAAAGGTCATTAGTGAAACTAAATACAGATCATTTAATAGTTTGTATGATAGATTGGATACAAAAGAAGGGGAAATATATATATATATATATATATATATATAGAGAGAGAGAGAGAGAGAGAGAGAGAGAGAGAGAGAGAGGAAGAGTAAGGACTTAGGAAATGTAAAATGTATAAAACATGAGGATGACATTACCTTGGTTAAGAATGAAGACATTAAAGAAAGATAGTAAAGTTACTTTAGTAAGTTGTTTAATGAAAATCAAATAGAAGATTTAAACATAGATTTGACAAATGAGTAAAAGACTAAAAATATGAGATTTATTCACAAAATTAGAGTTAACAAAGTTAAGTTTGTACTAAAAAAAAAGATGAAAATGGGAAAGCTATAAGACTGGATAACATCCTAATTAAAGTTTGGAAATGCTTAGGTGATAACGAAATTAAATGGTTAACTAATTTATTTAATACAATTATAGAAACTAAGAAAATGTTTGACGCAGAGACCCTAAAATAGTAAGTAATGAAATAATAAAGGAAAATAGGAAAATTGTTTTGGCAAAGGCCAAACCGTTGACAATTTTTTGGAATCAGGGCTCAGTAAAAGGTAAAACAGTACAAATGGTTTGGTTAAAAGGCCAAACCCTCAACAGTTATAGGGAAACTATCGATGGTTTCCCTTGTGCTAGTAGCCTATAAATAGGTTTTTAAGTCATTTTAATTGTAAAAAAAAAAAAAATGAAAACTCTCTCTCTCTCTCTCTCTCTCTCTCTCTCTCTTATTTATCGTCCGATTTCAACCCAAATCAAAGGATAAATATCATTTTGGGACCCCAATGGTGATTCTTCACAATTTAATCGAAGTAATTTCACTATTGAGGCTTTCCAGGCACCGCTCCAAAACTGGGGCAAGGAAATTGTTTTTGAGGTTTAATTAGTTATTGGAATATATGGGCTTAGGAGTATTTAAAATGATAAATATTCTGGGGTTGAGCTGATTGAGTTAGAGTATATGGATACAGGGTTTGTGTGAGCGCCACAGGCATATTTTTGGGATCCTTACAAGCATAGCTCCAGGAAACAAGTAAGGGGAATAGATTATGTCAAACATTTTTATTAAGTTAATTGATTAAATTATAGTATGTGATTTCAGAAATAATATATGAATTTACTAGGTATACAGACATTTGGAATATGTATATATGTTTTGAGAAATTTGGGTTATTTGTGTTGAGTAAAACCCTAAAGATAGTCACAATAATATTTTCAGTAGAAAAGTGTAGTATAAAGTATCACTCAATTTGTGTGGCATGCGTTTGAATGTATGTATAAATAAATTTGTTAGTTTTTATGGAAAAGTATATATATATATATGATTTTATACAATATAGATTTTATATAGAATTTTAGTGTCTTATTAAGGACTATAGTGCAAAAATTATACAGTATGACAACGTCCTATTAAGGACTACCGTATAGAAATTATATAGTATGACACCATCCTATTAAGGACAATAGTACAAAAATTATAGAGTATGACATCGTTCTATTAAGGACTACAATACAAAAATTATATAGTATGATAGCGTCTTATTAAGGACTACAACACATAAATTATACATTATAACAACGTTCTATTAAGGACTATAGAATAGAAGTTATACAGTATGACAGCGTCCTATTAAGGACTATAGTACAATATTTTATACAGAATTACAGTATTTTAGTTATTTTGTACAAATTTATAGTATGACAAATTATACTGATTTGTCAAATGAAATTATGTTATTATATTTTTTTGGAAATCACATTATATGGTTTTAAAACTCTGATGGACCATAGTTAAGCATGGTACCGTGGCTTCATAGATACCAATGCAGCCACACTCCTCTGATAGAGTGTTGGTGGTATACAATCGATTAGGCCAAAGTAGAGTAGAGGATTCCTCTGGAGTTTGGACCAGGCTGGGTAGGCCAATCGTACTCATAGTTTGTTAACCTTATAGGTCGCATCTGGTTTTGATAATGACAAATACTAATATTTGATGATTGTCAAGTGCTTATGTAGGCTCAAATAAATATCCTAAGGAAGGACATTTGAAGGAACATGAAGACCCCGAAGACTTGTAATTTGAGATTGCAAACTTAATGTCTATAATATAGGTCTGTAATAGTAACCTAGGCTGTGGTTGTATGTTTATCACCTGCACATCATGCATACAGGATATAGCGTAAGCTCAATTAGACCATAGCAAGACCCTAGGCTCCAACACTCACACACATATCAAAAAATATATGAGTGTGTTATAATTGTGCTCAGAAATTGAACAAATCTAAGCAAGTTAAGGGGTCTCGGGTGACCGAACCTTTGGAGTACAAAACTCCTTGGGCAGCCACACTTTGAAAGTCAAAATGTTGACCAGACCTCAAGTGACCAAACCTTAAATGTACATATCTTCTTTGGGCGCCTGAACCCTTTGAAAAGGACATTCCACCAACTTGGGCGACAGAGCCATTTAGTTTAAAAATAGCCCCGGGCAATCGAACACAGGGATTCGGGCCACCGAACAATTGATTAGGCACCCGAAGTTACTTAACTTTGCTACTGACTATGATTCAGGCTGCCGAAGGATAATACGGGAGATCAAACATAGTTGAACATCTTTTTAGGTTGAGTCTTGTCGGGCGACCGAACCTAGGTTCAGCTACCTGAACCCTAGCCCGTTAAAATTAAATTAAGTGTGGTAAAACTAGGTTAAATAGTGCTAATTGAATTTTAATATTTTGGGACCTTTTTAATAATACCCATTTTGTCCCAAACGGTTATAATTTTTCACTTGGCTATAAATATGCCTTCATTTGCATGATTAGAAAAAAGATTAGTAAAGTGATTAGGCCAAAAATTCTCTCTACTAAAAAATCACCCTCTGCTCAAAATACTCTCAAACTTGCATCCATTTGATAAAATCTGAGATTGTAAGAGTCTCTCTTGTGTTAATGTGATTGTTGTTCCTTGCTAATACTCCTGCTTGTGTGTGTGCTTGAGATTGCTTCTTTGGGAGCTTAGCTTAGGTTCATCCCATGGATTTCTCCATTATAAATCTTGTGTGGGATTAAACCAAGGAAGTTTAGGATATTTGAATTCCATTGCAAGTATACAATATCTCTGTTTTTGGTGTGCAAGGATTTTTTTTTTTTAAACAAGCAAATATTTTTCAAACTAATATTGTGCATCTTTCATTGAGGAAAATCCTTTTGGAACTGGTTTGATTATCTGTTTAGTATACTTGGAATATTGATGTGCTACTTAAATATCTTGTTTAGATTCCAAGATATTGCTTGTGTTGAATACTCTTGAGCTTCATATTGATTATACTGTGCTGAGTATTGATTGAACAAAACTTGCATCACTGAGCTTACACTATATCCATGCTATTGATGTGTATGTGATTGTGCACATTTGGGTACAAATCTGCTTTACATGAAAGCACTATTTCTGTACCATTTGATTGTAAAATCTGAGTGTTTTCAGGCGTGGCTTGAGGGGGTAGTAATCCAACATGGTAAGGATTGTATGTAACTGTTGAGGTCAACCCTTTGAATTGACCTAGTTTGTTTAGGTGTCACTCCACCCGTTTAAGTGAGCAGATTATAGTGGTAATCCTTATGCTTGTTAGCCAAGGTGGGGACGCAGGCAATTGGCTGAACCTCGATAACATTTCTATGTGTCACCCTTACTTTACTGCTTTCTAGTGCACGTGTGTTTGATTAAATTTCTTTATTTACTTTTTGGAATACATTTACATTACTTGCACTAGATTGACCATAGGGTTGTGAATATACTAGTGTTAGGAGATTGACCTAGGGCTTAAATTTTAAAAATACCAATTCACCCCCCCTCTTGGGATCACGGTAAAGCTAACAATTGGTATTAGAGCCACGTAGCATAGACTAGCTATTATTTTGAAAAAAAAGATCACATATGGCTCATAACTCCGTGACCCCTTTCCTTGAGGGACCATCTTCCACACGACCTCCTGTTTTCAGTAGTGTTAATTACACTTTCTGGAAATAAAGGATACACATCTACCTTTAGAATACTGATTGGAAGGTGTGGAGGATTGTCTTTGAGGGAAATTATGTCCCTATAAAAACTGAGGGTACAACTAGGGTTCCTAAGATTGAAAAAAAATATAATGATGATGATATGAAAGCTGTTAGTTTTAATTCTACTGCCATGAACATTTTATACCGTAGTCTTGATGTAAATGAATTTTATAGAATTATGACATACTCTACTACTAAAGAAATATAAGATAAGTTAGAAGTTACATATGAGGGTACCAGGGGTGTGAAAGACAGTAGGATAGACATGTTGACTAGTGAGTATGAGGCCTTTAGGATGAATGTAGGTGAGTCCATTCAGAGCATGTACACTAGATTCACACACATCATAAACTTGCTGCATGTATTAGAAAAGACCTACCCTACATATGAAATGATTAGGAAGATCCTTAGAGGCTTACCTCCTGTTTGGGAAGCAAAGGCTATGCCCATTGCTGAGGGTAGAGACCTTAAGGCCATGACTCTAGATGAACTAATAGGTTCCCTGATCACTTATGAATTAGCCATAAATGAGAGACTTAATGAGCATAATAGGGCTAAGAAAGTGACTGCATTAAAAATCTCCACGAACACATCTAGTGAATGCAGTGAATCTGACACTGATGAGGATATGGCCATGCTAACCAGAAATTTTAGTAGATTTTTCAGGAAGAACAGGAAGCCAAATAAAAAATACAAGGAATCTACAACTAAAAAGGGAGAGTCAAGTAAAATAAAAGAGAAATTAAATGCTCCCATGTGCTACAAATGTAACAAGGTCGGGCATACCAAACCAGATTGCCCACTACTGAAAAAGGGGGCTAAGAAAAAGAAGAAAGCCATGAAGGTTGGGACATCATGGGATAAGCTTAGCAGCAGCGACTTAGATTCAGACCATAGCGACTCAAAGGTCACTAATCTGTGCTTGATGGCACATGACGATGAGGTATCATCTTCTAGCTCATTATCTTCATTTTATTCATCTGATGATTGTGATTCTGATTGCATGCCTATATTTAGAGAGTTGCAACCAGAATATATTCGTGTATCTAAATTGTTAGGAAAAATGACCAAAGAAAATAATGATTATAAAAAGAAATGTGTAAATTGGTCAAAATTGTTTAATATTTCAAAAACCTCTCATACTTCCATTTTAAAAGAAAAGATGTTATCATTGTTGAGCTTGAGAAGAAATTGGAGGCTAGCTCCAAAATCATTTTTAAATTCACCGAGGGCAAACGCAATTTTGAAAAACTACTTGGTGCCCAAAGAAACTCTTTAAGTAAAGAGGGTCTTGGTTTTACTGGTATTGAGAATATTAGACGACCTGATCTTTACTTAGGAAATTTTTCACGTGAGTCAAAGTCCTATATCCCTCATAAAGATCCTAAGTGTAGAATAAGATGCTTTGAATGTAAACAAATTGGTCACATTCAATTTGATTGTACACTTAGGAATAAGCGTGCTAAAATTAGGAAAGTATGGGTAGTTAAGGGAGATCCCGCTACCAACCCTCGTGGACGCAACAAAATTTTGGGACCAATGTCTGTCACTTATCTTATTTTGCAGGTATGCCTAAGATCGTCCTCCTCCAAGGACTTAGATAGTGGATGCTTATGGCACATGACTGGTGACAAGGGAAAATTCACGTCAATTTTTCCCAAGGATGAAGGCTATGTGACATTTGGCGACAATGCTGAAGGACGCATCATCGGGGTAGGTAAGGTTGGTAAGGATTCATCTCTTACTATTGATAATGTCTTGTTGGTTGATGGACTAAAACATAATCTAGTTAGCATAAGTTAGTTGTGTGACATAGGATATAAAGTATCTTTTGAAAATGATAAATGCATAGTAGAAAATAAATTAGATCACAAAGTGCTTTTCACTGTCGATCATCATGAAAATGTTTATACTACTTCTCTTGATAAGTTAGCTTCACAACAAGTGACATGTTTTTCTACTGTAAATGAAGCTAGTTGGTTATGACATAGGCGCTTAGGACATGCAAGCATGGATTTATTGTCAAAACTTGTTAGAAAAGAACTAGTAAAAGGCTTGCCTAAGATGTCATTTGTAAAAGATAAAATCTGTAATGCATGTCAAATGGTTAAGCAAACAAAATATAGTTTTAAGAAAAAGAAATTCATATCTACTACTAGGCCACTAGAGATGCTTCACTTAGACTTGTTTGGACCTAATTCTGTGCAAAGTCTTGGTGGTAAATCTTATGCTTTTGTAATTGTGGACAACTTTTCTAGATTCACATGGGTATTATTCCTTGCACACAAAAATGAATCATGTGAACAACTTACCAAGCTTTGTAGGAGAATTTAGAATGAAAAAGGATATAAGATAACTCATATAAGAAGTGATAGGGGCACGAAATTCAAAAGTAAGAACATAGAAAAATATTGTGACTTAGAGGGCATATCACACAACTTCTCTGCACCTAAGACACCTCAACAAAATGGTGTGGTAGAAAGAAAGAATAGGTCACTACAAGAGATGAGTGGAACTATGTTGAATGAACATAAATTATCTAAATATTTTTTGGCTGAGGCCATAGATACTGCATGCTATGTTATGAATAGGGTGTTGATTAGACCATCAATAAATAAAACCCCTTATGAATTGTAGAACAACCATAAACCAAATATTTCCTATTTTTATATGTTTGGTTGTAAATGCTTTGTGCTTAGGGATAATGAACACTTCGGAAAATTTGATTCTAAATCTGATGAAGGCATTTTCCTAGGTTATGCACTCAATAGTAAAGCATATAGGATTTTCAATAAATGAACATTGACTGTAATTGAATCCATTCATGCTGTGTTTGATGAATCTAATCCATTTTCTAATAAAGATGATGAAGATCATATTGATATTAGAAAATGCTTAGAAAAAATGTCTATTGAAAACAATTCAAGTGAAAATCAAGAAGCAAATGAAAAATCACCTGAAGATAATAAAGATGAAAATCAAAAGTTTCCTGAAGATTGGAAATTCATTATAAATCATCCTATAGATCAAATCATAGGTGAACCATCCCATGGTGTAGCCACAAGATCCTCCTTGAGAAATCTAGTAAATCATTCCGCTTTCTTATCCCAAGAAGAACCTAAAAATATTAAAGAAGCCATAGAGGATAAGTCTTAGGTGATGTCCATGCAAGAAGAACTTAATCAATTTGAAATGAGCAAAGTGTGGACTTTGGTTCTTAGGCCTAATGATTACCCAATTATTGGAACCAAATGGGTGTATAGAAATAATAAAGATGAGAATGGGGTAATAACTAGGAATAAAGCAAGACTAGTTGCCCAAGGGTATAACCAGTGGGAAGGGATTGACTTTGATGAAACATATGCTCCTGTTGCTAAGTTAGAAGTCATTCGTATGCCACTTGCCTTTATTAGCTTTTAAAATTTTTAAATTGTTTCAAATGGATGTTAAAAGCGCTTTTCTAAATGGCTTTATTAATGAAGAAGTATACATAGAACAACCACCCGGTTTGAAAATCATAAATATCTAGATCATGTTTACCGGTTGTTTAAAGCCTTGTATGGATTGAAACAAGCTCCTAGAGCTTGGTATGAGAGGTTTAGTGGTTTTCCATTAGAAAATGGGTTTACCTATGGCAAAATTGACACTACACTCTTCATCAAATCAAAAATGATGATATGCTTCTTATTCAAATTTATGTGGACGATATCATTTTTGGAGCAACTAATGATAAGTTGTGTAATGAGTTTACAAAATGCATGCAAAGTGAATTTGAAATGAGCATGATGGGTGAACTTAGTTTCTTCTTAGGGTTGCAAATCAAACAAGCTAACCATGGAACTTTCATATGCCAATCTAAATATATTAGGGACTTGCTAAAGAAATTTAATATGGAAGATTGCAAAATTCTTGGTACACCTATGAACTCTTCCATTAAGTTTTATAAAGATAAGCAAGGAATCCATATTGATGTAAAATTATATCGTGGCATGATTGGGAGTCTCCTATTTCACTGCTAGTAGGTCTGATATTATGTTTAGTGTATGCATGTGTGCTAGGTTTTAGGCTACCCTTAAGGAATCTCACCTAAAAGCTATTAAACGAATACTTAGGTATTTAGTTGGGACTATAGGGTTAGGCTTGTGGTACCCTAAGCATACTACTTTTAAGATTGTTAGTTATAATGGTGCTGACTTTGCCAGTAGTAAGGTTGATAGAAAAAGCACTAGCGGCACTTGTAATTATTTAGGACAATATCTTGTTTCTTGGTTCTCCAAGAAACAAAACTCAGTTGCCTTATCAGCAGCCAAAGCAGAATACATTGCGGTTGGAAGTTGTTGTGCCCAAACTCTTTATATGAAACAACAACTTGTGGATGTTGGATTGCACTATGAAACAATACCGATTAAATGTGATAATACCAGTGCAATCAACATCTCTAAAAATCCTATCTCACATTCACGAACTAAACACATTGAGATTAGACATCATTTCCTTTGTGATCATGTGCAAAGGAGATATGGCTTTTGAGTTTGTATGTACCAATGAACAGTGGGCAGATATATTCACTAAACCACTTCCCGAGGATAGGTTCACACAAATTAGTCGAGTTAAGTCTAATGTACAGTAGAGAGGCTACTTAGATGTTTCATAACTTGCATAAATTTAGGGGGAGCTCTCAAATGAAATTTATAAGTCTTAGCAACCCATATCATTGTTGATTTGTTTACTCACCTTAGACTTTGTGAATGCTAATTACTACTTGTGTGCACATATCTTACATCTATAGCATGATCATACTGAATGTAATTCATATTGCATATTACTTGTGATGCACAACTCTTTTGTCCACTCCATGATGAGATTGAAACTTTTACTTGATTGTTAGACCATACTGAACTGTTTAAGTAGTTATGGATAAATAGTTAGGAAATACGAACTCAAACAGGTTACATTTTATACAGGATTTTTTTTTTTGGAAAAGTCCGATTTACAAACGGCACTTTGCCAAATTTTTTCTTTCAAAATCCTTCCAAAAATTCTTATGTATAAAAGTAACATTTACCCATTGCCTAGATTGTTCACTCCTCTGGCTCTTTTTGCTGTTGCCAAAAGAGGGAGATGTGGAGGGGCAAAATTTGGGTGGATTAAAAACATGATGCATATTGTTAGGGGGAGCCTCTTAAGGCTACACCCATTTTTGCATGGTGTATTTGTCATTATCAAAAAAGGGAGAGAATGTTAAACTTATAGGTCGCACCCGGTTTTAATAATGACAAATACTGATATTTGATGATTGTCAAGTGTTTGTGCAGGCTCAAATAAATATCCTAAGGAAGGACATTTTAAGGAACATGAAGACCCTGAAAACTTGTAATTTGAGATTGCAAACTTAATGTATGTAATATGGGTCTATAATAGTAACCTAGGTTGTGGTTGTATGTTTATCACTTGCACATCATGCATACAGGATATAACATAAGCTCAATTAGACCATAGCAAGACCCTAGGCTCCAACACTCACACTCATATCATAAAATATATGAGTCTGTTATAATTGTGCTAAAAAATTGAACAAATCCAAGCAAGTTAAGAGGTCTTGGGCGACCGAAAATTTGGAGTAAAAAACTCCTCGGGCGGCCGAACTTTGAAAGTCAAAATGTTGGCTAGACCTTGAGTGACCGAACCTTAAATATACATATCTTCTCTGGGTGCCCGAACCCTTTGAAAAGGATATTCCACCAACTTGGGCGACCGAGCCATTTAGTTCAAAAACAGCCCCAGATGACTGAACATAGGGATTCAGGCCACCGAACAATTGATCGGGCACCTGAAGTTACGTAGCTTTGCTATTGACTTTGATTCAGGTTGCCGAAGGATAATACGGACGACCAAACTTAGTTCAACATCTTTTTAGGCTGAGTCTTGTCAGGCGACTGAACCTAGGTTCAGCCACCCGAACCCTAACCCGTTAAAATTAAATTAAGCATGGTAAAACTATGTTAAATAGTGCTAATTGGATTTTAATCTTTTGGGACCTTTTTAATAATACCTATTTTGTCCCAAACAGTAATAATTTTTCACCTGACTATAAATATGCCTTCATTTGCATGATTAGAAAAAAGATTAGTAAAGTGATTAGGCCAAAAATTCTCTCTACTAAAAAATCACCCTCTGCCCAAAATACTCTCAAACTTGCATCCATTTGATAAAATCTGAGATTGTAAGAGTCGCTCTTGTGTTAATGTGATTGTTGTTCCTTGCTAATACTCCCGCTTGTGTGTGTGCTTGAGATTGCTTCTTTGGGAGCTTAGCTTAGGTTCATCCCACGGATTTCTCCATTATAAATCTTGTGTGGGATTAAACCAAGGAAGTATAGGATATTTGAATTCCATTGCAAGTATCCAATATCTCTGTTTTTTGTGTGCAAGGATTTTTTTTTTTTTAAACAAGCAAATATTTTTCAAACTAATATTGTGCATCTTTCATTGAGTAAAATCCTTTTGGAACTGGTTTGATTATCTGTTTAGTATACTTGGAATATTGATGTGCTACTTAAATATCTTGTTTAGATTCCAAGATATTGCTTGTGTTGAATACTCTTGAGCTTCATATTGATTATACTGTGCTGAGTATTGATTGAACAAAACTTGCATCACTGAGCTTACACTATATCCATGCTATTGATGTGTATGTGATTGTGCACATTTGGGTACAAGTCTGCTTTACATAAAAGCACTATTTCTGTACCATTTGATTGTAAAATCTGAGTGTTTTCAAGCGTGGCCTGAGGGGACGGTAATCCAGTCCAGTAAAAATTGTACGTAAAGGTTGAGGTCAGCCCTTTGAATTGACCTAGTTTTTTTAGGTGCCGCTTCACCCATTTAATTGAGCAAGTTATAGTGGTAATCCTTGTACTTGTTAGCCAAGGCGGGGACGTAGGCAATTGACCAAACCTCGATAATATTTTTGTGTGTCACCCTTACTTTACTGCTTTTTGGTGCATGTGTGTTTGAATAAATTGCTTTATTTACTTTCTGGAATACATTTACATTACTTGCACTAGATTGACCATAGGGTTGTGAATATATTGGTGTTAGGAGATTGACCTAGGGCTTAAATTTTAAAAAAACCAATTCACCCCATATCTTGGGATCACGGTAAATCTAACATAGTTACAGATACAAGTATAGATACAGATATAGTTGACTTAGTTTGGTTAGGCTAACCATGGCTAGGTCCAACCTATGGGCCGCACAACGCAAATCATGTGGGGTTAATACATGGCATTATTATTTATCCATCCAGGTCAGTTCTTCTATGCATATATGCGCATTTACTGATACAGAGTTATTATCTTATACAGAGTATGCTATGAAATGAAAGTATGTATTTTCAAATGTAGATATATATATATATATATATATATATCTGTGTGTGTGTGTGTGTGTGGTGATACAGCTTTACATGATTTCACAGTGAAAGGAAAGGTAATTAAATAATAGTTGTATATTTGAAACACCAAAACTCATATTGTCACACACCGATAATAACCTATTCCCATTTACTAAGAGGTGTCTCACCCCAAGAATCTAGACAGACAGGCGAAGCGAGCTCCGAGGTAGAGAAGGTAGTGGTACTGCCTTAGTTTTAGGGTGAGTGTTTGAGCTAGGATATATGTTTTTGTATAATCTTTAGGACGTATGATGACTTTTGGGGATATATGTATAGTTATGTGTTGATGGATGATTAGAACTCTGGTATTGTATATGAGTTTCTGCTTTACGCTTTCTAGTGCATAGATAGCATGTATTTATGGACAGGTATATCCCTAATACCCCACTTTGAGTCCGGGTTGACTTTGTTGATTTTTTGTGGTATCAGAGTTTATTATGTGGAAAAAAAATATAGCAAAATTTTTGGGTCATGACATCCGATGAATGGAGGAAAAGTACTTTAATACCTATGTACAAAAATAAAAGAGATATTCAAAATTGTAATAACTTTCGTGGAATTAAACTTATGAGTCATACGATGAAACTATGAGAAATGGTAGTTAAACAAAGATTAAGGTTAGAAATGAAGGTTTCAGAAAATCAATTTGATTTTATGTCTGGGAGATTTATCATAGAAGTTATATATCTTTTAAGAAGTTTAATGGAAAAGTTTAGGGAAAAGAAGGACTTGTATTATATTTATTTACATAGAGAAAGCATATGATAGGATACCTAGGGAAGTTCTATGGTGGGTCTTAGAAAAAAAAAAGGGTGTATATAGTAGGTATAATTATGTCATTAAGGATATACACGATGGAGTAATGACTAGTGTAAGGACTATAGATGTAGAAACTAAAGAATTTTCAATCACCATAGGTGTACATCAAGGATTTGCTTTGAACCCTTATCTTTTTGTTTTAGTGATGGACCAACTAACTAAGAGTATTCAAAAAAAGGTTCCATGGTATATGTTGTTCGCAGATGATATTATATTAATTAATGAAGCTAGGGATGGAGTAGAGATTGAGTTAAAATTATGGAGAGATGCTTTGGAAACTAGAGGCTTTATGACAAGTAGAAATAAGACAGAATATGTGAAATGTAATTTCAGAAATGGTAGGAGGAATATTGGAGGCAAAGTTAAACTTAATGATGGATAAATAAAAAGCACTTGTAGATTTCGATACCTTGGATTTATTATGCAAGCTGAAGGAGAAATTGAAGATGATGTAATGCATAGAGTTAAAGTAGGTTGAGTAAAATGGAGAAGTTCTTCAAATGTGCTTTGTGATTGTAGAATATAGAATGCCCTTAAAATTAAAAGGGAAGCTTTATAGGACATTTGTAAGACCAACTATGCTATATGGATCAGAATGTTGGGCGACAAAGAAATAGAATATCCAAAAAGTAAAAGTTGCCAAGATGAGAATGCTTAGATGGATGAGTGGCATAATGCTAAAAGATAAATTAAGGAATGAACATATTTGTGGTGATTTGGGTGTAATTCCTATAAAAGATAAGATAAGGGAAGGATGACTTAGATGGTATGAATACTTGTAACGTAGACCACATAGTGCGCCAGTGAGGAAGAATGAGTTAGTTACCATTGGGGCCAGTAGAAAGGGTAGGGGTAGACCTAAAATAACTTGGAGAGAGATAGTAAGTAAGGATTTAATCTTCTTAATTTTTTCAAAAGAAATGGTTCATGATCGCATAAATTTGCGAAAAAGGATTCATATAGCCGACCCTACCTAGTGGGTCTAAAGGCTTGGTTTTGTTGTTGTTGTTGTTGTTGTTATATATTCTATCATATTCCTACTTATCCTAAACCCTTTAAACTCTAATGTGACTCTCCAAAGTTGTAGTTTAGATTCCCCTCTGCTTCTACTATCATCAATCAATATGATACCATTTGCAAAACAACATGTACCAAAAGATCTCATTTTGAATATTCCTAGTATTTTCATCAATTACTAAAGTGGAAAGATAAAAACTCAAAGTAGAACATTGATTTGCACCTATTTTGATTGAAATATCTAGATTCCCCTCCTACAGTTCTGACGCTAATCACTATTCTATCATATATATATATATCCTTAATGATCTCAGTTGATCTACTGCAAACCCCCTTCTTTTCTAGGACCCACAAAAGAACTTCCCTAGGTACTCTATCATAAGCTTTCTTTAGATCAATGAAAATCATGTGCAAGTCCCTTTTCTTTTCCTTATACTTTTTCATTAAATTTCTTAAAAGATAAATAACTTTTAAATGATAAGTACATTAGTTATATAAAAAATTATATTGTTACTATAAAGCAAATAATAATGTGAAATATTTTTTAGGTCCATAATAAGGCATAAATAAAGAATAACTATTCTCAAATTTCATCATAGAGATCTCTATTCCTTTTTTATTATATATTGAATGAAGTAATTAGGAATATATAAAGAATAACTATTCTCTAAATTTTTTAAAAAATTAATTATATTTTATTTTATTCCAATAAATAGTTACTCCGCTAAATGCTGTAAATATTTTATTTGTCAGTGGTTCACCATTTGAGGTCTTGCTCTCCATGGATCCATCTAACCCAAAAAAAAAAAAAAAAATCAAATACAATCTGTCATATATTATTTCTGAGCTTGGCATCTGGTGCGTGGTGTGGTGAATTTTGTGCAGTGGGTTTCATTTTTTTTAAGCAGGCTCTCTTCAAATTATTGATCCCACTTTGATCAACATCCTCTCAACATCTTTATATTTTGTTCACGTTAATATTATAATAAATTAATCCAAATTATTGGTCCAATTTTCTTTATCCTTTATTTATTTTTACATATATGAAATTATAAAATTAGTTCAAATTTAAATTATTAAAAAAATTTTAAAAAATGTACACCATGTTATATTTTCATTTATATACCTTAAAAGTATAAAAATAATTTAAATTATTTCTAAAATATAGACATATGTATATCATGCATGTATGTGTGTATGCATATCAATTTTAAGATGTAGTTTGCATTTATATTTTACTTTTTAAACATATAAGTAAAATCTATGTATCACTCCTTACATACTTGCACATACACGCATTCATATTTACATAATATATATGTATATGTTTACAATATTTTTTTTTCTACAATATATATTATTGAGATATTATATTTATTCAAAAAAATTTCAATGAAATGGGTACAAATTATTTTTTTTCTTAATCTTATAGACATTAATTCATTTTTATCTTCATAATTTATTGAAATAGATTATATATTACTGTCAAATTATATATTTAATTTATTAAATTTTAGAGATCGATATCGTCACAAAAAAAATGTATGTATATATATGCGCGCGCACACACACACAATATAGGAATAAAAATAGCTAAATTATAACATAATTTATTGATATTAAAATTATAAGTATAATTTAATAAATATAAATTTCAAAACCATCAAACTATTGCGGGCATCGTTTCAAAAGAGAAAAAAAATGATATTTTCTAAAGTTGGGCAAAAAGACAAAGACCACCCTTGAGGTTTCCAAAATCTCATAGACCTCCTTGACATTTGATTTTTAAAACACTTATAAACCTAAAAAAAATTGTATTTTTGTCAAATATAAGCAAGGTGTTAGGATGTGACAATGTAATGGGTTACATGGGAGGAAGGGAGATGGTTTTACATGTATTCTCCAGGGATTTATAATGGATAAGAAATTACTTGTGTTATGACTTGTATGGTTGTCCTCTTAACTGAATAAAATAAGTAGTCCTATTTATCAATGAGTTTCAGTGTCTTGGACGGGAATGTACCTTATTGATCTATATGAATATCTTGACTATAAGTCTCCTTTGCCTTTAGGATCTATTATTGTATGTATTATTGCTTTCCTGGTTACAAGTGGTTTTCAAGACTTATATGGTGCTTATGTTTGCAGGCTTGAATGCATATTATTGGCCAACTTGGTTGGGGGAGATCCTTCAATGAGTGTTGTGCAACCCTTAATTGAGCCTTATTTGAGGGTCCATGATAGTTGGTATCAGAGCACTGTGTGTGTGAGCACCATGAGTGGTAAAAAGAGAACTTCAAAATCTATAAAGACAGAGTGCGTTGAAGCGATTGAGGCAAGAGTGAAAAAACTCGAAACCCTGGAGACGAAGTTCTTTGAACTTCAAAGGTTTGTGATGAAATTGTCAAAAGAGAAAGGCATGCCAATAGAGTTTAAGGCCACCAAAGAAACCACTACAGGAAACCTCTATAGTGTATCTAAGCTTGAGAATATGATTATGGAACTTGAGAATTTCATTCCACGTATAAAACTCCTAGAGAAAAGACCAATAGAGTTTGAGGTCTTTTAGAGGAACATTAAGCAGTTGAAAGCCTTTGAGAAAAGGCTGAAACATATTTTAAAGTAAAGGAGTTAGCCCAAGAGGGTGGTGAATTGAGTTATTAAAAATTTTAGTTCTTTTTATGAATTCTTGAACCACTTTTTGATTTATCAAACACATAGCAAAGCTTTTTAATCAATCCACTAACCAATCACAAAATAAATAAACAAAACTTAAGCACTCCAACAACCCACCAAAAACTAAAGTAATCAATCAACAAAATACCCAACCAAAATATAATATGCAGCTCTTTGGCAATTTTCAGCTTTGTTTGTAGTCCTATGTATATGATTGTTTCAGGCCCTGTATTGAATGAAAATTGTTTGCACTCTCTTAACTAAGATTTCCACAACGATTAAACAACAAACTCCCTTGTGGGTTTCCGAAAAAGTTTAATCAAAATGTACTTTCTTAAGTTTAAGAGTCTTCTTATTAATCTTGGATTTTTTTTTTCCAGCAACCTGCTCTCATACACACCACACAATATATATATACTGAATGTAAAAGAGTAGAGTAAGAGCGAGACCAAGATTTTTACGAGGTTCAGCTTATCCCCACCCTACGTCCTTGCCTTAGGCCAATACCACCTAAGGATTCCACTAGAACACTCCTTTTCGGGCAAAGCAAATCGTTACAAGCGATACCCCACACTCAGTCACTCCTTCAATAGGCTAGAGCAATGCCTCTCCAAGCGATACCCCACGCTCAATCACTCCTTCAATAGGCTAGAGTAATGCCTCTCCAAGCGATACCCCACACTCGGTCCAATGATCCAACAACCTGGAATCATTCAAAGAACTACAAGAAACAAGAAACAATATGGTGTACAAATACACTCTCATAACATAGCTGATTAGTATAATTTAAAATCACTAATATACTTCAATATTCAAATTTCAAATTGAAATAGATTGAAGATCAAGAATGAATTCACCAATTTTCTTCTCTAGATGAGAATCAGTAATAGAACTTAGTGCAGGATGTTCCAGCACTTCAGTATTCTCTTAGCAATTTAGTTTAGCAAGAGTTGAGCAAGAGAGTTTTTGAGAGAGCAAGATGGCATTCAACTTTGAAACAGATTTTCAATTTCTTGGTAAGTTTAATTTGCTAAAACCATGTATTTATAAGCTTTCAAAAGTAATTTTGTGTTGCCCAAGATTACTTGAAGTATTTCCAAAGTTCTCATAAATTTTGGGGCACAAGAAACCTTTATTTGGATTTTAAAACATTTAAAAAAATTAGCCGTTAATAGTGTTCAGTAGACTGAAGTGTGGGGTTCAGTCTTCCGAAGTACCTTAAAACACTGAAAAATTTAGTCTAGATACAGGGTCAGACGACTAAACTGAGGGTTCAGTCTTCTAAGGGTGTACTACCTCTTCTGTATTCCTTTAGGAAAAACTTCAATAGACTAAACTTATTCTTCAGTCTTCTGAAGAAATTCTTCAGTAGACTGAAGTTAAAATTTGGTCGTCTGAAGCAATACTTAAGTCTTCTGGAATATAATTTCAGTCTTCTGGGCAATCACTTTTCTAGTTTTTTCATTTTAGTTTTCAAACATTCTTTGCTCTCTTGCTTTGATTACTTGTAAAACATTTTCCGAGGTTTGAAATAAGGTATCTAAGTCCATAATTAACCCTAAAGAGCTTCAACATATTTCCATAAGATATTTTAATATGAAGTACTTACATCCTGGTCTTAAAGCCTAAAACTCTAAGCTTGAAGTCTTCCATGGTATATTGTTTTATGTCCCTTTTGACTTGAGCTTGAGTTAGCTTTAGATTTCTACACACTTTACTCATGTTGATGTTGTTTGAGCTATCTTTGGATCTCTTTGAATTCATGTCTTGCTATTCTTTAAGCTTTATTTGATCATCTTTCTTTGGAGTATAAGCTTTCAATGATCCTTGTGAGCACTTGACCTTGTATTCACATACTTGAGTCCTGAAATATCATCACTTAACCAAATATGTTAAGTTCCTTTGATTTGTTATCATCAAAACAAGATTTTAAGCCTTGTTAGGCCAACAATATTAAAGGTTTAATGTCATCCCTTACATCCCAAGGGGAAGAGCCAATAAAGCTTGAGGCTTTCCTACGGGAGTTAGCCAACAATATTTATTTGCTTGAAGAAAATGTCAAAGAATCCATTGGAACCTTGAAAGAGGATTAGAAGGAAGTGAGCAAGCTCTAAAACATAACAGACCAATTTAAAAATGACTTACAGGAGATGAGTGTTAAGTTAAACGCAGTGGCAAAGATGTCTCGAAGGCCGATAACCAGTACCATTTAGGGATCTTGAATTAAAGTGTTAGAACATAAATGTTATGGGGGGTGCTCGAGATGCAAAGGAGTTGGACAATTTCGTCTTTGACCTAGAACACTACTTTAAGTGCTTAAGGATTGAACTAAAAGAGGATTGAATTAACATTGCAATAGTATATCTTTTTAGGGATGCTAAGTTGTGGTGGAGAACCAAATGTAAAGACATGCAAAACAATTATTATACCATCAATACCTGGCAGGGCCTAAAACAAGCTTTAAAGGCATAGTTTTATTTGGGAAATATGGAGTACATGGTGCGTTGCAAAGTATATGACTTAAAACAAACAGGCTTAATAAAGAGTTATTATGTATGAGAGTTCCAAGCCCTAATGCTTGACATCAAAGATATGGTAGAATCTAACAAAGTATTCCATTTCCTCTAGGGACTTTGTTAGACTTAGTGGCTACATAATCCTAATTGTTGTATTTTGATGATAACAACCCATTAGTGTATCTAAGTTAAACTAATCTATGCATACCAAGCTGTGATACGTATAAGTGGCGAAATCGTATAGATACAAGTTTAAGTGCAAAGATCAAGAAAATACTCTTATAGTCAAAGATCGAGTGGACACTTAAAAAGGTAACGATCAAGAGGACACTTACTCAAGACATCTCAAGCACATCCAATGAAGCAAGTATAAAAACATATGTAATGGGGAGTGTTTGAGGTAGCATTTTTTGTAACTCTTGTAGTTCTGATTCATGTGGGTTTATTGAGCAAGAGTTGAGCAAATTTCATATGCATACTAGTTCATAAAAGTACATAGGATATCACTAAGTCATAAGGTTCATACTTGTGTGTTTTCAAAGATAAAAAAATGAGTCTTATGAAAAATGTCCTATACTCAATTGTGTTTTAACATGGGACAAGTGTTAAATGATCTTAGTGTTGTAAACTTAAATATACTTGGTCCCAGTTGGGTTAAAACCTTTTTTATGCACCTAAATACACAAGAAAATCAAGTTTGTGAAGTAATAGGGCAAACCGTCGACGGTTAGGCCTAAGTGCATCGACAGTTTCAGGAAGAAAGTAAATTGGATTTTGGTTTAGAGGAAACCGTCCACAGTTTGAGGGAAAACCGTCAATGGTTTAGGGAATCCATCGACAGTCTGTGTTAGAATTCTAAACCCAATGACTATAAAAGGCTAGTTTCCAAAATATTAAATTATTTTTTAAGCCCAACGACCGTAAAATAGCTAGAACTCAAGTTAGCCTACAAATAAAAGGCTTCGAACTTTTTCTAGCATGAATCTAAACATTTGATCATTAGTGAAAATCATTTCCAAGCACATTGAACTTTAGTTCATCATTTGTGTGCTCACTATCTCTCTTGCTCTCTAATCCTGGTTGTGATTCATTACTTTGAGATATTAGTGTTAGGTTTTCATTGTGTTAGATATTATTACATTCAAGGAGCTATGTTTTTGTAAATCATCTTCAAGTTGTAAGGGTTCTTTGTGAACCAAGTGATAAGGAATTTGTTCCCTTGTAAAGTCTTTGTATGAGCAAAATGGATTTGTTCTCGTGTGAAGGCTCTGTGTGAGCATAAAGGGATTTGTTCCCTTGTGGTGTAAAGGCTTCTCCATCCTTGAAGGAGATCGTGATAGTGAATTGAGAATCCTTGAGTGTGTCCCAAGGTGTGCAAGGGGTTGAACCACGTTTAAATTGTTTGTTGAGCTTTTCTTCACTACTCTTTAATTTATATCTTGTGCATGGTTTGTATTATATATATTGTGATATAATCATTTGTATCTTACCAAGATTTTATATTTTGTAGAGAAAATCTAAAATAAACAAGAGAGTCTATTCACCCTCCCTTCTCTAAACTCAACTCTAGGGCCAACAATTGGTATCAGAGCAAGGCACTTATATTTACAAAGTAATTTCTAGAGCGAAAATATCAATGGCATACATGGTGGACACTTCTTCCCAAGGACAATACGTAGACATACCACCAAGGTTCAATGACACCAACTATCCATTATGGAAGAATAAAATGATCATCTTCATTCAGTCACACAATCTTGATATGTGAGATGTTATCACAAATGGAGTTTTATCTTCACCAAGAAAAATGACAAAGACAAAGACATACCAAAATCGAGAATAGAATTGTCAATAGCCAAAAAAAGGTTAATACAACTTAACTTCAAAACAAAAAAATTTCTTTATTGTGCACTAAGTGATGATGAGTACAATCGCATTTGCGGATGTGAAACTGCAAAAGAAATCTAGGACAAGCTAGAAGTCACATATGAAGGTACGTCTCAAATTAAGAAGTCTACAATTTACATGCTAGTAAACGAGTATGAAATGTTTAAAATGGATGAAGGATAAACAATCACATCCATGTTCACTTGGTTCACACACATCATAAATGGATTAAAAGCACTTGGTAAAACTTATTCTATGGAGGATAATATACAAAAAGTTCTCTGATCTTTACCCAAGTCATGGCATGCGAAATCAACTGCAATTGAAGAAGCAAAAGATCAAACCAAAGTCTCACTTGATGAATTAATTGGGTCACTTATGACCTATGAAATTAAGAAAAACACGACTTTGAATCCTTAGAAGCCTAATAAGAATATAAGTATTACCTTAAAATCATCTAGTTCAAATCACAAAGAAATGCTAGAAGAAGATGAAGATAGTGAGGATGATATAGCATCACTTATAAGAAAATTTAAGAAATTCCTAGTAAGGAGATGACAATTTGATAAGCAAACTAGAAGAAAGGAAGAAAGCAAAAATGATAGCATTAGGTGCTACAACTGCAAGAAGGCTGGGCATATGATGACGAATTGTCCCTTGAACAAAAACAAAGGGAAATTTCAACAAGGAGATTATATTGCCATGAATGCTACTACATGGGATGAAATCGATGAACTTTCCACCAATGATGAAATAGAGGAAGAAGCACATTTTTGTTTCATGGCTAACAAACAAGAGGAGGTAAATTTTGATGATGATGAATTTACCTATTATGAATTAGAGATCACATGTACTAAATTATTTGAATAATTAGTTGTGATCAAAAGAAGGAGCAAAAATTTGGAAGAAAAATTGTCAAGATGCAAACAAAAGGAACCTTGTCTTTGTTCCATCTTGAAAGAAGAAAATAGTTCCTTTAAAATGAGGAGCTTATTAGAAATGCTCAAAAAGTCCATGAAATGTTCAAAGTAAAAATAGAAAATTTAAAAATAAAGTTGAAAATATTTTTAAAGAAAATATTCTTTTGAAAAAGAAAATAAAGATTTGGGTTATGGTTCCTCTTATGATTCCCATAGTCTTTATGCCTCATCAAATAAAAATAGGGTAAATAAGCCAAATCCTTCATATGCAAACAAGACTTGCTCGTATTATGAAAGGAAATGTCACATATGTTATTCTTGCTCCTTTAGAGGTGCTAGAGGCAAAGAAAAGAAGTTGGAATGGGTAGTTAAGAGTACAAACCCCTTGGAACCCAACGAAAAATGAGTACCAAAACAAATTACCTAATTTTTAGAACTATTACTTCCTTAGAACCTAGGATTAGTTAATTGATATGAATTAGGTAGATTTAACCATACCTAAGTAAAAAGAGATAGTGTGATGACTAAGTGAATTTATATAGTACAAAATTAGAGACACTTGCCACAATAGCGCTCAAGGTGTAAAATCCCAATTTACGCATAATAATTGCTTAACTACTATGCTCGGGATTTAGAGAATTCAACCAATATGATAAGTTAAAATGTTAAATCCAATATGATCTTTAAACTGTATATATCCTCATTGATTGGTCACTCTTTATGAATGAAAGTATTGGCTATAGTTTATGGGATGAAGTAGCATGCACACCCTTACAAGCTCTTTACTCAGGCTTGTTCTTTAGAAATAGAATTGTGGGTGACAATAGAAACCATTTGACAAACTTGTATTTCTGAGATTAAACCAAAAAAAAAAGACCTAAGTTATCTTGTAGAAACACAGAGAATTATGATATTTAAATAATAAAGAGGGAGAAAAAGGAAATTGTAAAGGGGGTCATAGCAGATCCTTGTCGACGAATGCGAAGCGTTCATCGATGAAGTGGTTTATTGGGATCGTCGATGGGGACACGTGTCTCGTCGATGAGAAGTTACCAAGAGACTATTTTTAGTTTTGAATTTCATCGATGAGGACTGAGCATTTGTCAAAGAACTTCCCTTGTGGTCTCGTCGACGAACTTCCCTTGTGGCCTTGTTGACGAAGTGACGTGGCTCGTTGACGAGTGCAGGTGTATAAATAGCCTAAACTCAATTTTTCTATGGAAATTATGCGAAGGATCTCTCTCTCTCTCTCTCTCTCTCTCTCTCTCTCTCTCTCTCTCTCTCTCTCTCTCTCCGTCCCCTCTCCTTTCTCTCTAAGATTTTGGGCCAGTTTCTTGCCGGTTCGCCGATCCGAGGCCGCCATGACACTTCTGAGAAGTTTCTCTCCAAGTATGATGGAGTGGATCGTTGGTGGGGCTAACTTGGACTCCATCCCAAATTCAGGGTAAGGCTTTTTATTTAGTATTTGGCTTTCCTACAATTATAGAAATTGTAGTAGTCGAAGAAATACTGAAGTTTTGTTCAGGGAGATATAGTTTTCAACGTGTTGAACGGGGAGCCGTATAGGTATAAAACTAGACATTGTAGGGGCTTTTCAGAAATCAGGTAAGGGGATAAACTAAGTCAATATTTTATGAAAATATATTTCCTATTTTACAGAATTTAGTTTCAAATAAATATGTATATTGTAGAATTATGTTGGAAATAATGTTGTTGATCAGAAATATAGATTTCATGTATAATATCAGACATAAGTTTATTATCTCTTTGGTATGGCATGAGTAATATTTACCACGGAAATTATGATGATGAAATATTATGTATACAAAATAGGTATGTTATTACTGCTTTCAGGAAAATGTTAAAATGATACAGGGATTTTTCAGACTAAGGAATTTTACATGATATGTCGGCATAAGGGCTAAGCTTTTATATGAAATGCCAGTGTAAGGGCCAAAGATTTTTTATGACATGCAATACCAGTGTACGGGCCATGATTTATAAAATACAAAATGTCGACGTAAGGGCTGTAAATTTTATATGATATGTTATGCAAAGATGTATGAAAATATTAACATGACAGATATGATTATGAAAAGGCCATGTATCATTATTTGGAAATATGTTATATGTTATCAAAACATGGTTGGCTTGGTTTAGGATTTCACGAAGCACGGTACTGTAGCTATATGATCACGATCATGTTTATGTTAGTGCTACCGCTTTCCATATGGGGCAGTGGGAGATTGGTAGTTGATGTGGTTTATTATAGTGCAGGCGTCCCTCTGGTGTTTGGACCAGGAGGGGCAGACCCATCGTACTTATAGACTTATGTTGATCTAGCGTGGTTGGCTAGCCATTGCTAGGTCCCGCCTTCGGGTCGCACAACCCAGTCATGTGGGGATGAGACATGACACCAGCCAGCTAACCATCCAAGATGTTTTATATGTATAGTTATATAAGATAATTTATGTGTATAGAAACTCAGTATGTTATACCATGATATAATAAAACATGTTTCTCTTAGATATGATACAGACAGTTTTATCAAGTATGTTTATGTATTGTTATATGTATAACACGAAAATACTCATGTTGCCACACACTGATATTAGTTTATTTCCCTTACTGAGAGGTATCTCACCCAAATTATATAAACATTTTAGGAGCCCTAGATAGAAGAGCGGATAGAGCTCCGCAGCATTAGGATTCAGTTGTTCTACCCTATTTTAAGGGTAAGTCTTTTGCTAGGGTCAGATGGATTTTTTGGGTGACAACCCTAGGACTTGTTTTTGGATGTTTTTGGTTGTGCTTAATCATATGAGGGATGTAATAAACTCTGGTATTGTGTTGAATGGTAATTTGATATGTATATGTTATTACATTTCCTACTACTTAGGTATTAGTATTGTATTTCAAGTATACCCCTGGTACCCTTGGGTCTAGGTGGATTATGATTTACCAGGTTGATTATGATTGCCAGGGTTATTATATAGAATATTATTATGAAAAAGAAAAAAAATTGTAAAATAAGCAGGTCGTTACATATCTACTTTTGAATAAAGTCTCAGAAACATGGCCAAGAAATCCATCTCTTATAGACAAAAGATGTCTTCCATAGTCATATGAACATATGATGGTAAAACTAGAATATGCATAATCAGCATATTTCTTGCATAAAATTGGGTCTTAGAGAAATTAATCATAACAATATGAGTATGGAATAAACTATGAAAACCAATCTAGTACTACAGATGGTTTGGTTCTGCACATACTCGCCTCACCAACATGGAAACTGGTCTTAATAAGCTTTTAGGGCATTTTAAGCTAAATGAATAGTAACTCTCTGCTTTTTGATGATGATCAAAGGGGTAGAAGTTATGTGAATATATGTGGGGGAGAAATGTGTTGTAGGTTGGAGTATTAAGTACAAATCTGTAATGTTGCTTAAACAATTATAAATGGAAGTTCAAATTGTTACTTAAAATGTTTTTTTACTGAAAGTTCAATTTGCTTGCCGTTTATCCTAAATGAATTTTCTGATAATGTATTGCGTCTAATAGCTCCAATGGATATGAAATATCTAGTTGAATGATTTAATTAGGCCTTATATGCATATAGTAAGGGGAAGCAAAATTTCATCTTATTCAACAATATGCATAAATTAAGGAGGAGCTTAAAATTATATACTGTGATGTTGACCTTATAGGTCACGCCCGATTTTGATTATGACAAATACTCATTGTATCTAATGAGTGTTTGAGGTTTTGTGCAGGAACTAAGAATGTTAAGATCTAGATGTGCACAAAGCAAGTAAAGCCTGAAGACCAATTTCTATTCAGTATTGTAATATATCTAATTTAATTGGTCTGTAATAGTAATTAGGGCTCTGGTTAGTAATAAGCACACACATCACATGCATGGTTTATTTTGTAAGCTCAAACCAGATGCCAACTAAAAGTGACCGTAGAAAGACCTTAGGGTTCGGTCGACCAACACCGGACTTTTTCGGTGTATTCATAATCATAAAATGACCCTAGGACACACACATTTGCACCTATGTTTGTTAGACACTTCATTAGGATTTGTGTGTATTAAAACAGGACCGAAATGCACACTTGATGCACTTTCGGTCGACCAAACCAGGCAGTTTATTTTGCCTTGTTCAACCGAACCAGGCCTGAGTCAATAGTTGACCAAGGCCCTGGTCGACCGAACCAGGTAGTTCAAAAAGCCCCGGTCGACCGAAACCTCCTTGGGTCAACATTTTGACCATCTGGTCAACCGAGCCAGTTTTGTACTCCAACTACCTGGTCGACCGAGGGTTCTCAGGAAAAATCCCAGCAGTCTGGTCGACCAAACCAGCCAGTTTAAAATGGCCCGGTCGACCGACCCTCAAAAAATTGAAAAATCATCCTCTCCTAGTCGACCGAGCCCTTAATTCAAAATTACCCTGGTCGACCGAACCATATGAGACTTGGTCGACCAAAACATTTCTAGTCGACCAGACCTCTCGGGTTGCCTTGATTTTTATCGCAGTTAAATATATTTTAAACAAAGTTAAAATGCTTTAAACATCATTAAACTTCCCTAATAATACCCAATAGGTCCCCAACGGTAATATTTTCTCTCATGTCTATATATATGAGATCATTTGTGAAAATGAAGTATGGATTAACTACTTTGATTAGGGGAGAATTCTCTGAAGACCCAAAATCCTATACTACTCATCTTTGAGCCTCATTCACTCATGCTTATCGTTTATTAGTGCCTACATCATTTGTAAGTGGATTGAGTGTTTACTTTCATAGGTTGCTCTCCTTGCCTTGTTTGATTGATCTGATTTTATTGAGAGCTAAACCTATGTATTCTTAAGGGACTTTGTTAATAAGTCTCTCCAAAGAAGACTTTTATAAACCTTCTGAGTATTGCACACTCATTGCAATATCCTGAGAAGTTTGTATTTGTTTTGGATTGCAAAAACTTCTCAAACATTTTCAAATATCTATTGTGCCTTTATCTTGAAAAACATTTGAAGTGATATTTGTTTGTGTGAAAATATCTTTGTTGCAATATTCATTAACTCACATATCCTTTGCTGAATACAAAGATTACACATCTTTTGCAAACGAAGCATATACCTCATTTGACACTTACATGCTTGAGACATCCTGCTAATTGAAATACTTGAGACTTGACATCTTTGTGTGAACTTATTGGCTGAATATCTTGTGATACAAAGATTGCTTGTTTGACACTCTCACGTACGCATAACACTGATAGAAATACCTCTGAGAGTTGAACTATCTAGACCACACTGAGCTTACATATTGAATCATATTTGTGGTGTATGTTATTGCGCATATTCGGGTACATATCTGCTTTACACGAAAGCACAATCACTGTACCATTTGATTGTAATACACACTTGTTGTATTTCCAAGCACGGGCCTGAAGAGGGAGACTAGCCCTGGAATAGTCCCGGATTGGCTTAGACCTGATTAGGAAAGCTAGGTGCGTCATCCTGTTAAGGCGTGTAGGTTGAGGTCAGCCCCGCTAATTGACCTGGTTAAGGTTGAGGTCAGCCTTGTGTTAATTTGACCTAGTTGTAATCGGTGCCGCTCCACCCTTAAGTGAGCTATTAGTGGAATCCTCTGGCTTGCGAGCTAGAGGCGGGGACGTAGGCACAATTCGCCGAACTCCGATAACATATCGTGTGTCTATTTACTTTTTAACACTTTATTTTTACTGCACGTATATGTTATAGTATGAATGATGTGCTTGATTTAAATTCCACGTATTTTTATTTATCATCACATTTGGAATTGTGTAAAAAGAACCTAGGTTACCAAATCATATTAACTTCTGACTTAACCTAGGAGAAAAGTTTAAAATTTCCAATTCACCCCCCCCCCCCTTTTGGGAATACACCTTTTCTAACATGTGAGAACACCAATGGTTTCCCATCATCAAAAAAGGGGGAGATTGTTAGCCTTAGTGGCTACATAATCCTAATTATTGTATTTTAATTATAAAAACCCATTAGTGGTTCTAAGTTAAACTAATCTTTGCATGCCAAGTTGTGATAGGTATAAGTGGAGAAATCATATAGATACAAGTTTAAGTGCAAATATCAAACAAATACTCTCATAGGTAAAGATCGAGTGGACACCCAAAAAGGCAAAGATCAAGAGGACGCTCACTCGGGAGATCTTAAGCACATCCAATGAAGCAAGTATAAAAACATATGTAATGGGGAATGAGGTAGTATTTTTTGTAATTCCTATAGTTCTCATTCACGCGGATTTATTGAGCAAGATTTGAGCAAATTGCATATGCATACTAGTTCATAAGAGTACATAGGATATCACTATATCATAAGGTTCATACTTATGTGTTTTCAAAGACAAAACAATGAGTTTTATATTCTATACTCCATTGTGTTTTAATATGGGACAAGTGTTAAATGATCTTAGTGTTGTAAACTTTAATATACTGGGTCTCGGTTGGGTTAAAACTTTTTTACGCACCTAAATACACAAGAAAATCAAGTTTGTGAAGTAACAGAGAAAACCATTGACGGTTTGGCCCAGGTGCATCGACGGTTTCAGGGAGAAAGTAAATTAGATTTTGGCCTAGAGGAAACCTTCCATGATTTGAGCAAACTGTCAATAGTTTAGGGGAAATCGTCGACAATTTGCGGGGAAACCTTCAATGATTTGGGGAATCCGTCGATGGTTTGTGTCAAGATTCCAAACCCAGTGACTATAAATTGCTATTTTTCAAAGTATTAAATTAATTTTTAAGCTAAACGTCCATAAAACGGCTAGAATTCAAGTTAACCTATAGATACAAGGCTTCTAACTTGTTCTAGCATGAATCTAAGCATTTGATCATTAGTGAAAATTATTTCCAAGCGCACTACACTTTAGTTCATCATTTTTGTGCTCAGTATCTCTCTTGCTCTCTAATCCTTGCTTTGATTCATTACTTTGAGGGATTAGTGTGAGTTTTTCACTGTATTAGATATCAGTTTATTCAAGGAGCATTGTTTTTTTTAAATCATCTTCAAGTTGTAAGGTTCTTTGTGAACCAAGTGATAAGGGATTTGTTCCCTTGTAAAGTGTAATGACCCCAAAAATATATACATGAGTTGAGTAGGGTGATATAGAATAATATTTTATCATGAAACTCATTTCCAGTTCCACTCCCTTCCTAAATAATACGCACAATAATATATATATATATATGTGTGTGTGTGTGTGTGTGTGTGTGTGTGTGTGTGTGTGTGTGTGTATGTATATATATATAAAGGTTGGATATGGATCAAGGATAAGGATGGATGTAACGCCCCAAAATCTCTGCCATATTTTTTTTGCACATAATAATAATAATAATAATAATAATTATTATTATTATTATTATTATTATTATTACTATGATACCATAAAATACACTAAATCAACCCGAACCCCAAAGGAAACCGAGGATATACCTGTCCTTACATACATGACAACTATGTAGCGGAAACCATGATTTATTCAACCTTATATACAATACCAGAGTTTTACTATAACCAAAATACACATATACATCCCAAAAATCCATCCTGATTTCAACCTAACTACTTACCATTAAGCCGGGGTAGCACTATCAACCTCCTCTATCTCAGAGCTCGGTCTACTCGTCTATCAGCATTTCCTGAAATGTTTGTATTGCTGGGGTGAGACACCTATCAGTAAGGGAAATAGACTAATATTAATGTGGAAACATGAGTATTATTGTGTTATAAACATCTATTGTTTGTGGTAAACTATATTTGATAAGTAAGGAAGATCTGTACATAATTTAATTGCATTTGACAAGTCAAGTAAAATTATTTTGTATTAATATAAATAAATCATAAATGAACATAACATACTGTATCATACTAAATTTTTGTATACATATAAAACATCTGCTATATCTGTATATTATTGAAAATATGCCCTAGATGGAAAACTGTATATCATGAATTAACCCCTTATGATCCGGGTTGTGCAGCCCATGGGCTGAACTTAACTCTGGCTGGCCTACTAGGCTAAGTCAAACATAACATAACTACGCACGATTGCCCACCCAACCTGGTTCACCCATCTTACTCTCCGCAACAATTCTCAAGTCGGCATACAATGGGTATCCTACTCTTCACAACACTTCGGGGTTAATTGGCCTCCAACCCAACACTTTCTAAATAGTGTGGTTGCACTTTCTGTAATGACCTGAAATTTCCATCCATTATTATTATTTTTTTCTATATTAATATATAATTTTTAATACCTTGCATGAGCATAGCTGACATCATCACAGCTCGGAGTGGGACCGTGGTATCCTGTGCATTTCATAACACCTAAGTAGTAGAAGTACATACATGTTGGCCTAACAAGGCTTTTCAATCTTGTTTTGATGATAAAAAATGAAGGATATTTTAACATGTGTTTTTGAGTGACTTTATTTCAAGATTAAGTTAAACAACACTCATGATCATGGAAGCAAACTGGAAATCAAAGTCAATCAAGTGAAAACTTCTCAGAATATTGAAGCAATAAAAGAAAAATGAAGAGCTTAAAGTGTATGTGGGACTTGAAGTAAAGCTGAACCTCAAGAGACTTGAAGACTTAGAGCTAAATGAGTTCATGCTTAGAAAGATATTTGTAAGTACTTCAATCCAATACTATTTAGATATATGAAGCTCTTTAGGATCAAAATACTTAGAGACCACCTCTTGAAAAACCCTTGAAAATGATTTTGAAAAAGTTGTGTTTGAGTTTTTCAAAATAAACTAATAAAAAATGAACATATTTGAAAAAGAATGGTCTGTCCAGCCGACTGAACATTTTTGAACTACGTTCAGCCAGCCGACTGGCCATTTTTGAACTAAGTATAGTCAGCCAACTAACTATTTATTGAAATAATTTTTAGACAGACAAAATGCTATCAACCGCTTGTCTAGCCGACCGACCTGCATAAAATTTGACCCAGCTAAGTGAGTCAGCCGACTAACTTCACAGAGATTTTGAAATTCGAACTAAATGGGAAGTTTTTCAAAATTAATTCTAGGATTTCAAATCTTTTGTGAAATTGACCAAACACTCCAAGTCAACTATGTAAATAAGGAAACTCTTTCACAAAAGACTCTATAAATAACCCCCTTGCTCAATGAAAAAAACACGCTCAAGCAATACAGGCATTCTAGGTTCATACTCTCCTAAATCTATACGTGCTCAAACTTTTGCTGCAAGAACTCTATGAAATTTATGGTTGATCAAAAGCCTTGGTTCTGATTTGCAACTAAGTTTTCTCTATTTATAAGAAAAAACCTTTGGTGACATCTAATGTAGAGACCTAGATAATTTTTATAATTCAACAATAGGAGAATGAGAGAAAAAGAATTGAAAAAAAATTAAATAGGGTCTCGTCGACGAACACAGGGGATTCGTCGACAAGCACACATGAGGGTCTCATTGATGGGGACATGTCTCATCGATGAGAAGATACCGAGAGGCTATTTTTTTTAGTTCTGAATTTCATCGACGAGGAAAAGCATTCGTCGACGAACTTCCTTATGGACCTCGTCGACAAAGTGACGTGGCTCGTCGATGAAGGTCAGTGTATAAATAGCCTAAAATTGATTTTTCAGCTGGAATTCTCGCACAAATCTCTCTCTCTCTCTCTCTCTCTCTCTCTCTCTCTCTCTCTCTCTCTCTCTCTCTCTCTCCTCAGTTCGTCCCCTCCCCCTTCTTTCTAAGTTTTTAGGACAGATTCTCGCCGGTTCGACGATCCGAGGCCACCACGACGCTTCTCCAAAAGTTCTCTTCAAATCTGCTGGAGCACAGAGTCAGTAGAAAAGCTACACAGACACACGTCACCAAGGAAGAGTTTGATGTGGGGGATCGGGTATTCTTAAAGATAGATCCTCTGAGTAGGGTTATGAGATTTGGGAAAAAGGGCAAGGTGAGCCCTAAGTTTATTGGCCCTTTTGAGATACTAGAGAAAGTAGGGTCAGTAGCCTATAGACTAGCTCTACCACCAACTTTGTTCAGGATACACGACTTATTCCATGTTTCCATGTTGAGGAAATACATCTCAGACCCGTCCCACATTATCAGTTATGCATAAATAGAATTTAAAGATTCATTAGATTATGAAGAAGCACCAGTACATATCTTGGACAGGAAGACACAAGAATTGCGCACCAAAGAAATTCAGCTAGTAAAAGTTTTGTGGAGAAACCATGCTATAGAGGAAGCTTCGTGGGAGCTTGAAGAATAAATTAAGTAGAAATACCCACACTTATTTAATGAATTATAGTATTGGTAAGTATGGTTAAATAAAGATAAAGTTTGTTTAGTATAGAATGATATTTATGTTGTACTTTAGGTTATAGGATAGGTAGTATTTTTGTTCTGGGAGAATTTTTTCTTTTTTGAATATATTTGTAATCTCCCAAAACCATGAATGTAACCATGGTATTCCTCCGCCATAAGTGAGGGTAAGTAATAAAATAAGTAGACCGATTTTCCTTTAAGGGATGACGAATCATATGGATAGTAAATTTTGAGGACGAAAATTTATAAGGAGGGAAGAATGTAGAGACTCAGATAATTTTCATAATTCAACAATAGGAGAAGGAGAGAAAAAGAATTAAAATTGGAAAAAAAATTAAACAGGGTCTCGTCGATGAGCACACATGAGGGTCTCGTGGACGAGGATGTGTCTCATCGACGAGAAGATACCAAGAGGCTATTTTTTCAGTTCTGAATTTCGTCGACGAGGAATAGGCATTCATCGATGAACTTCCTTATTGACCTCGTCGACGAAGTGACGTGGCTTATTGACGAAGGCTAGTGTATAAATAGCCGAAACTTGATTTTTCATCTAGAATTCTCGCACAAATCTCTCTCTCTCTCTCTCTCTCTCTCTCTCTCTCTCTCGCTCTCTCTCTCTCTCTCTCTCTCTTATCATTTCATTCCCTCCCCCTTCTCTCTAAGTTTCGGGCTAGATTCTCGCTAGCTCGATGATCCAAGGCCACCACGATGTTCTTGGAAAAGTTCTCTTCAAATCTGCTAGAGCGGATCGTTGGTGGGGCTGACTTGAAGTCCATCCCAATTTCAGGGCAAGGCATTTTATTTAGTATTTGCCTTTCCTATAGTTATAGAAAATGTAGTACATAGAGAAATACTGATGTTTTGTTCTAGGAGATGTGGTTTTCAGGATGTTGAGTGGGGAACCCTGCAGGTGTGGAACCAGATACAGAAAAAAGGGGTTTTTTCAGAAACTAGATAAGGGAAATATGCTATGCTAAGAAATTTTAGCAAAGATATCAGAAATTTTATGTATATTTATATTTATACCAGTTTATTATCCAGTGTTACAGATTGTAAGTTTTAACATTTGTGTGGCCTAGGTGGATGTTTACCTGATATAGAATTTATATAGTTTTTCGCAGCATATCATGATATACAGTATATACAAATATGGACATATATTTATCAAACAAGCATTATAGTTTTTATTCATATCAGTATATTACAATAATTACAGAATATCATGTTTCCTAGAACCATTACACTTAGAGGTACAGATTATACAAACAGATAACAGTTATTGCAGTCAGTTATTATAGATATGTGATCTAGATATCACAGTATATACAGTTCAGATATACAGAGTTATGGTTATTTTGGAAACATGATGAAAACAGTAGAGTAATTATAGTAGTAGTATATATATGTACAGTATTAGATCCTTGATGAAATATTATGGATAGATACAGATAACAGAGCACGGTACTGTTGCTATTACAGAGTAGAGTGCAACCACATATCTTAGATAGTATGTGAGTACAGTCAACTGCACTTGGAGAGCTTGTAGACTCCTCAAAACTCTAGGTTGAGGGGGCCCGGTTTGATGAGGTAGTTTTTTAGTTCCGTGCTTAGGAGTGGATGCAGTTTGGCTGGACTGAGGAAGTGTAGAGTACAGTGACTTACTTGGTAGGCCAACCAGAGTTAAGTCCTGCCTGCAAGACGCACAATCCTATCATGAGGGGTCAAATCATGACATACAGATTTTTAGGGAAAATCATAGTTACGTATATGTATACATATTTACAATGTTTGACAAATATAGTATGATATTAGAAGTATAAAAAGTAGAAAATCAGATAATACAATTATATTTTAAACTATGATGAATGTACAATATACTTAGTACATTTTTACCATTTTATACAGTTTCAGATGTTATTATAATAGTTATGCAACTTGGTTTCCACACACTAGTAATAGCATATCTCCACTTACTGAGCATCGTTTCACCCCATTACTTTAACATTTTTTAGGTGAGCCAGCTAGGTGAGCAGATCAGGCTCGCAGATAGAGTGACCTTTTGATTGCCCTGTCTATAGGGTAAGTGTGTGCAGAGTGTTGTGTTTTGGGATATATGGTACTAGTGAGAGATAAAAAAAAAAATGTACCTATAGTTTGGAAACACTAAATTCTGGTATTGTGTGTGTATAAATATGGTTGTATAATTTATATTTTCCGCTGCATAGGTGTGTCTATTGTGTACAGGAATACCTCAGTGCCCTTCTGAGGCTTGGGATGCTATAGCAGTGATATCAGAGTAGTTTATGCATTTATTTATTAAAAAAAATTCTATAATATTTGGGACGTTACATTTTGGTATCAGAGCCTAGGTTGCTAAGTTTTGTAAATTCTAGAGTACAACGGAAAACAATACCAGAATTTAGGAAATAGAATCTTAAGAAGAGTTGAATAGGATATTGATGAAGTTGATATTGGGGAATTAGGATGAGAATTTAGGGTTTTGTTCTACGGTGTGGAGGTAGAGTTTTGGGGTGATTTCTGTGATTTTCCTAGGGTGACGATTCTAGGAAAACCATAGTAAACTATCAATGATTTCTATTTTCATATAGTAGGACTCGACCTTAAATTAGTAATGAGATGTTAGGGGTATTCTAGTTAGTATAGTATTGTAGGATTCAGATACTTTAAATAATTTGATAATATTGCAGGATAAATCCAGGAGGTAGTAGCGCACAAGCTAGTGGGGATGATGGAGCTGGGCCTTCTGGTGCAGGAGGCGGGGATTCAGATGCTATGCTACGTAGTGTGGCTTAGCAAGTTATGGTTGAGATTGTTCGAAGATCTAGGGAGAAGGGAGGTCCCTCTCCAGTCCAAGGGTGCACGATAGAGGAATTTATGAAGATAAACCCACCAACATTTTTAGGAGCGGCTGATCCTACGCTTGCGGAGAATTGGATGCAGGAGGTAGAGAATATTTTGATGGTGCTTCATTGCACCAATGTGCAGAGGGTCCTTTATACTACATACAAGCTGACTGGGGAGGCCGAGAGATGGTGGACAACCACTAAATTATTAGAGGAGTAGAGAGTTATTCCAATGTCGATGACCTGGGCTAGATTCAGGGACATATTCTTTTGATAGATACTATCCTGCCTTGGTTAGAGAGGGTAGCGTACAAGAGTTTCTGAGCTTGTCCCATGGTTCGATGACAGTTCAGTAGTACGCAGTGAAATTTATCAAATTATCGCGTTTCTACCCCTATATTGTTCCATATTAAGTTAAGAAGGCTAGAATGTTCAAGAGAAATCTGAGGTGAGATATTTATAGACAGGTGGCAATGTTGAGGATACAAGACTTCTCAGATTTGGTTGATAGGGCTATAATAGTAAAGGAGAGTTTGCCAAGAGAGACTGGAATACAGAGCAAGAAAAAGAGGACTGCACCCTCGAGTTTTCAGGTGGGGTCCAGTCGAGGCCCTTGGACAGGAGGTAGATCTGGTGGGGGTCAAAGGCAGATGGTAGAGCACAGTGGATTTCAAAGTGGATAGCCTTATACCACTTGCCCCAGGTGTGGACGGAGACATCCAAGTGAGTGCCGACTAGGGGAGAATGTTTGCTACCATTGTGGGAGACTTGGTCATATGGCTCGTACATGTCAGATGCCATTGAGTTATGCACCAGCCCCTATACTAGTTTGGGGTGGTTACCAGGCAACCCGTGGAGGTCAGTAGAGGAACACTACGCCGGCAAGGGTCTATGTATTGACGCCCAGTGGCACCGAGATGGCTGGAGATGTAGTCACAGGTACTCTTATTGCTTTACCATATAAATTTATTATTATTTTTTATATAGGCGCCACCCATTCCTTTATATCGACGGGATATGTTAGAGTAACTAGGGTAGAGACACAGCTATTAGATGTAGAGTTGTCTGTGGGTACGCCGACGGTATCTATGGTAAGATGTAGGAAGGTGCTTTGGAACTTTCCAGTAAACATTCAGGAGAAAGTACTACCAATTGATCTTGTGGTCCTAGATATGCAGGGGTTTGATGTAATACTGGGTATGAATTGGATTGCAATTAATCACGCCAGCATAGATTACCATAAAAAATAAGTGATTTTCAGATTCCCGGGTGAGCAAGAATACAAATTTGTGGGTTCACGTGTGTGTACCTCGCCACAGCTTGTGTTAGCTATTAAAGTGAAGAGACTATTATAGGGTGGTTACTAGGGGTATGTTGCATATATAAAGGAATCGTCAAAATAGGAACTAAAACAAGCTGATATATCAGTAGTGCGTGAATTTTTTCCGAATGAATTTCCTGGCTCACCACCAGACTGAGAGATTGAATTTATTGTAAATCTGTTGCCAGGGGCAACACTAGTATCTAAAGCATCATACCGTATAGCCCCGATTGAACTAAAAGAATTGAAAGATCAGTTATAGGAGTTGTTGGATAAAGGATTTATCAGGCCCAGTGTGTCGCCTTGGGGAGCACCAGTTCTATTCGTGGAAAAGAAAGACGAGACAATGAGATTGTGTATCGATTATAGGGAGATAAACAAATTGAAAGCCAAGAATAAATATCCTCTTCCTAGGATTGATGATCTAAAATTGACCTGCGGTCAGGTTATCATTAGGTGAAAGTTTAAGCAGAAGACATTTCGAAAGCAGCATTTCGAATGAGATATGGGCATTATGAGTTCCTAGTGATGCCATTTGGGTTGACTAATGCACCAACACTATTTATAAATTTAATTAACCGAGTGTTCCACCAGTATTTGGACCAGTTTGTGGTTGTGTTCATTGATGATATATTAGTCTACTCGAGAAGTTTTGAGGAGCATAAGCATCATTTGAGGTTGGTGTTGCAAATATTGAGAGAAAGAAAATTGTACGCAAAATTCAAGAAATGAGAGTTTTGGTTAAAGTAGATTTTTTTGGCCTTACAAGGCTTAACATCTTGTTTTGATGCTAACAAACAAGTAGAACTTAACATGCTTTGTTTAAGTGATGTATTTTCAGGACTCAATGATGAATGCAAGGTTAAAAAATTCAGGAAAGCTTATATTTCAAAGAATGATGATTTATATCAAGCTTGAAGCATGGATTCAAAACTGAATTTAAAGATAAAGCTTGAAGATCATGAGAGCATGAGGATTAATGAGAACTTTATGAAAGCTCAAAGAAAGATGAAGCAAGCATAAAGACCTCAAGTAATTCAAGAATTGAAAATTTGAAGGAGTTTATAGGAAATTTCATGTAAGTACTTCAAATAATTTCAATATGGATACATGAAGCTCTTAGGTTAATTTATTGGACCTAGATACCTTTAACCATACTTGGAAAATATTTTTACAAGGTCAAAAATTATTTCAAAAAGGTTAGAATCATTTTTGGAATGAAAAGCATCAAAAAGAGGATTTTCAAAATGCTGTTAATTTTTATACATGTGTATTAAGATGTATTTTGATCTATTAAAAACTCTTTATTTTAAAAAGTATTCAACATAAAAGTTGTAGTATTTTCTCTTAGCTTTCATTTGACACCAAGATTATCAAATTTGGACTTATACAAAAAATTTTATTACTGAAAACTAGAATAGTACTTGAAGCTGACAACAGCATGTGTGCATGCCAGGCAACTGCCTAAACAGGACAGGCGACTGCCTTAGTTCTAGCAGGTGACTGCCAAGCTACTGCCCCTACTGTTCCTTTAAATAATTTCATGGCAGGCAACTAGCGGAATGGGCAGGCGACCGCCACACGGCTGTTTTGATTTTTTTTTCTCATAACGGTCAAATTTAAATGGGGTTATTTATGGCTCGAAATTTATGGAATCTTGGGGGATATTTCAACACACTTGGGGACCAATTAACTCACTTTTTAAAGTCTATAAATAAGCCTCAAATATTATTGAATCATACGATCAAGAATTCAAATTCAGCAAAAATTCAAAATCTCTCTCAAATTGCTCTCAAATTTTCAAGGCTCTCTCTTGATCTCAACTTGCACGAAGCTTACTGAGTTCTTGTTGATTTTACTCACCAAGTTTGTGCTACAATTATAAAATCTTTCATTCATTGAAAGAATTAAATTGGTGATATACTTCCTTGAGCTTCAATTTGAATATTCATATTGTTAGTTACTTTGAAGTATATAATTCTGAATTGTTGTACTAATCAGCTCTTTTAGGAGCAAATTCTTTGTACACAAATATTTGATTTGTTTCTTGTAGATTAACGATTCCAAGGGTTGTTTGGATCGTTGGCTAAGCAAGGGGATATTGCTTAGAGAGGCGGGCTCTAGCCTATGTAAGGAGTGACCGGACAAGGGGATATCGTTTGGAGAAGGCGGGCTCTAGCCTTAACCAAGGAGTATTGTAAAGGTTTGTTCCACCCATCAATGGAACAAGTTTAGTAATCCTTTGGTGGTTTGCCAAAGGCAAGGACGTTGGCAGGGTATAAGCCAAAACTCGTAAAAATCTCTATCTCACACTCTCTTTCCCTATTCTTTATTTTCAGTGTGTATTTAAATTGCGTGGATGGTTTAAATTTGAAGATCATATAAACTACGTATATTTGGAAATCAAACAAACTTAAGGTTTAATTTTGATTTGGGTTGCGGAAACCGAAAGGGAGTACGTTGGTTAAACCATATTTTGCAGAAACCATACGGAAGTACGTTACTTGGTTAAACACCCAAAGATAAATTAACTGAGAGTTTATTTGGATTCTGAATATTTGGAAATAGTGATTGGATGATGCATTGAATATTATATTGAAGGAATAAATTCATATATTCAGGGCTTGCTTCAAATTCAAATTAACAACAGGGCTACACACAAGCTGAGAATTCTTATGATTGTTTGATTTGATCATCATAGTAAATTGTTTGGTTTGGTTGAAAAATTGATTACTTGTTTGGTTAAGCAATAAGTGTTGTGGTTGAAGATTGAATGTTTACTTAGTTCTTGTTTAATTGATTGGTTGTTTAATTGAGTTATTGATTGCATAAAAGAACTAAGTTAAACAAACAAGTCAAGAATTGGTTAAAAGAAATAAAAGAAGTTTAAGGTAACTTAAAAGGAATTAAAAGAAATTTTTAGAATCCAATTCACCCCCCCTCTTGGGAAGCTATTCCTAATTTCAGATTTCTTTTATCAATCAGGTGATCTCTGAGGCAGGTGTATCAGTTGATCTGAGTAAGATAGAGGCAGTGGTGAGTTGGGAAAGGCCAGGAAATGTTCAGGAGTTTAGGAGTTTTCTAGGATTTGCAGGCTATTACTGACGCTTTGTAGATAGTTTCTCCAGTCTATCGGGTCCATTAACATGACTTACAAGGAAAAATATGAAGTTTGATTAGACCGATGATTATGAGTAGAATTTTCAAGAGTTAAAGTGATGGTTGGTTTTAGCTCCGGTACTAGCTATTCCATTAGGGGAGGACGGGTTTGTGATATATAGTGATGCGTCGTTGAAGGGTCTTGGATGTGTATTGATGCAGCATGACAGGGTTATTGCATATACTTCTAGACAACTTAAGGAATATGAGAAAAACTATCTTGTGTATGATTTGGAATTAGTTACAATGGTGTACGCTCTCAAGATCTGGAGACATTATTTATATGGTGGGAAGTGCGAAATCTTCACGGATCATAAAAGTTTAAAATATTTCTTTACCCAGAAAGAACTAAATATGAGGCAAAGAAGGTGGCTAGAGCTTATTAAAGACTATGACTGCACTATTATTTACCATCCAGGGAAAGCGAATGTAGTAGCAGATGCTCTGAGCAGGAAATCAGTGGGACTAGTACTGGTAACTATAGAGATTCAGCAACCACTCTTGATGGATCTAGTGAGACTTGGTGTAGAATTGGTAGAGATTAATCCTCAGGCATTTATTGTCAGCTTGGTTGTACAGCCTACATTATATGAGAAGATTAAGGCCACTCAGGGAAATGATGTAGAGTTAACAGAAGTAATGGCCAGAGTACGAGATGGTCAGGGAGAGGAGTTCGGCATCTCTGATGACGGAGCTATGAGGTTTTGCACCAGGTTGTATGTGCCTACAGATGATGATATTAGAAGGACAATTTTAGAAGAGGCTCACAGATCACTATACACAGTCCATCCTAGCAATACTAGAATGTATAGGGATTTGCAAGAGTATTTTTGGTGGAGTGGAATGAAAAGGGAAATTGCCAAATTTGTATTTTTGACGTGTTAGCAGGTTAAGACTAAGCACCAGAGACCAGCAGGGCAGTTACAACCACTCTTTATTCTAGAGTGGAAGTGAGATCACGTCTCTGTGGATTTTATTACTAGGTTACCATTAGTACGACAGGGATTGAATGCTATTTGGGTGATCGTTGATCGTTTGACGAAGACCGCTCATTTCATCCCTATTAAAGTTAGTTATTCCATGAAAAGATTGGTAGAAATATATGTTTAGGAAATAGTTCGTGTCCATGGGGTACCGGTATCCATAGTCTCAGACCGAGATCCTTGGTTTACTTCACGATTTTGGAAAATTTTTCAGGAGGCTATGGGTACACAGCTAGCATTCAGAACTACTTTCCACCTCCATACATATGGTCTTACTGAGAGGACAATTTTGACATTGGAAGATATGCTTCAGGCGTGCGTGTTAGATTTTGGGGGTAGTTGGACCCAGTTTATGCCGCTAGTTGAGTTTGCTTACAATAACAGCTATCAGGCTAGCATCGGCATGGCACCTTGAGAAGCACTATATGGTAGAAGGTGTCATTCTCCTCTTTTATGGGATAAAGTAGGCGAGATGCGAGTTTTGGGTCTAGAGATAGTATGGCAGGCGTATGATAAGGTCTAAGTCTAACTGATTAAAGAAAGAATCGGTACCGCGTAGAGTTGGTAGAAAAGCTACGCAAGACACATGTCGCCGAGGATTAGAGTTTGATGTGGGGGATTGGGTATTCTCAAAGATAGCTCCTCTGAGAGGGGTTATGAAATTTGAGAAAAAGGGCAAGCTGAGCCCTAGGTTTATTGGCCTTTTTGAGATACTAGAGAAAGTAGGGTCAGTAGCCTATAGACTCTCTGCCACCAACTTTGTTCAGGATACACGACGTATTCCATGTTTCCATATTAAGGAAATACGTTTTAGATCCATTCCACACTATCAGTTATGCAGAAATAGAACTTAAAGATTCATTAGCTTATGAAGAAGCACCAATACAAATCTTGGACAAGAAGACACAAAAATTGCACACCAAAGAAATTCAGCTAGTAAAAGTTTTGTGGAGAAACCATGCTATAGAAGAAGGTTCGTGGGAGCTTGAAGAATAAATTAAGCAGAAATACCCACACTTATTTAATGAATTATAGTATTGGTCAGTATGGTTAAATAAAGATAAAGTTTGTTTAGTATAGAGTGATATTTATGTTGCACTTTAGGTTATAAGGTAGGTAGTATTTTGGTTTTGGGAGAATTTTTTATTTTTTGAATATATTTGTAATCTTCCAGAACCTTGAATGTAACCATAATATTTCTCCGCCATAAGTGAGGGTAAGTAATAAAATAAGTATACTAATTTGCCTTTAAGGGATGACGAATCATATAGATAGTAAATTTCGAGGACGAAAGTTTATAAGGAGGGAAGACTGTAGAGACCCAGATAATTTTCATAATTCAACAATAGAAGAAGGAGAGAAAAAGAATTAAAATTGGAAAAAAAATAAAAATAAACAGGGTCTCGTCGATGAACACAGGAGATTCGTCGATTAGAACACGGGAGGGTCTCGTCGACGGGGACGTGTCTTGTTGACAAGAAGATACCGAGAGGCCATTTTTTTAGTTCTAAATTTCATTGATGAGGAATAGGCATTCGTCGACGAACTTCCTTATTGACCTTGTCAATAAAGTGATGTGGCTCGTCAACGAAGGCCAGTGTATAAATAGCCTAAACTTGATTTTTTAGCTGGAATTCTTGCACAAATCTCTCTCTCTCTCTCTCTCTCTCTCTCTCTCTCTCTCTCTCTCTCTCTCTCTCTCTCTCTCTCTCTCTCTCTCTCCTTATTTCATCCCCTCCTTATTTTCTCAAAGTTTCTGGGCTAGATTCTCGCTGGTTTGATGATCCGAGGCCACCACGATGTTCCTAGGAAAGTTCTCTTCAAGTCTTCTGGAGCAGATCGTTGGCGGGGCTGACATGAATTCCTTCCCAATTTTAGGCGAAGGCAGTTTATTTAGTATTTGCCTTTCCCATAGTTATAGCAAATGTGGTACATGGAGAAATACTAATGTTTTGTTTTAGGATATGTGATTTTCAGGGCGTTGAGTGGGGAATCCTGTGGGTGTGGGACCAGATATAGAAAAAGGGGTTTTTTCATAAACTAGGTAAGGGAAATATGCTATGTTAGGAAATTTTAGCAAAGATATTAGAAATTTTATGTATATTTATATTTATATTTATACCAGTTTATTATCCAGTTTTACAGATAATGAGTTTTTATATTTGTGTGGCCTAAGTGGATGTTTACCTGATATAAAATTTATATAGTTTTTCCCAACATATCATGATTTATAGTATATATAGATATGGACAGATATTTATCAAACAAGTATTACAGTTTTTATTCAAATCAGTATATTACAGGTAATTACAGAATACCATGTTTTCTAAAACCATAACACTTAGAGGTACAGACTATGCTGACAGATTATATTGACAGATATACAGTAATTACAGTCAATTATTACAGATATGTGATCCAGATATCATAGTATATATAGTTTAGATATACAGTGTTATGGTTATTTTTGGAAACATGATGAAAACTGTAGAGTAATTATAGTAGTTGTATATATATGTACAGTATTAGATCCCTGATGAAATATTACAGATAAATACAAATAAAAGAGCATGGTACCATTGCTATTACAGAGCAGAGTGCAACCACATAACTCAGATAGTATGTGGGTACCGTCAACTGTGCTTAGAGAGCTTGCAGACTCCCCAGAACTATGGGTTGAGGGGGCCTGGTTTGACGAGGTAGTTTTTTAGTTCCGTGCTTAGGAGTGGATGTAGTTTAGCCGGAATAAGGAAGGGTAGAGTACAGTGACTTACTTGGTAGGCCAACCAGAGTTAAGTCTCACCTACAAGCTGCACAACGCTATCATGAGGGGTCAAATCATGACATACAAATTTTCAGGGAAAATCACAGTTATGTATATGTATACAGATTGACAGTGTTTGATAAATATAGTATGATATTAGAAGTATAAAAAGTAGAAAATTAGATGATACAATTATATTTTAAACTACGATGAATGTACAATATACTTAGTACAATTTTACCATTTTATATAGTTTTAGATGTTATTATAATAGTTATGCAACTTGGTCGCCACACACTAGTAATAGCATATCTCCACTTACTGAGCATCGTCTTACCCCATTACTTTAACATTTTTCAGGTGAGCCATTTAGGCGAGTAGATCAGGCTTGCAGATAGAGTGACCTTTTGATTGCCCACCTATAGGGTAAGTGTGTGCAAAGCGTTGTGTTTTGGGATAGATGGTACTGGTGAGAGATAAAAAAAAAATGTACCTATAGTTTGGAAACATTGAATTCTGGTATTGTATATGTATATATATGATTGTATAATTTATATTTTCTGCTGCATAGGTGTGTCTATTATGTACAGGAATACCTCAGTGCCCTTTTGAGGCCTGGGATGCTATAGTAGTGATATCAGAGTAGTTTATGCGATAATTTATTAAAAAAAATGGTGTAATTTTTGGGACGTTACATCTAAATCTTGAACTTCGTATTTTCTATTTAGTATTTGCTTTGAAGTATATTAAGTGCTCCAACTTGTACAAATTTTCTCTGTTTTGAGAGTGTTCTTGTATGCAGATTCTTACTTCTATTTAGTAGTTCTTTGACGATTCAAGATTGATTTAGATCGTTGGACTAAGCGTGGGCTGTTGCTTGGAAAGGTTTCTCTTCCTGAAAAAGAGGTTATTTGTAATGGTTTTATTCCACCCGGAAAAGAACACGTATAGTGGAATCCTTAGGTGGTTAGCCAAAGGTGAGGACGTAGGCTAGGGATAAGCCGAACCTCGTAAAAACATCAGTGTCACTCTCTTTCCCTTATTCTCTTTAAATTTCAGCAAAAATATAAACTGTGTGGATGTTGTAATGGTCTCAATCATAAAAACAACGTATATTAGAAATTAAATAAACCAAAGCTTAGTTTGTTCTTGGTCTTGCAAAAATCAAAAGGGAGTAAGTTGGTTAATCAACACTTTGCGGAAACCGTAAGGGTGTATGTTGATTGGTTAACAACCCAAAACTTATTAACTGAAGCTTTATCTGAATTCTGATTTTGGAAAAAGTGATTGGATGTTATTTTTATTATCAATTGAAAGGCCCATTACATTCTCTACAAGGCTTACATATTCATATACACATGGTTGCAAACAATCAAACTGAATATTGCCAAAAGAATTGCAAAGCATATATTGATTGGTCACTTATATTGTGGTTGATTGGTTTGAGTAGTTGATTAATTGTTTATTTGTGTTGTGGTTGTGGATTGAATAAAAGACTTGAGCCTTTGTGTGATTGCTTAAAGAAGTCAATAAATCTTTGAAAGAATTATAAAAGGTTAAGAATTCATAAAAGGATTTAAAAGAAATTTTAATAACCCAATTCACCGTCCCTCTTGGTGCTATACCTTAGTTTTCAATTGGTACCAAAGACTCGTTATAGTAAATCCTAACAAGAAGTTATACAAAGATCTAGATGACACAAATAGGAGTAGCTCCCTTTGGTGAGGGTCAATCCTTAACTAGACCACCCATTTTTTGTGGACTCAACTACACCTTCTAGAAACAACGTAGGAGAATTTACCTTCAAACAATGGATTGGAAGGCATGGAAGGCTGTCACAAATGGTAACCTAATCCCTACTAAACTAGTGGATGGAAAAGAAGTACTTAAGGAAGACAAGGAGATGACCGAAACAGATCACAAAATGCTGCAAGTTAACTCTAGTACAATAAACGCCTATATTGTGCAATTGATGCTAATAAATTCAATAAAGTGATGGCATGTAAAACAGAAAAAGAAATTTGGGATAAATTAGAAGTAACCTACAAAGGCATAGTAGATGTTAGAGACAGTAAAATTGATAATGTTGACTAGTGAACATGAAGCTTTTAGGATGAATTCCGATGAAACCATAACAAGCATGTACACTAGGTCCACACATATCATAAACTCGCTAAGTGCCTTAGGAAAAACATATTCCACCCATGAGATGATTTGCAAAATTCTAAGAGCTCTTCCACCTATTTGGTAATAATTCTATGCAAGAAACTTCAAAATGAGAAAGGTTACAATGTTTCAAACCTAAGAAGTGATCAAGGAAGAGAGTTTAAAAATAAAAACATTGAAAAATTTTGCAATGATCATGGTATAAGCCATAACTTTTCAGCACCTAAAACCTCACAACAAAATGGAGTTGTTGAAAGGAAAAATAGAACCCCTCAAGAAATGGCAAGAACTATGCTAAATGAAAATAACTTACCCAAGTATTTCTTGGGTTGAAGCTATAAATATAACTTGCTATGTAATTCATAGGATTTCTATTATAACAAGGCTAAATAAGACACCTTATGAATTATGGAAAGGAAGAAGACCCAACATAACTTACTTCCACGTTTTTGGGTGTAAGTGTTTTGTTCTCAATAACAAAGATGACTCAGGAAAATTGAAGCTAAATCGGGTGAAGAAATTTTCCTAGGATATTCTACAAATTGTAAAGCCTATATGATATATAACAAAAGAACACTAATCATTATTGAATCAATTCATGTAAACTTTGATGAATCAAACCCTTTTTCAAAAGAAGTCAAAAATGAAGAAAAGGATGATATTTTCAAAAAGGAGGATGATCTAGAAATTAAGGAAGAAAAAGAAGAAAATGAAGAAACCTCAAGAGATAAACCTATGGAAAATCTTGAATTACCAAAAGAGTGGAAGTATGTAAGAAATCACCCTCAAGATCAAATTATAGGTGAACCATCTAGAAGTGTAACTACTAGATCTTCTTTAAAGAATTTATGTAATCACTATGCATTCCTATCTCAAGATGAACCTAAAAATGTTGAAGAAGCCCTTAAAGATGACTCTTGGATAATTGCTATACAAGAAGAATTAAATCAATTTGAAAAGAGTGAAGTATGGCAATCAGTACCCAAACCTGGAAATCATTCGATCATTGGAACTAAATGGGTATTTAGAAACAAAAAGGATGAAAATGGTATATTCATTAGAAACAAAGCTGGATTTGTAGCTAAAGGATATAACCAAGAAGAAGGGATAGACTATGATGAAACCTTTGCCCTGTGGCTAGAATGGAAGCTATAAGGATGCTATTAGCTTATGCCTCCTACAAAGAATTTAAGTTATACCAAATGGAAGCTAAAAGTGCCTTCTTAAATGGGCATATTAATGAAGAGGTATATGTTGAACAACCCCTCGGATTCGAAGATTTAGAAAATCCTGATTATGTGTTTAAACTAAGTAAGGCTTTGTATGGGTCAAAACAAGCCCGTAGGGCTTGGTATGAAAAACTTAGTAGATTTCTAATAGAAAAGGGGTTTTCAAGAGGAAAAATTGATAGTACCTTGTTCATTAAAACCAAGAAAGATGACATACTTTTAATTCAAATCTATGTAGATGATATAATATTTGGTGGTACTAATGAACATCTATGTAAAGAATTTGTAAAATGTATGCAAGAAGAATTTGAAATGAGCATGATAGGAGAATTAAACTATTTTCTTGGACTACAAATTAAACAAGCAAAGAATGAGACTTTTATAAGTCAATCCAAATACATAAAAGAAATGATCAAAAAATTCGATATGGAAAATAGTAAACCCATAGGAACCCCTATGAGTACCTCCATCAGCCTAAATGAAGATGAGAAAGGAAAACCTGTAGATATAAAGTATTATAGAGGCATGATTGGAAGTTTACTATATTTAACAGCCAGTAGACCCAACATAATGTTTAGTGTGTGTATGTGTGCATGTTTTCATTCAAAATCTAAGGAATCTCATCAAGTTGCTGTAAAAAAAATCCTAATATACTTATTAGGCACAATTGAATTAGGACTATGGTATCCAAAAGACACTGGCTTTGAATAGCTATTCGGATGCAAATTATTCCGAATGCAAAATTGATAGAAAGAGCACTAGTGGTACATGTCACTTTTTAGGAAGATCATTAGTATCTTGGTTTTTAAAGAAACAAAATTTCGTGGCCTTGTCAATCGCTAAGGCGGAATATGTAGTATCTAGGAGTCGTTGTGCACAAACACGATATATGAAACAACAATTAAGAGATTTTAATTTAAAATACACTACTATACCAATTAAGTGTGACAACATAAGTGCGATAAACATATCTAAAAATCTCATTTCACACTCAAGAACCAAGCACATTGACATAAGATATCATTTTTTAAGAGATCATGTTCAAAAAGAAGATATAACTATTGAATTCATCAATTCAAATGATCAATGTCTGATATCTTCACTAAACCTCTCTCAGAAGACAGATTCATAACAATTAGAAGAGAGCTTGGTCTATTACATAGTAGAGAAATTGTGTAAAGAATCAAAATTTCAGAAAAGATCAACAGTTAGCCGACTTACCAAAGACCCAGCCGACTAACTGAACAAATGCATAAGAAGAGTATTACAGTCAGCCACCTGACCCAAGACCCAGCCAACTGATTGAGCTATTTTTCTGAAACAGAGACCAGTCAGCCAACTGACCCTAAAGTCAGCTGACTGACTGATAGAGAAACCCTATACTCATTTATAAAAACCTGAGTCATTCAAGTGGTCAGCCAACTAACTTAGGGTTTATTCTCTCCTGTGCTCTCTTTCTCTCCCTTTCCTTAGTTCCTCCTCTTCCAAAAATCACAAAAATCTTGTCTTCCATTTCCAAAATCTAACACTGCCTTAGCAAATCCAACTTCAATTTTCTATAGAAAAGTTCTAAAATGCCAAGAATCAAGTCCATAGGAAGTAAAAAACCCTCCACCTCGTCTCAATCCGCTGAAGATTCTTTAATCAAGCAATGGCTCATAACCCCACATGCCAAGAGCTTTTATCGAAATCATCTAAGCACGACGAACCCTATCCTAGGTAAAATCCTTGATGTTTCATTTTTCACATCTGATTTCCCTCATATCATTTCCTTATTCGAGACACTAGGATGGAAATTTTCATTTTGTATCAAGCCAAGGGACATTTTCCTAACCTCGTAAAAATTTTCTAAGCAAATCTTGTTAAGGAAGAAAAAAGACTTTCTACCAAGGTGATGGGAAAATCCATCTCTCTCACTTACGAATCCCTTCCAAAAATCTTTAAAATCACCAAAGGAGATTTTGAATGTCCTCCTTTTAGTACTTCTTGGATTTTAGAACAGGGGTTCACTCAAGAAGAATTCCTTCCCTTGGTATTGGACACTGAGTCTGTTTCTTTTGACAATCCTTCACTCTACAAATATTTGAATCTTCAAGCTCAAATTTTACAGAAAATCATCATATATATAATATACTTCCTCAAGCTGGATTACACGTGTATATCTCCTATGCAGACTGCTTTGCCCTCTTATGCTTTATCAGGGGCAAGAACCTAGACTTACCAAGTCTTATGCTTCAATGGATGATATCTCGGGTGGAAGCACGATGAGTCACCCTTCCCTATGGAGGAATTTTGAATCAACTTTTTTGAAAAACTACAAATATCCTCACCTTCTGATTTATTTATGAAATGCACCCATTATGACATTTTCAATTCCAAAACTCTCAAATTAATGGGTTATGAGAAGTATGAGGATGGTTGGATTCTAAAGGGAAGTGGAAGTCAAGTACGACAACCCCCTATTACTACTACTCCCGCATGGTTTAATCCATTCTATCAACAATTCACCACTTTCAGTTAAACCATGCAAACCGGGCTGCAATCCCACCAAATCAACTTTTCTTCCCTTCAGGCAAATTACTCCTCACTTGATGAACGTTTTAGCCAAATTGAGAAACATTTAGCCAATTCCTCTCGTCCCGCTGATCCTATGGATATCAGTTCAGCTCCCGCCAGTGATGATGGGAGTGATGACAAGGACTCCATGGAAGGAAGTGAGGATGATGATAAGGAAGGCATGGAAGAAGAGTATGGTTCAGAAGAAGAAAAGGACTCAGACGAAGAAGAAAGAAATGAGGAGGAAGAAGAAAGGAATAAAGAAGAAGTAAATGATCATCTTGCTGATGAAAGCTTATGTTTTTACTATTCTTGTACTTAAAAACCTGAATCTTGTAACTTTTTTATTGTGATTTGGTATTTTGTATGACAAAAAACTTCATTTGGTTGCTCTGCTTGTTTGACCTGAGTCTTTCCCCTTGTTTTGAATGATGTCCAAAGGGGGAGAAATTGACAAAAGCAAAGATGTCATGTTAAGTAGTTAAGTATGTATTTAGAAAGCAAAGACGTCATGACATGAAATAGTATGTTAAGAATGTATTCAAAATATTGAAATGCTATGTTTGAGCTTATGATGAGTTATGTTGAGTACATTATTTGCATATTGAATATCCTTGACTTTGGCTTTGAGCATATTGACTATATATATTTGATGTCACATGCTTAAAATATTGAAAGAATGCTTATAGTGAAGGGGAGATTTTTCAAAGAAACATTCATCTTTGCTCCTCATTTGTCATCATCCAAAAAGGGAAGATTGTTGGCTAAACAAGGCTTTTCAATCTTGTTTTGATGATAACATATGAAAGATAGTTTAACATGTGTTGTAAAGTGACCTTATTTCAATATTAAGTAAAACAACACTCATGATCATGGAAGCAAGCTGGAAATCAAAGTCAATCAAGTGAAAGCTTCTCATATTATTGAAGCAATAAAAGAAAAATAAAGAGTTTAAAGGCTAAGTGGGACTTGAAGTAATGCTGAACCTCAAGAGACTTGAAGACTTAGAGCTAAATGAGTTCATGCTTAGAAAGATATTTGTAAGTACTTCAATCCAATACTATGTAGATATATGAAGCTCTTTAGGATCAAAAGACTTAGAGACCATCTCTTGAAAAACCCTTGAAAATGATTTTAAAAAGTTGTATTTGAGTTTTTCAAAATAAACTAGAGTTTAAAAATAAAAAATGAAAATATTTGAAAAAGAATGGTCTGTCCAGCCGACTGACCATTTTTTTGCTAAGTTCAGCTAGCCGACTGAAAAACATAAAGAATGAAAAACCTACCCAGCCGACTAACAATTTGAACTACGATTAGTCAGCCGATTGACACCCTAGTCTGTCCAGCCGACTGACCATTTTTTAACTAAGTTCAATCAGTCGACTGACTATTTATTGAAATAATTTTTAGACAAACAAAACAATATCTGCCACCTGTCCAGCTAACTGACCTGCACAAAATTTGAACCAGTTGAGTGAGTCAGCTGACTGACTCCACGGAGATTTTGAAATTCGAACTAAACGGGAAGTTTTTCAAAATTAATTCTAGGATTTCAAATCTTTTGTGAAATTGACCAAACACTCCTAGTCAATTTGGTAAATAAGGAAACTCTTCCACAAAATACTATAAATATCCCTCTTGCTCAATGAAAAAAACACCCTCAAGCAATACAAGCATTCTAGGTTCATACTCTCCTAAATCCATAGTGTTCACACTTTTGCTGAGAGAACTCTACGAAATTACTAGTTGATCAAAAGTCTTGGTTCTGATTTGCAACTAAGTTTTCTCTATTTATAAGGAAAAATCTTTTGTGACATCTAAATATTGAGGTTCGTATTTTCTATTTAGTATTTGCTTTGAAGTATATTAAGTGTTCTAAATTGTACAATTTTTTTTCTGTTTTTGAGAGTGTTCTTGTATGCAAATTCTTACTTCTATTTAGTAGTTCTTTGACGATTCAAGATTGATTTGGATCATTAGACTAAGCTTGGGCTTTCGCTTGGAGAGGTTTCTCTTCCTAAAAAAGAGGTTATTTGTAACGGTTTTGTTCCACCTGGAAAGGAACAAGTATAGTGGAATGCTTAGGTGGTTAGCCTAAGGTGAGGAAGTAGGCTGGGGATAAGCCAAACCTTGTAAAAACACTGGTGTCACTCTCTTTCCCTTATTCTCTTTCAATTCCAGTAAAATTATAAACTATGTGGATATTATAATTCTTTCAATCATAAAAACAACGTGTATTGTAAATTAAATAAACCAAAGCTTAATTTGTTCTTAGGCTTGCGAAAACTGAAAGGGAGTACGTTGGTTAATCAATACTTTGTGGAAACCGTAAGGGAGTACGTTGATTGGTTAACAACCCGAAACCTATTAACTGAAGGTTTATTTGAATTCTGATTTTGGAATGAGTGATTGGATGTTATTTTGATTATCAATTGAAAGGTAGATAACATTCTCTACAGGGCTTACATATTCATATACATAGGACAGGAAACAATCAAGTTGAATATTGCCAAAAGAATTGCAAAGCATATATTGATTAGTTACTTATATTGTGGTTGATTGGTTTGAGTAGTTGATTGATTGTTTATTTGTGTTGTGATTATGGATTGAATAAAATACTTGAGCCTTTGTGTGATTGATTACAGAAGTCAAGAAATCTTTGAAAGAATTATAAAAGGTTAAGAATTCATAAAAGGATTTAAAAGAAATTTTAATAACCCAATTCACCCCCCCTCTTGGGGCTACACCTTAGTTTTCAATACATATCCAACATATTCCAAAATACAATACCAGAGTAATATATACCTAATATATACCTAGTTGTATCCATACACATATATACATAGCATTTCCCAAAAGTCCCAAAATACTATGGGTTCCACAAACTAGCCCAAAACTCACACCGATAACTACGCCGACTCAACACCACCTCAACCTCTGAGCCAGCCCTGCTCGCCTCTCTGGATTACCTAAAATGTTTAATATTTCTAGGGTGAGACACCTCTAAGTAAGGAGAAACATGTTATTACCAGTGTGTGGCATATGAGTTAGTTGGCAACATATCATTTAATTAATATTGTATACGATATATATCAAGAAAAACATATGTATAATAACACATGCTTATATCATATAGAATATGTAAATTTCTGAGTTATCTATTCAAAAGTACTTCTATCTATAATATGTAATTCTTTGTTTTCTGTGTGTACTATACATAACCATATATCTGTAAACTTCCCCCCTAGATGGCTATATGTCATGACTTACCCCCTCATGACTGGGTTATGTGGCCCGTAGGCTAAGCCAAACACTGATTGACCTTCCATTTCCAGCCTAACTGTATGCATATCTAGATGCCTATAGCGCAAAAGGCCTACTCCACCTAGTCCAGATGCCAGGGAGCTCACAAATCTACTTGAGGCACAATCGGTTGTACCATACTCTATTTGAGACTTATGATTGCATTGTCTATACTGTGTCGCAACGGTACTATGCTATGTAAACTACTGTATTCCATCAGGGTCTGATACTGTATAACAATATTTCTATATGAATCTAGTTGTTTTACCATGATTCTATATTTTTGTAATAACCATGATTCTATATCAACTGTATAGCCATGACGCTATAATAACTGTATATTCTGTAACTTTAATTCTGTATTCTATATGTCATGGCTCTATGCTCTATATAAACTGTATTTCTGTATATCATGGTTCTATAAAATTCTGTATAATCATGGTTCTATAAAATTATGTATAATCATGGTTATGTATATTTCTGTATAATCATGATAATAAAAAGACTATATAATCAACTCTGTAAAAACACTGTACAATCTTGTTCTAAAATATACTACATAATCATTATTCTGTATACTGTATAAGCATGATTCTGTAAACTACTGTATATCATATAAACTGTATTTTTGTATAATTTTGTATAGTCGTAGCTCTGTATATAAAACTGTATAAGTTATGTTCCATAACTCTCTAGGCTATATAACCATGCTTCTGTAAAACTGTATAACATATTCTATAATATTCCAGTATTTCTCATGCCACATAATTCAATAAAACTCTATAAATATGTTTTGTAAAACTATATAATTTTCATGCTCTAATCAAATACTATATTATACTGGTAAAATGCCTAATAAGGTTGGCATAATATGTATTCCCCTTACCTGACTATCTGGGCTCTAAATACTATTTATAATTTCATGCACGCGGTGTTTATAATTTTCAACACCCTGGAATCACGCCCGTATAATTCCCAGGCAAACAACTAAATTTACTATAATAATTATCACATTCATATTTTCCCTAACTCCACATATCCAACATTTCTAAACTATAATTTACCTAAGCTCCTGAAAATATACTTGCTGGGGTCCTCAACCCATATCTGCAAGGTCCCAAAAACACCCTAATTCTAAAAACATAATATTGTAATTTTACTCTAAAAAACACTAGTATATTCCCACACAACATAGAATCTAAACTCAAATAAGTCTGGTAATACTGAAAATACTCAATTAATCAACTTACCCTGATTTTGGGATGGTGCCTAAGTTGGCCTAACCAACAATCTACTCCAGCAAACTTGAAGAGAATCTTCCCAGGAGTAGCGTGGCGGCTTTCAATCATCGATCCAATGAAAAACGAAGCCAGAATCATAAAGAGAAGGAGAAGGAAACAAATTTTAGAGAGAGAGAAGAGAACCTGCATGAAAATCTTCGCAGAAAATGTGATTTTTGGCCTTATATAAAGTGTTTGTCCACGTGGCCTCGTCGACGACCCACATCTTCTCGTCGATGAGTCCAAGAAGGGAGTTCGTTGACGAGCACCTAACCCTCATCGATGAGCTTCAGGCCCTGAAATCAGCCTTCTCAGTAAGTTCTTGTCGATAAGACACGAGTCCACGTCAACGAGCCCAAGAAGGCTTCTCATTGACGAGCTCTCTGCGTTCATCGATGAGACCCTACCGAGTCCCTTTTCAAATTTTCCTTTCTCTCTTTTTATTTTATTATTTAATGACTATAATTCTTTGGGTCTCTACACTGTCGGCTATCACCAACCTGGTCCGCCCATCCTACTCTCTGCAACACTTCTGGGGTTAGCACATAGGGGTTACACTGTCAGCTAACATTAACGTGTTCCGCCCATCCTACTCTCCACAACACTTCTCGAGTCGGCACACAGGGGTTACACTCTCTGATCTGGCTAGCTAGCTACGATACCGTGCTCATAACATACTTAGTCCATCAAAGATTCTGATAACATATAGTACATTTCATATAATATATAACTGAAACATATCTCATTTCATATTTCTGCATAAAATCTGTTATGTCATAATTTTTTAATAACTGTTATATGTATAAATTTGTTCACGGTATCTGAACCGGCTGAATAATCACGGCATTTGAACCGACTAAATAATCATGGCATTTGGGCCAGCTAAATAATCACAGTATCTGGGCCTACTGAATAATCACAGCATCTACGCCGGCTGAATAACCACGACATCTAGGTCAGCTGAATAATCATAATATACTATAAATATAATTTTTTGTACTGTTTATAGTTTTTCTAAATACTATTGTCAAATCATGTTTGTATTGTGAATTCATAAAATATTGTGACATACCATTATTTACAGTAAAATTTATACTCATTGTAGAAACTCGAACCTTGAAAATAAAAGAAATAAATAAAAGAAGAAGAAAAGGAGTTTAAAAAGGGCAAAGGTTCATTGACGAATCCCCTATTTTTGGCGATGAATGCCCTTTTGTGTCTCATCAACAAAGCTCAGGCATTGTCGACGAAGAAATCCCAAATGATAGGAAATTTCAGGCTTTGTGTTCGTTGATGAACCCCTTCAATCATCGATGAACGTCCTTCGGCTCCATTTTGTCGATGAATGTGACCGGGTCAACGACTTATAAATAAAATTCGAATTACTTCTTCACTAATAAATCAGAAAATCTCTCTCTCTCTCTCTCTCTCTCTCTCTCTAAACCGCGCCCCACCCCTTCTCTTTATAATATCTCACCGTTCAATTTCTGAATCGACGATCGAAAGTTACTGCAAGGATCTAGGGGCATTTCTCTAGAAGTCTAGCGGAGTAGATTTTTGAACATGGTCTTTCCAGGCATCACCCCAAAATTGAGGTAAGGGTAGAAATAGGTAATATATCTAGCATATAACTAGCTAAATGGGGTGTATGGGCCTAGGGATGTTTAATGGTTACTAATATGGGATTTTAGTTGATTAAATTGGGGAAATGTGTGTTTAAGGTTTTGGGCTTCATATCATTGTAGGGTGGGCTATAAGAGCATTGTAGGAACTTTCTCAATAAACAGGTAAGGGGATTAAGTTAAGTCAGGATTTTTCTAAAGTTGAATCAATTAAACTACTATATATGTATATTTATGTTTTCAGTTGTTATTACAAAAACCAACTGTTCAAAATGGACTTTTCAAACTGAGGATATATGATATGGTATTTTGAGTAAAAATGAATGGTGGAAAGTTGGTTTGACATTATAAACTAAATATACCGTGTTTCTTGGTTGCCTACGGGCTATGTTCAAAATACTGAAATCGTGTGGCAGTTGAATGTTATTTTGGGGGTTATTGTATAACTGAGTTTGTGAATGTTTGTGAAATACTAGAATTATTTGTGAAAAATGTAGGGATTTGATATGACGGTTGTAGGCTAAGTTTTATATGACGGCTGGGGCCGGGATTTGTTTAGCGGCTGTGAGCCGAGTTTTATATGATGGTTGGGGCCCGAGATTTGTTTAGCTGCTATAAGCTGAGTTATATATGATAGTCAGGGCTGAGTTTTATAATATAATAGGTTTTATACGAAATGAGTTTGAACTACAATTTTTATTACTTAAATTGCATGATATGCTCTAGGAGCCCTGAGGACCAGTTGTATTATGAGCACGATACCATTGCTAGAGATTCAATATTTGGCCATGTGCGCCCACACTATTCTAGATAGAAGTGTAGGGTGGTCTCAGTCGATTGTCCTCAGTAGAGGGTGTACCTTCCTTGGGGTTCGGACCAAGAAGTTGTAAGGCAATCGAACACCCACATCTAGGTTGCGGATGCCTACAAACGTAGTTTGTAGATGTATGATTTTGACTTTGTCTGGGTTGATTCCCCAAGGCTTAGTCCAACCTTTGGGTAACACAACCTATACCATGGGGGAAGTAAATTGTGTTTAGTCCAAGAGAGTGTCTTTTATGCATATCTGTAGATTTATGTAAATGATGTTACTTATTTACTAAACTGTTTATACTATGGAAACGAGATGAGTATTTTCAATTGTGTAAAGCAAGTACAATGTAAAATAGCTATTTTCGGTTAAATGGAGGATAGATGTTTTTTGCAAACACTAAATGCATGTTGACCACACACTGATGTTAACTTAATTTGACTTACTAAGAAGTGTCTCACCCCAATATGCAAATTATCTTTTCAAGACCATCTTGAGATTGAATTTAGCGAACTCCGAGGTGGGGTGATAGCCAGTTAGTTTTTGTGAGTGTCAATAAGAACTCTACTATGTTTAACTTGTGTTTGAAGTCATGGAGTATGTAACATGGGTGTACGGACAGAGTTAGTTTCGTTCTTTTGGTTGGAATGTAATATGGATATCAGGAGACTTTTGTGTATGTTAATAGTTTAGAACTCTAGTAATGGATTTTGGAGAATGATTTATTTATTTCCGCTACAATTATATAATGATTATGGTATTAAGTACACAGACGTCACTAAAGTAGCACCCTGGGCCCACGTGGAGGGTTGGGGCGTTACAGGTGGTATCAGAGCCTAGGTTTGATAGGTTCTATAGACTTGGATGATTAAAGATTACTAGAGTATAGGTGGAGATATGATAAGAGTGGGTAGGTTAAGCGAGTCCTAGTAAGGAAGCTTAGAGGCGGAGATTCGTTGATGGTCTTTTGTGTTTTTCCTGAAATGATGATTTTAGGAAAACCATGGTAAATCTATCGATGGCTTCGTTTCTGGGTTAAGAGACTTGAACTTGAAAATGTAAGTGGGAACATTAGGTCGGTTGAGTATATGTGTAGTGTCAATGTTATGGATAAAGGTCAGTAACTTGGCGACTTTGTAGAAAAATTTTGTAAATGATCTCTTTTAACTGCAAACTCAAATGTTATATTATTTCTTCATTCCATACTTGCATCAACCATGATAAATGTGGAATTTCTAAGTCGTCTTCTATCTTATCTTCAGGATGGATCCTAGGGGAAAGGGCATTGTAGTTGGAGGGGATAATCACGTGGATACCTCCAGTGAGGATGATATTGATGCCTTGGCAGTGCTGCGAAGTATAGCATGGCAGGCTAGGAAAAAGGACCAAAGAGACTTTAGAAAGAAGGTTCAGCTATCGGCTGATAGGGGCGGCACATTTCAGCATTTTACCCAGGCAAGTCTACGGGCGTTTTCAAGAGGAGTGAACCCGATTGTAGCTGAAAATTGGGTTCAGGAGATAAAGGAGATGTTGGGTGTGCTGGAGTGCACAGAGGAACAAAAGATGTGATTTGCTACCTTTAAACTGGTGGGGGAAGCAAAGAGGTGGTGGAGATTGGCAAAGCTAGTGGAGGAACAGCACCCGAGACATGAATCTATTACCTAGAGCCGTTTTAGGGAGGTTTTCTTCGACAGATACTTCCCTATTGCCACTCGAGAGACGAAAGTAGAGAATTTTTTGCATCTAACCCAGGGGCCCATGACTGTACAACAGTATGCGGTCAGGTTTGTGGAGCTATCATGTTTCATTTCGCACATGGTTTCAGATAAGCCAAAGAAGGCTTAGATATTTGATAAAGGTCTGAGGCAGGGTGTACGCGCACATGTGGTGGCGTTATTAACTCAAATTTTCTCTGAGCTGGTGGACAAGGCTATGTGAGACTTGTATTCAAGAAGGGAAAAGAGTAGAAAACCAGAAGAAGAGGCCCTTACTTCAGGGTTTTCAATCTAGCACCAGCCAGGGTACATGGAGGCGGCCTAGTAATTTTGTAGGCCAGCGACAAGAGATGGGATCTCAAGCCCTTTAGAGGAATTCTTAGCATTCTACCTATCCTAGATGCCATAAGAGGCATTGGGACGAGTGTAGGGCTGAATCAACTGGTTGTTACCAGTGTGGTGGGGCAAGACATCAGGCGCAGAACAATCATATGACATTGAATTACACACCTTCACAGAATCAGTATGGGGAAGGTAACCAAGCACCTCGAGGTGGTCACCAGAGGGGCACCACCCAGGCGCGGGTGTATTCTATAACTCTGGGTGGGGCCGATCACACAAGAGATGTGGTTACAGGTAACATTTATATGCTTTCAAAAAAAGTTGTGGTACTCTTTGATTCAGGTGCGATGCATTCTTTTATGTCTCGAGGATTTATTAAAATATGCGGGCTAGAAACACAACCGTTAGGTGCTGAGTTAGTTGTGATCAAACTGAGAGGGTCAGTGGGGTTGTGTAACAAGGTAATCAGGGATCACCAATGGAGATTCAAGATTGAATGCTGCCTACTAGTCTAATCGTCTTTGATATGCATGGATTCAACATTATCTTGGGAATGGATTGGCTAGCATCTAGCTATGTGAGTATAAACTGCCACAGGAAGGAAGTGGTGTTCAGACCTCTAGGGGAGTAGGAATTTAAATTCGTTGGGTCGTGTGTGCGCTCTGCACCACAGATCCTTTTAGTGATTCAAGCAAGAAGGGTAATTCTGGAGGGTTGCCAGGGGTACCTTGCATATGTGAAAGAAGCACCAAAGGAAGGACTGAAGCTGGAGGATATCCCAGTGATAAAGGAGTTCTCAAATGTGTTTCCTATGGACTTACTAGGATTGCCTTTGGATCGTGAGGTGGAATTCACCATTGAGTTAACTCCAGGGACAACACCAATTTCCAAGGCTCCATACTAAATGGCTCCAACTGAATTAAAGGAGCTAAAGGAGCAGTTATAGGAACTTCTAGACAAGGGTTTTATCAAACCGAGCATATCACCCTAAGGAGCATCGGTGTTGTTCTTGAAGAAGAAGGATGGGTCGATGAGGATGTGCATCGACTACCAGGAAATTAATAAGGTGCTAGTGAAAAATAAGTACTCTTTACCTCATATTGATGATCTATTTGACCAACTAAATGACACTCAGATTTTTTCTAAGACCGATCTGCGATCCGGGTATCATCAGTTGAAGGTGAAATTAGAGGATGTATTGAAGACGTCTTTCCAAACTCGATATGGCCATTACGAATTTCTAGTTATGTCATTTGATTTGACGAATGTGCCTGTAGAATTCATGGACCTAATGAACAGGGTGTTCCATGAGTACTTAGATTAGTTCATGGTGGTGTTCATCGATGACATCCCGGTTTATTCGAGGAGTCCTGCAGAGCATGAAGCTCATTTGGGGCTGGTACTTCATGTACTCAAAGAGAAGAGGTTATTTGCTAAATTTAAGAAATGCAAGTTCTAGCTAGAAAAAGTTGCATTTCTGGGACATGTAGTGTCCAGGGAAGGGATTTTAGTGGACCCGAGCAAAGTGGAGGCGGTAGTTGATTAAGCGAGACTGATGAACGTGCATAAGATTAGAAGTTTCTTAAGATTGGCAGGGTACTATCACCGGTTTTTCAAGGGTTTCTCCAAGCTATTAAGTCTTTTGAAACAGTTTACGAGGAAGAATAGTAAGCTTGAGTGGACTGGGGAGTGCAAGCAAATTTTTTAGGAATTGAAGCAACGACTAGTCATAACCCCAGTGTTGACCATTCCATTAGGGGATGGTGGTTTTGCGATTTACAGTGACGCATCTCATAAAGCACTATTCTGTAGGGTGCTTTAGAAATCGGTGCCAACCCTGGAAGTAAATCAACAGAAAACTCAATTTCATGATTCAGTGGTAAACCATGTAACTCCTCTAGAAAAACATATGAAAATTTCCTAACTACTGGAATATTAGCAAGTTTCAATTCTCCCTCTGGAATTTCTTTTATACAAACTATGTACCCCTGGCAACCATCCCGGAGTAGTCTCCTTGCTTGAATAGCTGACAACAACTGTGGTGAGGCGCGCACACAAGACCCCACGAATATGAATTCCTACTCTCCAGGAGGCGTAAATATCACCTCTTTCTAATGACAATCAATATTGGCATAGTTAGCTGCTAGCCAGTCCATACCCAAAATTATATCAAATCCATGCATGTTTAACACTACTAGGTCAGCTGATAATATTCTTCTTTAGATATCTACTAGATAACCTCTTAGCACCCTTCAACACCTCACTATTGATCCTGTCGGTGTAGCTACTGATAACTCAATGTCTAATAGCTGAGTTTCTACCCCACATAATTCAACGTACCCCATAGATATGAACGAGTGTGTGGCCTTTGAATCAAATAGAATAATAGCTTTAATTGAAAACGTATTAAATGTATCTGTTCCCACATTGCCAACTTTCTCAGCATCTCTTGTTGTTAGTGCATAAACACTTGTAGGGGCCGTGTTCCTCTGCTGATCTCCTCAAGGCGCCTAGATATTTCCTTGAAATGGTCTGGGAGTGGGAGCATTACTCCACTGTGCATGACAATCTCATGCCAAGTGTCCCGATCTACCACACTGATAACAGACATTTCTCTCCACTCGACACTTTCTCGTGTGTCTTTTACCACAACTAGGACAATAGGGATAAGTCTGCTCACCCTGCATCTCTCCGCTCCCCATCTCCTACCTCTGTCCCCCGCAGTATCCACCTCTTTTCTAGAAGCCTCAGCTAGAACCCACCTAAGATCTTGAAGGTGTGAGTCTCTTTCTTTGGCCCTGCACCTCAGCACCCTTCTGCCTGCTTACTTCTGCCACGGCAGCCCTATCTACCAGTTCTGTGAAATACTGTACTTTCAAAACCACCACCTATTCATAATTTCCTACCTCAAACCTCTTTTAAATTTTCTTGCCTTCTTTGCCTCATCAAGAATGATGTATGGGGCAAAGCGAGACAGTTCAATAAATTTTGTTGTGTACTGTTGGACTGTCTGATGCCCCTGAGTCAAGTTCAAAAATTCCTCCACTTTTGCTTCTTTAGTGGTGGTAGGAAAATATTGATCTAAGAGCAACTCTTTAAAATAGCTCCAGGTCATGGCTACAGGTATCGTTCTCTGCTCCTCCAAAAGTCTCATAGCAGACCACCAACGTTCAGCCTTCCCTGTGAGTCTATAGGTGGCATATAATACTCTCTGCTCATCGATGCAGTGTAGTACAATTTGTATCTTTTCCATTTCCTGCACCCTGTTCTCTGCCGCAATCGGGTATGTATTCCCTTTAAAAGTCGGAGGCTTCATTTTGGTGAATCGCTTTATAGTACAACCCTAGTTTGCTGATGGGCTTCCCTACTCCCTAGAGCTCTGTGTAATCTCAGTCATAACTTACTGAGCTGCACTGTGCAAAACTGTGTATGAATCACCACTACCCATACTAGAGGGCTCTGCACCATCATCACCAATGATGTAAGCACTGCTACCCCTAGGGTCCATCTTGAAACGAAAATAAACATAATCCGAGAACCCTATATTCATAACATAATTAATATATTTATCTAACTAAAATCCCATATCATCAATTAATCTGATGTCCTTATTCTAAATTTAAGATTAGTCCTGCAATTTAGAAACACAACCTGACAATAGTTTACTATGGCCTTCCTGAAATTGTTACCCCAGGAAAGACACAGAAACCACCACGGAAATCCTGCTTCCAAACTACAGAACAAAACCCAAAATTCTCCTCTTAACTTCCCAGCATTGGCTTACTAAAATCCTCATCTACCCCATTTATTATTCTCTCCAAAATCTATTCCTATACTCTGGTATTGTTTCTGCTATACACTAAAGTTTACAAAACCTAGCAACCTAGGCTCTTATATCACAATTGTAGCACCCCAAAATCTTTGCCATATAATAATTCTGATACCATAAAACATACACTAAATGTCACGTCCCGAACACGGAAATGTGCCCCAGGGTGTGATTTAGTAACCTAACCTGTCCCTATATCGTACAACCATCCATGATAATACATAATATAAGGGTCCGACCCCGTAGGGTTCACGTATACCCTATACACCATCACATACACAACATACGTAGAAGAATTATACAACCTCTTACATTCATTTCATACCATCATTCCGTACCAGAGTCTATACAAAATATAGTCTAATTACCAAAATACATAACATACCCCGTGTAAGAACCCCGAACCATGATACATATAATAAATAAATAAAATAAGGGTAAAATGGTAAATGGATCAGGCTTCGTCGACGAAGTAAGAGTTTGTCGATGAAGGCCATTCTATTGCTTGGCAAAGAAATGCAAATGCTAGTTGATGAGGAGAAGACGAGGGGTTTTAGGAAATTCAAAAATCTCAGGTTCGTCGACGAGGCCATCGCTTTGTCGATGAACTCCCTTCGTTGACTCGATGACAAAGACGCCGCCTCGTCAACGAGGTTGGCCAAGTTAAAGGTGCTATAGATATCCATTTGGGTTGCTTCTTAGTTAAGAAATCAAAATCCTCTCTCTTTCTCTCTCTCTCTCTCTCTCTCTAGAATTCGTACGTTGTTAGAATCGACGGAACGGATCTTCATTTCAAGCATTTTCGGGATTTGACTCAAGATCAAGATAAGGCTCAGTTTTCATTTCCGTTTCGGTAGTTCTATAGGGAGTGGAATTGTGAGTATGTTTTGTACTTTGATTTATGCGTTTTGGGAACTCGGTTCGCTGTTTAGGAGCCATAGAATTCAGGTTTGGATTTTTGGGGAAAGGTAAGGGGATTCTGTTTATATCGGTTATTTTATAAATTGGACTTGGTAGAACTGTGGTTCGCGGTCCTCTGTGTGTTTTGGTTACTCATTTGGGGAAATCTAACACATGGAAATTACAGGATTTTCATGTTACATTTTTGGTAAAAAGGGGGCATTGGGTTGCATCTCTGGTTTCATTGGAAAACCATAGATATATTGTGATATATATTGTGTTATGGAGATGACTGTTCTTTGACTTGTTTAAACTGTATTTTCGAAAATCATGATTTTTAGATTACCAAATGGGTGTGAATTGAATTGTTATATGAACATCAATTAGTTGTGATTTTCTGAAATGAGAAATAGGAATGGGGTTCTAAATTGATCCAAGTTGTGAAAGAGTGTCCAACTCTATATTTGAGGGTGTGAAATACCACCTTCCAGTGGCAAGAGTGTTCGGCTCTATATTTGAGGGCGTGAGCCTTATCGGGTGATCACTAAAGGGTGCGGATCCACCAGTTGTACCGGTACGATGCCATGGGAGCCTGGGGCAATGCCATGTGTCAAGGATGCTATGTAATCCGGGTCAACTTCGGGCCGAAGGGTATGATGACACCAGGTTACTTGATCATGTGTGTGTGTGTGATGAGCACTATACTTGAACCATTTTGTGAAAACACTGGAATTGTATTGAACTGTGTATGTTTTATGTCATGATAACACTCATATGCTACACACCGATATAACCTAGATCTGCCTTATTGAGAAGTGTCTCACCCTTATCGTACATACATGTTTTTCAGGTCCTTCGAGTAACCGGAACTAGCGTCCTTGTGTTGGGAGTGTAGTGGTCGATGTACTGCAGAAAGTACTTGTGTAAGTACTAGGACTATATTGGGTTGTCGTTTTGGGTTTTTAGCCGACACCCAGGTTCATGTTTTGTATTATAGAGCTTAGACTCCTTTTGTATAGACTCTGGTATGGTACAATGTATGTATAGAAAGGATATTTTTCGTTGTTTATGTGTCATGTACGTGAATGTGTATAGGGTGTACGGGAGCCCTATGGGGTCAGACCCTCATTCATCACTGTATCTTTAGTGTTTGGTATGATACAGGGACAAGTTAGGTTACTAATTCACCCTTGGGTCCCATTGTCGGGTTCGGGGCGTGATAGATTGGTGTTAGAGCTAACCAGGTTGTTAGGTCTTGTAAACTTAGTTACGTATAGCTATGTGTACATACTAGAGTACATGAGGTAGGAAATGGGTAGAGTAGGTCGAGGGTTGTTTTGTTGCTAGACAGGGACTCGTTGGCGGTGTTTTCTATTTTTCCTGGAATGATGATTTCAGTAAAACCATGGCAAACCATTGATGATTTTCATGTCGACATGATAGGACAGACCTGGACCCGTGAGACGGTAGTTAACATGATTAGTTGTAAATAATTGTGTTCACTGTATGTGACATAGGAGTTCTAATAGATTCCTATCGTATTTTCGGAATGGAGCCCAAGGCTAACAACTTAGAAAGTGGCTTCGAAGAGACTGCGAACGATGAGTCTCCTTCTATGCCTCAAAGGTTGACAAGGTAGGTTATGCGGGAGATCGAACGAAGCGTTAGGAGACGCGAATGCTCTCCTACTGTTGCAGGGTGTACCATCAAGAGGTTCACACGTATGCACCCTCTGACGTTCTCAGGTGAAATTAGGAATAGCTTCCCAAGAGGGGGGGTGAATTGGATTCTAAAAATTTCTTTTGATTCCTTTTAAAATATCGTAAACTTCTTTTATTTCTTTTAACCAATTCTTGACTTGTTTTTTTTTAATTCTTTAATCAATCAAGAAATTAGTTCTTTTATCCAATCAATAATACAATTAAACAACCAATCAATTAAACACAATCTTCAAACCAAACAATCAATTTATTTGCCAAGTACAAGTTAAACAACAAACAACCAAACCAAGATATAAAGTATTCAGCACTTTGGTAATATAACAACTTAAGATGGTTGTTTGCTTATATTTGCCGAATTTCAACCAAGCCCTGTAGTGAATGAAAATTTATGTTTGCTGATGTAAAGCCCTATATAGATGAATCAAATCACTATTTCCAAATATTTAGAACTCAAATAAACTCTTGGTGTCAAAAGAAAGATAAGAGAAAATCCTACAACTTTCATGTTGATCATTTTTTAAAATAATGAGTTTTTGATAAAGAAAAATTCACCTCAATGCAACTGTATAAAAACTAACATTTGGGAAAACTCTTTTTGATGCTTTTCATTCCAAAAATGATTCTAACATTTTTAAAATAATTTTTGACTTTATAAAAATATTTTCTAGATATTTTAAAAGGTATTTAGGTCCAAGAAATTAACCTAAGAGTTTCAAAATATTTCAAACGATATTTTAAACATTAAAGTACTTACATGAAAACTTCTAAGACTTTTCTCATTTTAGGTTCTTGAGTCTTCATGCTTTGTCCTTGGATTGAGTTCATCTTTTCTTCAAACTTTCATATTCTTTAAGCTTTCTCACTTTGCCTTTCTTTGGCTCTTTTGACTTTAATATTCCTTGGCTTTCAACAACTCATTCATATCCTTATATTCTTCAAGGTTTATTAAATCATCTTCGAATCCATGCTTTGACTCTTTTAAGCTTCATTTGATCTTTGTGAGTACTTTGACCTTGTTTTCTCACATATGAGTCCTGAAATATCATTACTAACACAAATACATTAAATATCACTTGTTTGTTAGCATCAAAACAAGATAACAAGATTTTAAGCCTTGTGAGGCCAAAAATCCCCCTTTTTAATGATGACAAACAAGGAGCAAAAATGTGAGTAAGCCTTAAAAAGGCTCCCCCTTTCAATAAGCTTCATCTTAATAAAATCAATCATGCTCATCACTTTCTTTTGGTTTTACAAGCTTTTTCAATCAATATTATGCTCATGCTCAATTATGCTCAATTTTTGTTTCACAACTTCTCCCCCTTTTGACATCAATCAAAAAGAAAAGAAATGATTTGAATTCAAATACAAATCATTTTAAGCCTATCAATAACCATGTATTCCAAACATATGTACACACTCAAGTTATTATTTTTCAATATAGCATGTGTAGTGTGTAGCTCACAACATTTATTCAAGATACCAGTTGATATTAATTTGATGGTTTTTATGATACCAATTTAAAATTTAAAAAATTAATTCATGATATCAATTGATTAATGATTCATGACACTCCCCCTAAATTCAATACATTCAGTTTTTTTTCTTTTATCATCCTATGTAAAAATATTGAATCATATCATGTATCAATATCATGCTAAGATCATCAATGTCACACCATGCTCATGACATAATCATGCTCATAAATAATTTGACTTTGTGATACCAAGTGAGCTTTTAGATTTGATATCTATTGAAATTTTTAACATGTGAAACCAAAAATACTTTATAGATACCAAAGCTTAATATCACATAATGTATATTTCATGGACACCAATATAACTACTATATCTTTCATAGCTCATAGATAAAGAGCAGTATGTTTATCCATGTGATTCATTTAAAATCATGCATGTTCAAGAATTATCCTTCTATCAAAAATTTATGCTTAAGCTCAATAATCTCATTCTCAAGTTTCAACAAAGTGAGCCATACTTTTAAATATAAATCAAGTCAAGTTATATCAGCACATAAGTAGGCATGTAGCATGTAGCATATCAGCACATCATATGTAGGCAAGTAAGCATGTAACATGTAACATCAAGGCGCTTATATAATAAGCTCAGATCTGATATTTTCTTTATATTTTCTTAAGTTAAGCCTTGTAAAAAGTCATCATATGATTTTGGCCAACGATGCCATTTTCTATTTTATATATGTGTGAAGTCATTATTTCATTTTTGGTACCCATATTTTCTTGGGTCTGGAGGATTTTTGAAGAGAGGTTTCTTTTATTTTCCATACTTGTTCGGTTTTAACACCTTTCCTCTTAAACAGACATTCAAACTTTATATGCCCCTTTTTCTTACATTGATAGCATATGGTGTTAGTGTAGGCATTAGAAGATGTGCAAGTATAGTTTTTGGATTCTTTCAAGAAATATCCCATGTAGGAATTCTTTTTCTTTTTATTTTCAATTCCATTGAAACCAATGCCTTCTTTATTTAAAGACATTCTTTGTAAACCAATCATCTTATCAAGATTTTCTTTTCCTTTAGTGAAGTTATGAATGATCTTATCGTTATCTTAAATCTGACTCTTGAGATTTTCTATCTCTTTCTTGTTGTCAACCTTCTTTTGTGATTTCTCTAACTTTAGAGATAATTTTCTTATTCTATCCTCTAATTCAAAAATATACATATCTTTCTCATATACAGTAGAGGATAGAGATCGAAGGTCTTCTGTCATTTGTTCATTCTTGATATCTAGTTTCTCAATTTTCAAGTTGTTTTCTTTTTTAGAAAGATTTTTGGATTCTATTTCTTTCATTGCTGATTCATACTTATGTTCTGATTGTTTAAGTTTTGAGTCATTATCTCTTTCAGCATTCTTTAAGAATTCTAACACTTTCATTAAACTTTCATTCTTATTCTTCAATGAAGTATTTTGTTTATTTGCTTTGATAAGCATTTTATGTACTTTGAATAAATCATTTTGAAGTTCATAATAAGATGGCATACCGTCATCACTTGATTTATCACTACAAGAATTATTTGAAGATTTAGTTGAGGAACTTTCTTCGTTATCCCATGCCATAAAGCACATGTAAGCAACCTCTTGATCACTTATTTCATTCTCTGAACTACTTGTACTATCACAAGTAGTGGCTTTCATAGCCTTCTTGTTTTTCTTTTTAGACTCTTTCTTTAATAGTGGACATTCCGGTTTTAAATGTCCTGCTTTATTGCAATTCTAGCATTTAGGAGTTTTATTCTTTGATTTCTTGGTAACTTCTTCTTCTTATTCATCTGATTCAGATTTTTGATTTCTTCTCTTGAATGTGTTTCTCCTTCTTATTATCCTTGCTAGCTTTTTAGATATAAAGGTAGCTTCATCTTCATCCATCTCTTCACTACTAGAGTTTTCTTGTGAGGTTTTAAAGGCTATTTTTTCTTGATCTTTAGTTTTTCTACTCTTTTCATTTATTGTCATTTCATATGTAAGGAGAGAACCTATAAGCTCATCTAAGGAAGTGTTTTTCAGATTTCTACCTTCGGTTATGGCAGTGGCTTTTGGTTCCCATACGATTGGTAGACCTTTAAGAATTTTTCTTATCATCTCATAAGTAGTGTAAGTTTTTCCTAATGCATTTAGGGAATTGATTATGTGAGTGAACCTAGTAAACATATTTGTAATTGATTCATCCGGGTTCACATTAAAGGCTTCATACTCACTTGTGAGCATATCAACCCTATTATCCCTAACATCCATTATTCCTTCATAAGTAACTTCTAGCTTATCCCATATTTCCTTAGCTGATTTACAAGACATTACTCAATTAAATTCATTAGCATCTAAAGCACAATATAACGCATTCATAGCACTAGCATTAACTTGTAGTATCTTATGGTCTAGGTCGGTCATATCATTTTTCTCTTTGGGAACTTGTTTTCCATCAACTATCTTAGTGGAAATTTGATCACCTTCCATGACAACTTCCCATGCTTTCCAATTCATAGTTTGAAGATCTATTTGCATTCTCTTTTTCCAGAAGGTATAGTTCAAACCACAAAAGATTGGTGGCCTAAGTGAAGATTGTCCCTCTCCAAAGGGAGCTATGCCTAAGTTAGCCATTACGATCTTTCTATAGCTTCTAGTTAAGAGTTGCTATAACCCCTCTTTGATACCAATTGAAACTAGGAATAGCTTCCCAAGAGGGAGGGTGAATTGGATTCTAAAAATTTCTTTTGATTCCTTTTTAAATACCTTAAACATCTTTTATTTCTTTTAACCAATTCTTGACTTTTTTTTTTTTAATTCTTTAATCAATCAAGAAATTAGTTCTTTTATCCAATCAATAATACAATTAAACAACTAATCAATTAAACACAATCTTCAAACCAAACAATCAATTTATTTTCCAAGTACAAGTTAAACAACAAACAACCAAACCAAGATATAAAGTATTCGGCACTTTGGTAATATAACAACTCAAGATGGTTGTTTGCTTATATTTTCCAAATTTCAACCAAGCCCTGTAGTGAATGAGAATTTATGCTTGCTGATGTAAAGCCCTGTATAGATTAATCAAATCACTCTTTCCAAATATTTAGAACTCAAATAAACTCTTCGTAAATTTATCTTTGGGATGTTAACCAAGTAACGTACTCCCGTAAGGTTTCTGCAAGATATGGTGTAACCAACGTACTCCCTTTCAGTTTCTGTAAACCAAATCAAAATTAAACCTTAAGTTTGTTTGATTTCCAAATATTACGTATTATATATGGTTTAGATATTTAAAATATCCACGCAGTTGTATATGAACTAAAAATAAAGAATAGAGAAAGAGAGAGTGAGACGGGGATTTTTATGAGGTTCGGCTTATACCCACCCTACGTCCTCGCCTCTGGCAAAACCACCAAAGGATTCACTAAACTTGTTCCATTGACGGGTGGAACAAACCTTTACAACACTCCTTGGTTAAGGCTAAAGTCCGCCTTCTCCAAACGATATTCCCTCGTTCAGTCACTCCTTTAGGCTAGAGCCCGCCTATCTAAGCAATATTCCCTTGCTTAGCCAATGATCCAAACAACCCTTGGAACGTCAAAGAACTACAAGAAACACAAGATAAGATCTGCGTACCAGTATACTCTCTCAAAGAGCAAGTTAGCACAATTGCAGCACTATATACTTTGAATGTAAAATATCAATAGGAAATACAATAAGCTCAAGTGTAGAATTCACCAATATCCTTCTTAGATGAGGATTAGTAGTAGAAATTCATAGGAGGAAGGATTAGCACTTCAGAATATCTCAGCAAAAGAGTTTTGCAATGAGTGAACAAGAGAGCTTTGAAAAACAAGAGTGTTTTCAGCTTTACAAGCATATTTTTCAATTCTTGGATGAGTTTTGATTTGCAAAACCATGTATTTATAGGCTTTCAAACTTGTATCCATGTTGCAAAAGTTTCCTTTGAGAGTTTCCTAAATTTTTAGAAAGTTTGGAGTTCAAACGGCTATAATTTAAAAATAAGAGTTTTAAAATTTTTGCCCGTTGAACAGTGTTCAGACGTCTGAAGTCACGAGTTCAGACGTCTAAACTGCTACTGCCTTCTTTATATTCTGTCCAAAAAATATTCAGACTTCTGAACTTAATCTTCAGACGTCTGAGGTCGTCTGTTCAGTCATTTGAAGTCCCTCCCGTGAACAGTGTTCAGATGTCTAATATAGTGACCCTACTTTAGTATTTTGGACATAACATTTTTGATATAACTCTAAATTAGGTTTTCTTGATGTTAAAAGAAAGATAAGAGAAAATTATACAACTTTCATGTTGACGACTTTTTAAAATAATGAGGTTTTCATAGATAAAAATTCACCTTAATGCAGCTATATAAAAACTAACAGCATTTGGGAAAACTCTTTTTAATGCTTTTCATTCCAAAAATGATTCTAACCTTTTTAAAATAATTTTTTACTTTATAAAAATATTTTATAGATATTTTAAAAGGTATTTAGGTCTAAGAAGTTAACCTAAGAGCTTCAAAATATTTCAAACGATATTTTAAACATTAAAGTACTTACATGAAAACTTCTAAGACTTTTCTCATTTTAGATTCTTGAGTCTTTATGGTTTGTCCTTGGATTGAGTTCATCTTTTCTTTAAGCTTTCATATTCTTTAAGCTTTTTAACTTTAATATTCCTTGGCTTTCAACAATTCATTCATGTCCTTATATTCTTCAAGGTTTAATAAATCATCTTCAAATCCATGGTTTGACTCTTTTAAGCTTCATTTGATCCTTGTGAGTACTTTGACCTTACTTTCTCATATATGAGCCATGAAATATAATTTCTCACACAAATACATTAAATTTCACTTGTTTATTAGCATCAGAACAAGATAACAAGATTTTAAGCCTTGTAAAGCCAACATCAAAAGGACCTAATCTGATGATAGCGGAGGACTGGGTCGAGAAGACTGAGAGGATTCTGGAGGCCCTATAGTACACAAATAAGCAGAGAGTCCTCTACACTACCTTCTAGCTGTCTAAAGAGGTGGGACGATGGTGGACTGCGGTGAGTCTTCTGGAGAAGCAGAGAGCCGATCCTTCAGAGCTGACATGGAACATTCCAAGGAAGTGTTCTTTGAGAGATACTTCCCCGTCTCCATATGTGATGCAAAGGGGGATGAATTCTATACTTTTACACAGGGAGATATGACAGTGTAGGGGTATACTACTCGGTATATAGAGCTATCCCATTTCGCACAGTGTTTGATCTCGAAAGAGTACGAGAAGACTCGGAGGTTTGAGAAGGGCCAGAGGAAGGACATCCGCAGATTAGTGGGTATGCTTCAGATCTGTGAGTTTTCAGTTTTAGTGGATAAAGCCACTGTGATCGAGACCGGCATCCAGGAGAATGATTTGGATCAGGAACTGGAGAAGAAGCCAGTACCTTCTAGTTCTCAGTCTGAATCTCACCAAGGATCATGGAAGAAGAAGAACAAGAGCTCAGGTTACTATCAGAATACCGAGCGTCAGAGTTCGTAGGTGAGTCAGTCGAGTGATCATTGTATCAGGTGCCATAGATGGCATAGCGATGAATGCCAGCCGTTTGGGGGTAATTGCTACAACTGTGGCCAGTCAGGTCACATGACTCAGGATTGTCATGCACCAAAGAGGAGTATGCCCACTTCGAGTCAAAATCGGGGAAGTAATCAGGTATCCCGGGGAACGTATCTGGCGCGAACACAGCTCCGGCAAGGGTATACTCGCTTACTCCAGTGGATGTTGAGCATGTGGGGAATGTGGTGACAGGTACTGTGATGTTACATTTAAATAGAGCTGTGGTTTTATTTGATTCGGATATGATCCATTCCTTTATATCTACTAGCTTTGTAAAATTATGTGGGGTTGAGACCCGAGTCATGAGTGAAGAATTGTCTGTAGCTACACCATTTGGGAGTGTATCGTTTTGTAGGAGGATGTTAGAAAACTTCCCAGTGGTAATTCAGGGAAGACATCTACCTGCGAATCTTGTGGTATACGACATGTCTGGGTTCGATGTCATACTGGGGATGGATTGGTTATTCTCCAGTTATGTTGTGATCGACTATTGTGGAAAGGTGGTAGTATTCAGACCTTTTGGGGAGCAGGAGTACGAGTTTGTAGGATCGTATGTGCGTTCGATGCCACAAGTTCTATCGGCATTACAGGCGAGGAGATTACTCTTGGATGGATGTCAGGGGTACCTAGCTTGTGTAAGGGAACCACCACGGGATGAGTTGAAGCTTGAGGATATTCGAGTGGTTAGCGAGTTCCTAGATGTGTTTCCAGAAGACTTACCCAATTTACCTCTAGATCTTGAGGTAGAGTTTGCGATAGAGTTGTTGCTTGGAAAGGCACCGATCTCTAAGGCTCCATACCAGTTGGCTCCTAAAATGCTAGGACACTAGTGTCGGCTACTGGAAGGACCTAAAAAATATTTATATGATAGGGGTGAGACACCTCTCAGTAAGGGTGAAACGAGTTATATCAATGTGTGGAACATGAGTGTTATTTCAACAATAAAACATAAACATTTCACAATTCTAGTATTTTCACAATACAGTTCCAGTATACATATGATACAAAGCAATATGATCTAGTGTCATCACACTCTTCGGCCTAAGCCGGCCTGTCTGGTGGTATTTCACACCCTTCGGTAAAAGCCGGTGCCCTCGGTAACTTGGCATAAGATAAGCCCCCACAGCGTTGAACCGATGCAGATCTAGTGTTCTCACACCCTTCGGTATAAATCGGCCTGTCTAGTGGTATTGCACACTCTTCGGCAAAAGTTGGACATCTTAGCCAATGGTAATTAACTAACTCGGCCGCCTACAGTATTATTCTGGCACGCTTCGATTGTCCTAGGTCTTCGATTTTATTCCGATTTGGCATTTTCTTAAAACCTGGAACAATTTTGGAACTCCTGTTCCTATATCTCATTTCAATTACACACAGCCTACGATAATTAACCGACACGCTTTTTCATAAAACACATCATTCAATTCATCATCTCATTCCACACTTATTTGGGTAAACAAATAATCTCATAACAGATAATTTGAAAATACAGTTTAACATAATCAAAGGTACAGTCGTCTCTATATTACAATTTATACCAATATATAAAATTTTCCAACAAAAACAAAGATGATACCTGAAACCCCAATTTTCCCAAAAACTGTAAACTCAAAAATCTCATAATTTCACACGATAGATTTTCTCAAATAAGTAACCAAAACATCCATATAATCATAAACCGCAGTTTTACCGATTTAGACTACAAAAATAACTGATATAAATAGAAACCCCTTACCTTATCCCGAAAATTGAAACCCAATCTCAATCGGTCCAAAACCACAACACGGGATCCCCAAAACCTAAAAATTGAAGAACTATACCTCAATATAATTCCAACCACTATAAATCTACTAAACCAAAAATGAAATCAGACCCTTACCTTGATTTTGGGATAAAACCCAAAAATCCTCAAAACGGAGATCTGATCTGCTATAATCATAGAGATTCCTCCCTTGATCCATGTAGTAACGTCGAATCGTTGATTCAGGTAACCGATAGCCCAAAATCTTAGAGAGAGAGAGAGAGAGAGAGGATTTTGGTTTCTTCTCCATTAAGCAATGAAATAGATATTTATAACTTAGTTGATCTGGCCAACCTCGTCGACGAGACAGCGTCCTTATCGACAAGTATAAGAAGGGAGTTTATCGACGACGGAGTTCGCCTCGTTGATGAGTCTAAGATTTCAGAATTCCAAAATCTCTCGACATCATCTCATCGACGAACCTCTGAATTTTGTTGCCGATCTATGGAAGGGACTTCATTAACGCGAGAAGGAGCCTCGTCAACGAGCCTTGCTAATTTTCCTTTTTTAAATTTCCTTTTCCTTTATTATTTATTTAATCTAAAATTCTTGAGTCAGGTTCTTACAACCTCGCCTCCTTACAAAAATTTCGTCTTTGAAATTTGCAATCTCTCACTTGCTAACTCATCAATATACCAAAACACATACCCAACTTTAGGAAGAGCCAACGACCACCCATTTTGCTGCCCCATCCCAAATATATTACATACCCTCCCTTATGGTAGAGGATTACCATGGTTACATACACAATGTCTCGGGAGCTCACAATATCATAAAACTCTCCCATAAACTAACCACGTTAACACTCTGAATAACAAAACATCACATACTTACATAAACCGATCCTATAAACAAAACTAACACTTACCTGAGCAGTCGTATAGTCCTGAGAATCTCTAATCCTCATAACAGTTGCGGATATTTTTGGTGTATTTCCATCTTTAATTCCCAAGAAACCTCCTCAACCACGTGATTCCGCCACAGGACTTTCACTAACGGTATCTCCTTGGTATGCAACTTTTGAACTTTTTGGTCTAGAATCTGAACGGGTATCTCTTCATACACCAAATCATCCCCAATCTCTAAATATATGTAACTAATCACATGCGACGAATCTAGCACGTACCTCCTCAAGATAGATGCGTGGAACACATCATGGTTTCTAGAGAGCGCTGAAGGTTGGGCAATCTTGTAGGCTACCAAACCCACTCGTTCCAGTACCTCGAATGGTCAGATATACCGCAGGCTCAACTTGCTCTTCTTCCCGAATCTCATCACCCTTTTCATCAAAGCGATTCTCAGGAATATCTTATCCCCCACCTCGAATTCCAACTCTCATCAGAAAACATCTGCATAACTCTTTTGCCGATTATGAGATGATTTAATTCTATCCTTGATCAATCTTACCTTCTCAGAAGCTTGCAGTACAAGTTCGGGTCCGATTATCTGCCATTCACCGAACTTATCCCTGTACAAAGGAGGCTAACATCTCCAACCATACAATGCCTCGAATGGTGCCATACCAATACTGGCTTGGAAGCTATTGTTATAGGCAAACTCCACTAACGATAAGAACCGCATCCAACCATCACCGAAGTCTAAGACAGACGCCCATAACATATCGTCCAAGATCTATATCGTCCTTTCTAATTGTTCGTTAGTCTGGGGGTGAAACGCTGTACTGAAAGTAAGCTTCATCCCTATTGCTTCCTGTAAGCTCTTCCAGAACCAAGAAGTGAATCTTGGGTCTTGATCTAAAACAATGGACACAGTACTCGGTGCATTCTAACTATCTCCTGCACGTATAGATCTGCTAGCCTACTCAATGAGTAGCTAACCTTTATTGGTTCAAAGTGAGCAGATTTAGTTAACCTGTCCACGATCACCTAGATTGCGTTCTATCTGTGAAGTGCTGGTGGTAACCCAGTGACAAAGTCCATGGAGATGTGCTCTTATTTCCATTCTAAGATGCTTAATGGCTGCAACGGCCCTGCCAACCTCTATTGCTCAGCCTTTACTTGTTGACACGTCAAACATTGCTCCACAAATCGAGCAATCTCCCTTTTCATGCCACTCCACTAGAAAGATTCGCGCAAATCCCAATACATCTTCGTGCTACCCGGATGTATCGTATACAAAGAACGATATGCCTCCTCCAGAATCTTCCTCCTTATCCCCTCATCATTTGGAACACACAGTCTGGTTACAAAACTCAATACACCTCCCTTGGAGATGTTAAAATCTGCAGCCAGTCCCTGCTGCACCTTCTCTACAACCTCAACTAACTCTTCATCATTAGCTTGCATGGCTTTAATCCTCTCTGATAATGTCGGCTTGATAATTAAGCTAGCAATGACAGCCTAATGATTACCATCCACCAACTCCATGCCAAGGCTTTCAAGATCCCGTCAATATGATGCTGAGTTATCACTGTAGATACTGTTGCATGCTCTGACTTCCTACTCAACGCATCAGCTATCACGTTAGCCTTCCCTAGATGATAGCCAATGGTGCAATTGTAGTTCTTGATCAGTTCTAGCCACCTTCTTTGCCTTATATTCAGCTTCTTCTACATGAAAAAGTATTTGAGGCTCTTTTGGTCTGTGAAGATCTCACACTGTTCACCATATAAGTAGTGTCTCCAGATCTTCAACACATATACTACTACCGCCAACTCCAGATCATGTGTGGGGTAATTCTTTTCGTACTCCTTGAGTTTACAAGAAGCATAAGCAGTTGCCATCCCATATTGCATCAACACACATCCCAAACCCTTCATAGATGCGTCGCTGTAAATCATAAAACCACCGTCCCCATATGGGATGGTTAAAACCGGAGTAGTGACCAGTCGGTGTTTCAACTCCTAAGAACTTTGCTCGCACTCCTCGGTCCAATCAAATCTCAAATCCTTCCTTGTCAATCGTGTTAGCTTTGGTGTATTCCCAAGAGGGGAGGTGAATTGGAAATTTAAAATTTCTCCCTAGGTTTGACCAGACATTTGTACTATTACACAACCTAAAGTCTGTCTATGTAATCCCAAATGAGCATATAAGTATAATATAGGGAAATTTAAATCAAGCGCATCATTCACACAATATCATACATGTGCAGGAATATAAATTTTGGAAATATAAACAAAGACACGATATGTTATCGGGGTTCGGCCAATTATGCCTATGTTCCCGCCTCTAGCTCACAAGCTCGAGGATTCCACTAATACTCACTTAACGGGCAGAGCGGCACCGATTACAACCAAGTCAATTAGCAGGGCTGACTTCAACCTGCATCTTACCAAGATGGTGCACCTAACTTTCCTAACCCGTTCTAAGCCAATCTAGGACTATTCAATAGGGCTAGTCTCCCTCTTCAGGCCCACGCCTAGAATACAACAAATGTAAAATTTTACGTACAAACAAATACTTCTTTATAAGCAGATATATACCACTACACACAATATAATCAATGCACCTCAAGTATGTATGAACTACAAGCTCGGTGCTCTACACGTGCAATCAACACTCAAAGTGATGTCTATAAACAATCAAGCACAAGAATGTTCTAACAAGCTATTTCTTTGAAACTAGATATAACAAATCTCAATACTAGATTAGGGTTTCAAAGATGATGATCAAATATTCAAACTAACTCAAAATATTTTCCTTCAATGAAATAAGCACAAGAGTAGTTTGAAGTATATAGCTTGTAAAAATATTTTGCACACAAAAGATTACTACTATAGGAATCTTTGCAATGACAATGCAAAGATCCTCAAGCCACTGAGTTTTTCCCAACACTAGATTTATCAAATTAAATCTGTGGGATAACTCTTTCTTAACTCTCCAAAATTAATAACAATCAATCAAGCAAAATAGTGGGAGTATCTAGCAATATCAAACAATAAATAAATACTCATAAAGTAAGATTTCTCAAAGGAATGAAGGTATTTGAGTGTTATGGGGTTTGAATGAACAAATAGGGTTTAGGAAATTTGAGAGAGTTTTTGGCTAATCTTATTTGCTAATCGTCACTAATTTTTGCAAATGAGCCCCTATATATAAAGAATGCGTAAATTATGACCGTTGGGGACACAAATTTAAGCATACTTTTGTCCATCATGTAAGGCAAGACAAATTCCCCAAAGCTCAATTTTTTGCAATGGACAAAAGTATGCTTAAACTTGTGATTTTTATGTTAGCATGGGTTAAGCATTTTGAATTAAATACTAGGCATAGGTGCCATGTCCGTTTGGAAGTGGATAAAGATTCTTAGTATAACAAGATAGGTGAGTGCATATACTAAGACTGTCATTTTAAGCAACAACCACTTCCCAAACCTACAGTCATCACAACCCGCTAAACCTAAGCCTAGGATCTAAGGAAACATTAAATAATTAAGTAATATTAATCCATTTTTCCTTAGAACTTACGGGGTTTACTTTCATGACAACCATTTTTCCTTAGAACCTACGGGGTTTGCTTTCATAACAACCCACTCCATTTCTTTATCTAAGCCTCTGACACTTCTGGATTTACATTTGGATTGGATGTGCCGGTTCCTTTTACAAAGTAAGCTCGTTTTGTATATACGTGAAAAATCATGCTCATTTAAACTCTTTTTGCTTGATGAGGCAAGACAATGATAGTGAGACCTATAATATGACCCCTTTTTAAAAGATTTATTTCTTTTAATTCCTAAGGGTTTATCATTTTCTATTTCTTCCTTTAGGCAGATAATTTTCAATATCTTCTTAGCCTTTTTTTTTTCAAGGATGGCATGATACTCTTTTAATTTTTCTTATTGCTTTGCCAACCTATTACTCTCATTTTTCAAAAAGGTTTTCTTCTTAGACATCCCAACAAGAATCTTATGCATTTTAAATGATTCATTTTCTAGTGCTGTATGTAAGGGCATGCTTTCATTGTAAGATTCAATACATGATTCATTTCAAAATGTATCACTATAACATTCATATGAATCAACGCATACAATATTATCATCGGAACCAATAGATGACTCACCATATAATATATCACAGGATTTGGCACAGGAGTCATCACAACGTGCATCACATGGATTATTGCATGAGCTAATAGCACGAATATCACTAGGGCAATCGGATGAAGCATTGCATGATATATTCCAGTATTCAACATGAGAATCATCAAGTGCATCAATAACAGAACTATCACAACATTCAATAGATGATTCAACATTAGATACAACACAACATTTGACATAAGAATCATCAATTGAGCTAGAGTGAGAATCATATACCTCATTTTCTGTTAATGTAATCACCCTATCATTTACCACATCCGGAACATCAAAACTTGATACTTCAGGAGTGGTGGTCTCCTTTTCCCGGGTCTCTCCATACTTTTTTTCAAGCTCAACCCAGATCTCCTGTGCACTACTAGATGCCATAATCTCATGAAGAATATTAGTATCAAAAGCACAGTATAGTAAGTCCATGGCATATGAATTTGCATGCATCAAATTAATATCATTTCTATTTCCAAGCATACAAATTCCTTTATCAATCACCTGCCAAATCCTTTAATTCATAGATTTTACAAATATGCTCATTCGAATTTTCCAATGGGTGTAATTTACACCACAAAACAAAGGAGGACTGGAAGGTGACTGTTCCTCTTCGAATGGGGATACACCACTGTGAGCCATCCTGATCTTTAGCAAAAACGTTTAAGTCAATGCTACGAGGATCTGATACCAATTGTTAGCTTTGGTGTATTCCCAAGAGGGGGTGAATTGGAAATTTAAAATTTCTCCCTACGTTTGACTAGACATTTGCAATATTACACAAGATAGAGTCTGTCTATGTAATCCCAAATGCGTAGATAAGTATAATATGCAGAAATTTAAATCAAGCGCATCATTCACACAATAACATATACGTATAGGAATATAAATTTTGAAAATATAAACAAACACACGATATGTTATCAGGGTTCGGCCAACTGTGCCTACATCCATGCCTCTAGCTCGTAAGCCCGAGGATTCCACTAATGCTCACTTAGCGGGTGGAGTGGCACCGGTTACAACCAGGTTAATTAGTGGGGCTAACCTCAACCTACACTTTACCAGGATGGTGCACCTAGCTTTCCTAACCGGTTCTAAGCCAATCCGGAACTATTCAACAAGACTAGTCTCCCTCTTCAGGCCTATGCCTAGAATAAACCAGATGTAAAATTTTACGTACAAACAAACACTTCTTCACAATAAGATATGTACCCCTATGCACAATATAATCAATTCACCTCAAGATGTATGAACTATAAGCTCGGTGCTCTACGTGTGTAATCAACACTCAAAGTTATGTCTATACACAATCAAACACAAAAGTGTTCTAACAAGCTATTTCTTTGAAACTAGATATAATAAATCTCAATACTAGATAAGGGTTTCAAAGATGCTGATCAAATATGCAAACTAACTCAAAATATTTTCCATCAATGAAATAAGCACAAGAGTAGTTTGAAGTATATAGCTTGTAAAAATATTTTGCACAAAAAAAAGATTATTGCTATAGGAATCTTTGCAATGACAATGCAAAGATCCTCAAGCTACCAAGTTTTCCCCAACACTAGATTTCTCAAATTTAATCTGTGGGATAACTCTTGCTTAACTCCCTAAAATCAATACCAATCAATCAAGCAAAATAGTGGGAGTATCTAGCAATATCAAACAATAAATAAACACTCACAAAGTAAGATTTCTCAAAGGAATGAAGGTATTTGAGTGTTATGGGGTTGGAATGAACAAATAGGGTTTAGGAAATTTGAGAGAGTTTTTGGTTAATCATATTTTCTAATCACCATTAATTTTTGCAAATGAGCCCCTATATATGGATAATGGGTAAATTATGACCGTTGGGGACATATAGGGTATTATTAGATTTGTTTTCAAACCAATTAAGAAAATTAACTTAGTTTACTTAATTTTAACCCCGGTAAAAAATAATTTAATGCACGAGATTCGGGTGCCCAATCATAGGTTCGGGTGCCCAAATAGACTTAGTCAAAAAATCAATTTTTAAAGGTTCGGGTGCTCGAAGGCAAGGTCAGTTGGCTGAATAAAAGACAGAAGCATTCTGTTCGCGGTTTGGGTGCCCGAAGTTGAGTTCGGTCGCATTAGTTCTTTTTGAACACGAATGTTCGAGCACCCGGGTTGGTGAAAAGCACTCTAACATGGGTTTGGTCGCTCGGGGGCAATACGTTCATTATAGGTTCGGTCGTTGGAAACCTGGTTAACCCGCTAACTTCTCAGCGATTCGGGCGCCCGAGGTGTTTTGAACACCTGGGGTTAGGTCGCCCAACCTCTCATAAATAAGCCAATTATGTTCAATTTCATTTCAATTTGATCCCCTGATTGAGCAAGTTATCATGGGGACTATTTGTGCATATGTGTAGGGACCTAAGGTCTTTTTATCCTATTGGAAAAATCTGGCGTCAGTAGACCTTGGTGATCCCTAAGGTCTCTATAAGTTCTTAAGCTTATAGTCCTACATGCATGATATTCATATTATTACAGACCTTGATTATTATTATTACAGACCCAACGAAATGAAATATAGATTTACAACAATTAATACCATTCCGGGTCTTCTTTTGCTTCAAGCCACTGTGTGTCGCATGCCATCAATATGATCCAGTTAGTATAATCCTGCACACAAACTTGAAAGCCATCAAATACAAAGAGTATTTGTTATTATCAAAATCGGGAATGACCTATAAGGTCAACAAATCGTGTCAAAGGGCCAAATAGTCTAGAGAGTCCCTCCACGAACTGCCGGTAGTACCTAGGCAATCCTAGGAAACTCCAAACTTCATGCACGCTCTTCGGTTTCACCCAGCCAACCACTGCTTCAATCTTAACTGAATCAGCTGAGATACCACCTTCTGACACGACGTAGCCTAGAAATATGACCTGCTTCAACCAGAACTCATATTTCTTCAACTTGGCATACAACTTCTTTTCCCGTAGTACCTGAAGTACCAACCTTGGATGGTTTTCATGCTCTTTCAGACTCCTAGAGTATAGCAGAATATCATCAATGAATACCACTATGAACTGGTCCAGGTATTCATGGAAAACCCTATTCATTAGGTCCATAAATACCGTCGGAGTGTTAGTCAACCCAAATGGCATGACCAGGAACTCGTAGTGACCATATCTTACTCGGAAAGCAGTTGTCACAACATCCTCAATCCTAACTTTCACCTACTAATACCCTGACCATAGATCGATCTTTAAAAATACCTATATTCCTTGCAGCTGGTCAAATAGATCATCTATACGAGGCAACAGGTATTAATTCTTCACTGTTACCTAGTTGATCTCACGGTAGTCAATGCATATTCTCATTGACCCGTCCTTCTTCTTCACGAACAATACTAGAGCTCCCTATGGTGAAACACTAGGTCTGATAAAGCTCTTATCCAGCAATTCCTATAACTACTCCTTCAACTCTTTAAGTTCAGCTGAAACCATCCGGTATGGAGCTTTGGAAATTCGTGCCTTGCCTGGCAGCAACTCAATAGCAAACTCCACCTCATGATCAGAAGGTAAATCGGGTAAGTCTTTCAGGAATACATCTAGAAATTTGTTAACTACTCGGATATCTTTGAGCTTTAGATCATCCTGAGGTGGTTCCTTCACACAAGATAGGTACCCCTGACAACCGTCCAAGAGTAACCTTCTTGCTTGTATTGCCGACAGAATTTGTCGTGTCAAACGCACACACGATCCTACGAACTCATATTCCTATTCCCCAGGAGGTCTGAACACCACCACTTTCCTATGACAGTCAATCACAGCAAAAATGGAGGATAACGAATCCATCCCCAGTATAACATCAAACTGGTACATGTTGTATACTACCAGATTCACCGGTAGTGACCTTCCCTGAATTATCACTGGGCAGTTCTCTAACATCTTCCTATAGATCACCACACTCCCAAATGGTGTAGCTACAGACAACCCCTCATCTATCACTTGGGTTTTAGTCCCACACAGTTTCACAAAATTTACAAATATAAAGGAGTTGCTCTTAAATCGAATAAGACAACAGTTTTATTTAAAAGCAGCAATATGGTACCTGTCACCACGTTGCCAACATGCTCTGCATCAGCTGGAGTAAGCGAGTACACCCTCGCCTTAGCTGTGTTTCCCTGAAAGTCTCCTCGAGGCACCTGGTTCTTTCCCTAGTTTTGACTCAGTGTAGGCGTGTCATTCATCAGCGTACGAGAGTTTCGGGATACATGGCCCAATTCACCACATCGGTAACAGTTACCCACAAATTGCTTGCATTCACCATCATGCCATTTGTTGCACCTGGTAAAACGCTTGCAAGATTGGCCCCCCTGTGGACCCTGCAGTTATGTACCCAGACAATTACCTAAACCATAGTTCCTCTTCTTCCATTGTCCCTGTCTAGAACTAGTCTGTGAACTAGAAGGTACCGACCTTTTCTTTTGATCTTGTGCCACCTCATCCTCCTGGAGACCAACCTCAACTACGGTGGCTTTATCCGCCAGAACAGGAGAAAAACTTGACCGGTGCAAACTGCAAGTGCACAGTATCGTAGTTTTATAATATAATGATGTGTAGAGTATCGTCCTCAGGGATTGATGTCTTAATTTTACCAAGTACCGAAATTTTACTAACCTTGATTTTATTTAGAAAAATTAACAATTTTAGACTGCAAAATTTAAACAAAGCTACTTTAAATAAACTATTCAGGAGAATTTAAAACTGGATACCGCGTGTCAAATTGATGATGGTGAAAACTTCTAGGAAACCGATTTCACCTAGTTTCTCACTATGCTTTACTCATTTAGCTAATTTAACTTCGTTTTCTCTGTTTGTTAGCAAATCGCCAATTTTTCCAAAAGCCTCTTTCGATAGTCAATCGAACCTATTCTTGTTTATTATTTAACATAAGAGTATGCAAATTAATAAGGCAAGAACGCAGTAAGACCCTCGATTTTTTATGCTACGTAGGTTCATACAAGTCTTTCGATCTCTATATTTACCTACGCTGAATTATCCAAGATCTATCCTATAATCCCCCCTTTCGGTAGCAAATCACAAGACTAAAATCATTTAATTAATGGTCAGTTAATTAAAAGCATTAGGCACAGAATAACTCAAACAAACATTAATGAAAACTATTTCAGATTAGCATCAAAGAGCAAGCATAGTTCGAAACTGGCTACATCGTTTTCCTAGAATTCAAAATTTTAGTTCATTCCGAAAATAAAATCCAACATAACAGATTTCACCATATTTTCTTCAATTTGGAGCGTATGGTAAAGATCAACACTCGCCGCACCGCGGTCGCGCGTCACGAATACCCCGAACACCGCCGTTGTTCGCCGCCTTCCGATTCTGAAAAGATAGTATTTTTGCGTGCTTCCAACTCTCCTTTGCTGGCTGTGTGTGTATCTCCGCAGCCCACCCAAAAGAAAACCACAAGAAAGCTCTCCAAAAAATAATTTTTCCAAGAAACCCTATGTGCTTTTGCCTCCCTTCTCCTTCTCCCCAAGAAAATCCTTTTTTTTCTTCCTATGGTGCGGCCTCTCTCCCTCCAGCCCCCAGCGCACGCTGCTCTCTCCCACTCTCTTCTTGCACACGGCACTCCCCCACAAGGAAACCCTCCTTTGACTTTTCCTTTTCAATCCTTTCCTTTTGCTTTTCTTTCCTTTCTTTTTTTTTTTCATTCTTTTGCCTTTCCATTCTATGTACCCAGCGCACACTGCCCTTATGAGATGACCCGGCTGCATGGCTGGGTCACATCTCATTTTTTGATTTTTTGATTTTCTTTTTTTTTTCAAAGGTATATGAACTGCCCTCCTCTTTCAAGCCCACTTTCGACCCTCTTACAGCTTGTAACTCTCAAAACGTAAAACATAAAAGATGTAGAGATCTTTTTCAGATTTTCCGAGAATTTTGAATCATCTCGATCGAAGCTCGTATAAGAAAGTTACGCCAAGATTACGAAGAATTGTCAAAAAAATCCATAAAACGGCGTATGCTAACTTCACGTCTGATTTCGGCCTTGATGCTGCCAGTATTTTGCAAGGCACAAAACACAAAAATTGTAGATTGTTTTCTTATCTTTCTACGGAATCTTGAATCATCTGAATCAGAGATTGGATGAGAGAGTTACGCACAGATTGCAAAGTACCATCGGTTTTTTTAGCTTCCAACAATTGCTCTGCAATAAAAAACACCAAAATTTCATACATTACTCAATAAAACCCAAATTTTATAAATAGAACACAATATTAGAATATTGAGAGTAATTAGGCATTTAAATACAAATTATTATTCGTAATGCATGAATTAAAGCACCTAATTACGCAATTTAAGCACGTAATCAACAGGAGACTCCCAAATCTGCAGCATTCCCACCAGCCTACGGATGTCTTTCCTCAGACCCTTCTTGAACCTCTGAGTCTTTTCATACTCGATTAAGATCATACATGGTGCAAAGCGAGACAGCTCGATGTATCTATCTGCATAACTCTACACTGTTAGGGTCCCTTGAGTCAAACTCAAGAATTCGTCTGCCTTTGCGTCATAAATGGAAGCCACGAAGTATCTCTCGAAGAATACCTTCTTAAAATGGCCCCATGTCATCCCTGATGAATCAGTTCTCTGCTCCTCAAGAAGACTCACAACCATCCACCACCTCTCAGCTTCTCCTGCCAGCTGAAACGTAGCATAGAGAACTTTCTTCTCTTCGATGCATTGCAGAACTTTCAATATCTTTCCTATCTTCTACACCTAGTTCTCTACCACAATCAAGTCGGACCCTCCAATAAACGTCGGAGGATGCATGCGGGTGAACTTCTCAATGGTGCAACCCACAACTATAGGTGGACGCTCCCATCCCCTAACATTTCACCCGATCTCTCGCATAATCTGCTTGGTCAACCCTCGAGGCACAAAAGGAGACCCTTCACTCGCAATCACTTTCGAGCTACTATCCCAATTGCTATCCTTGGGCTCTATTCTGAAAATAGTGTATGAATAGATTAGCATTCCTATATTATAACAAAATTAACAATATCATTGTAGAATAGTCATGTTAACTTCTAGACTCTCAGGTCCAAGCCTGCCCTACCGCACAAACACGAAACCATAAATGGTTTGCCATGATTTTACTAAAATCGTCATTCCAGGAAAAACAAAGAACACCATCAATGAATCCCTGTCTAGCTACAAGACAACCCTCAACCTACTCTACCCATTTCTTACATCCTACACTCTGGTATGTTCACAAAATCATGCCTAACCAAGTCTACAAGACCTAACAACCTAGTTAGCTCTGATACCAAGTTGTCATGCCCCAAACCCGAAAATGGGTCCCAGGGTGTGATTTAGTAACCTAACATGTTCTTGTATCATACAACCATCCATGATACTATACAATATAAGGGTCTGACCCCATAGGGTTCATGTATACCCTATACATCATCACATACACAACATACGCAGCGGAATTATATAACCTCTTACATTCATTTCATACCATCATACCATACTAGAGTCTATACAAAACATAGACTAATTCCCAAAATACGTAACATGCCCCGAGTCTACATAACCCAAAATGACAACCCGGTTAAAGATCAGTACTTACCCAAGTACTTTGACAAAGCTAACCAACAATCACACTTCTGAAATGCTAGGACGCTAGTGTCAGCTACTGGAAGGACCTGAAAAATATTTGTATAATAGGGGTGAGACACCTCTAAGTAAGGAAGAAACAGGTTATATCTGTGTATGGCACCTGAGTGTTATTTCAACAGTAAAACATAAACATTTCACAATTCCATTATTTTCACAATACAATTCCAGTATGCATATGATACAAAGCAATACGATCTAGTATCGTCACACTCTTCGGCCTAAGTCGGCCTGTCAGGTGGTGTTTCACACCCTTCGGCAAAAGACGATGCCCTTGGTAACCTGGCATAGCATAAGCCCCCACAGCGTTGAACCGATGCAAATCTGGTGTTCTCACACCCTTTGGTATAAACCGGCCTATCTAATGGTATTGCACACTCTTCGGAAAAAGCTGGACATCTAAGCCAATGGTAGTTAACCGACTCACCCGCCTACAGTATTATTCTGGAATGCCTCATATCTCAGCCTTCGGTAATTAACCGGCATGCTTTGATTGTACTAGACCTTCGATTTTATTCCGACTCAACATTTTCACAAAACCTGGAACAATTTTGGAACCCCTATTCCTATATCTCATTTCAATTACACACAGCCTGTGGTAGTTAATCAGCACGCTTTTTCACAAAACACATCATTCAATTCATCATCTCATTCCACACTTATTAAGGTAAACGAATAACCTCATAATAGATAATTCGAAAATACAATTTAACATAATCAAAGGTATGATCATCTCTATGTTACAATTTATACCAATATATAAAATTTTCCAATAGAAACAGAGATGACACCCGAAACCCCAATTTTCCCAAAAAACTATAAACTCGAAAATCCTATAATTTCACCTAATTGATTTTCCCAAATAAGTAACCAAAAAATCCGTATAACCATAAACCGTAGTTTTACTTATTTAGATTACAAAAATAACTAATATAAACAGAAACCCCTTACCTTATCTCGAAAACTGAAACACGAATTCAATCGGTCCAAAACCACGACACGGGATCCCCAAAACCTAAAAATCGAAGAACAATACCTCAATATAATCCCAACCACTACAGATCTACTGAACCAAAAATGAAATCATACCCTTACCTCGACTTTGGGATAAAACCCGAAAATCCTCAAATTGAAGATCCGATCCACTATAACTGTAGAGATTCCTCTCCTGATCCATGTAGTAACGTCGAATCGTCGATTCAGGTAATCGACAGCTAGAAATCTTAGAGAGAGAGAGAGAGAGAGTTGGTTTGAGTTCTAGAGAGAGATAAGATTTTGGTTTCTTCTCCATTAAGCAATAAAATAGATATTCATAACTTATTTGACCTGACTAGCCTCGTCGACAAGACGACATCCTCGTCAACAAGCATAAGAAGGGAGTTCTTCGATGACGGAGTTGGCCTCTTTGACGAGCCTGAGATTTCAGAATTCCAAAATTTCTCGGCATCATCTCGTCGAAGAACCTCTGAATTTCATCGCCGATCTGTAGAAGGGACTTCGTCGACGAGAGAAGGAGCCTCATCGATGTGCCTTACTGATTTTCCCTTTTTAAATTTTATTCTCCTTTATTATTTATTTAATCCAAAATTCTTGGGTCAGGTTCTTACATTAAATCAACCAGGACCCCAAAGGAAATAGGGGATATACCTGTCCTTACATACATGACAACTATGCATCGGAAACCATGATTTATTCAACCTTATGTAAAACACTAGAGTTTTACTATAACCAAAATACACATATACATCCTAAAAATCCATCCTGATTTCAAACCAACTACTTGCCCTTTAGCCAGGTTAGCACTATCAGCCTCCTCTATCTTGGAGCTCAGTCCGCTTGTCTATCAAGGTTTCCTGAAATGTTTATATTGCTGGGGTGAGACACCTCTCAGTAAGGGAAATAGACTAATATCAGTGTGTGGCGACATGAGTATTATTGTGTTATAAACATCTATTATTCGTGATAAACTGTATCTGATAAGTAAGGAAGATCTATACATAATTTAACTGCATTTGACAAGTTAGGTAAAATTGTTCTGTATTAATTTGAATAAATCATAAATTAACATAACATACTTATCGTACTAAATCTCTGTATACATATAAAACATCTATTATATCTGTATATTACTGAAAATATGCCCTGGATGGAAAACTGTATATCATAAATTAACCCTGCATGATTCGGGTCGCGCAGCCCGTGGGCTAAACTTAACTCTGGCTAGCCTACATGGCTAAGTCAAACATGGCATAACTACGCACGATTGCCCACCCAACCTGGTCTTCCCATCCTACTCTCCGCAACACTTCATGGGTCGGCACACAGTGGGTATCCTACTCTTCGCTACACTTTGGGGCTAATTAGCCTCCGACCCAACACTTTATAAATAGTGTGGTTGCACTGTCTGCTATCACCAACTTGGTCCGCTCATCCTACTCTCTGCAACACTTCTCAAGTCGGCACACGAGGGTTATAATGTTAGCTAACACTAACCTAGTCCACCCATCCTATTCTCTGCAACACTTCTCAGGTCAGCACACAGGGTTTACACTATCTGATCTGGCTAGCTAGCTACGGTACCATGCTCATAACATACTTAGTCCATCAAGGGTTCTGCTAACATATAGTATATTTCATATAATATATAACTGAAACATATTTCATTTCATATTTTTGCATAAAATCTATCATGACATAATTTTTGAATAAACTGTTATATATATAATTTTGTTCACAACACCTGGGCTGGCTAAATAATCACGGCAAGTATCGACCTGATGTTTTTTTTTTTTTACAATTTTAAATATATATATATATATATATATATATATATATATATATATATACCATAAAATTATAATACTCTAATACCCTAAATAAAATCCATAACATCATCCCGATCCAAGTGAGGATCGGGAAGCCTGAACATCTATAAAATTTCCTATGGAGCGGTAAACAAAAAGGCATACATCCACATTTACAATACCAAAGTTTCAATATTCCCAAAATATACATGCAACATGAACATTCCCAAAAATCTTCCATCTGATCTCCTAGGGACATTCAAAAATGCATCTTTCCCAAAAATACTCACCCTACAGATAGGGTAGTACTGTAGTCCCCCTACCTTTGAGCCTGATCTGCTCGTCTATCTAGTTCACCTGAAAAGTGATAAATTACTAGGATGAGACAACTCTCAGTAAGACGAAATATGCTATTACCAACGTGTGGCAGATGAGTTTGCATAATTGTAATATCTGATTTAAAAGTATTGTATGTTGTAAACAACTGAGTCTGCGAAAACACATATAAATAAAACACTGTATAACTCACGCCTATGTTTCTTAACATAAACTGTTTTCTTGAATATTCTATTCAAGATACTTTTAAAATTTATAGGTATAACTGTGGTTTCTGTAAATCTAGATATATAATAATATCTGAGAAAACTTCCTTAGATGGATAACTGAAAGTCATGAATTAACCCCTTATGATAGGGTTGTGCGGCCCATAGGCGGGACTTAACATTGGTTGGCCGACTAGGATTAGTCAATTTAACTCCGATAGTTTGATCGGCCACCTCAACCCTAACTGACGGGGAGCCTGTCCATAACAAAGGCACGATCGACTACTGAAAATCCACATACTATCTGATTTATGTGGTTGCACTCTAAACTAAAATAGTAATGGTACCGTAATCTGAAAACTGATCTAGTCCATCAGGGTATGATACTATATAACAGATATATCTATATTATTGATTAACCATGATTCTGTTTAACTAAAATAACCATAACGATGTAGTAAACTGATCTGAATAAACTGATATATCTAAATGTTATGGTTCTATATAAGCTGTAAAAATCATAATCTGTATAAATCATAATTCTGGCTAATACTGGATATTGTGCTTTCTGTATAAATTGTATAATCATGGTACTAAGAAAACTGAATATTTGAACTATGTAAAAATTACATAAATTTTGATAACATGAAAGTTGTATAAATTCTGTATTATACTAATAATTTCTCATGTCACACAATTAATTCAAAAAAACACATGTACTGAAATATGTAGAACTATATAATTTATTTACTTTGAAAACACCCATAATCATATATCATATTTTACTGGTAAGTATTTATAAATCAGCTGGCACAGCATATTTCCCTTACCTATCTGACTGGGAGGCTTGCCTCCAATTCAACCCTCACGCCCTCGGTGTACCAACCTCAAAATATTGCAATTACATAGATACAAATTCCCAGAAAAACAATGAATTCCCCAGAAAATCATCACACTCATATTTCCTATTATTCCAAAAACCTGACCCCCGGCCACAGAATACAACCCGACGTATAGCTGTCAATTAAAACTCAGCCCTTATCCATCAAATAATAATCCTGGCCCTTGGCCAATCAAACAATACCCGACCACTGGCCGTTATTTCAAACTCCTGCATTTCATAAACAGTTCCAATTTTTTTGCAAGTATTTCCAGTATTTCTCAAATATTTCATTATTTTATAATTTCCAACCCATTCAGATCATCTGCCACACAATTTCACATTTAAACGCACTCATATATATATATATATATATATATATATATATTCAACTGTCCACCGTTCGTTTTATACAAAATTACATATAATATATCCTACTTTAATCAAATTAACCCTAAATAAAATATTATTTTAACATTTCCTAGGCCTATAAATTTCAAATAACAATTAAACCTCCGAAAACAACCAATTTCCTTAATTAAATCTCATTCTCACTTTGGAGTGGTGCCTAAGTCCCCAAAATTGAAAATTCGCTCTGGCCAAAATGACGACGATCGAGACTAGGACCCCGTGGTAGTGCTCGATCGTCGATTTAGCCAAACATTCAGGGAGAAATTAAGGAAAGAGAGGGAGTATACCTTTTCCCAAGAGTGGGGCCTACATCGCTCCCATGATAAATTCTCTTCGGTAGGAATGTCAGTGGCGAAGATAGGAACCCAGCGGTATTTTGGTTTTCTAATTGACCGAATATTTGCCAAAAAATTGAGGAGAGTGGGAGAGAGGAGATGAGGAGAGACAGAGAGTGAGAGAACACTGGGGGCCTCTGTATGCAGGAATTGAAAATGGTGATTTCAATTTTGAAACCCCTTAGGCTCAGGAAGCTTCCAGCTTCCTTTGCTTATATAAACAACTTAAATTATAATAATTTTATATTATATACCTATATATAACCATCATATTAGTTAACTTAATTAATTCAATTTAATACTATTTAATTAATAATAATAATCTTAATTAATTTAATTTTTTTAAATCACTACATCCTCTTGTAATAATTATTTTTTGGGCATTACACAGGATCTGGGCTGACTAAATAATCACGACATCTAGGTCGGCTGAATAATCAAGGCATCTGTGCTGATTGAATAATCACAACATCTGCGCTAGCTGAATATTCATGGCATCTGGGTCGACTGAATAATCATAATATATCGTAAATATAATTTTCTATACTGTTTATAGTTTTTCTAAAAATTGTCGTCAAATCATGCTTGTACTGTGAATTCATAAAATATTCCGACATACCATTATTTATAGTAAAATTTATACTCATGCCACACACAAATGAGTACTACTTTGTAATAAATCATCTGATCTAGGAAAACATATTTTTGTTAACAAAATAATGTTAAATTTGTTTTCAAAAATTCCTTAGTTCAACATCGGTATTCCCAAAAACTATACTAAATCATATATATATTTATTTATATAAATTTTTGAATCAAATACTGTATATTTGATAATTAATTTCCTAAAAATACCTATCTTAATCTATCCTCTTACCGAACTTACTAAGAAGCCTGTTGACAACCCTAAATCCACGCCTCGTGGCATTCGAAGCTCAAAACCCTGAAATTACATTTTCCCCAAATTAATCAAATCTACCCCCCAAATATTTCTCATTTAGCATTTCCTAGGCCATATATACTCCAAATTAACAATTAAACCCTAAAATACCTTACCTACCCTGGTTTTGGAGTGGTGTCCCGAAACTCCAACTCAACAATCCGCTCCGGTTAATTCACAAAGAATCACCCCACGAACCTCGTGGTAGCTTCTGATAGTCAAAGCGGGCTATAATCATAGAGAAAATGAAAAAAGAAGGGGTTAGGTTGATAGACTTGGTGTATTCCCAAGAGGGGGGTGAATTGGGTTTTAAAACATTTTTCACTAATTTAAACATTTACGCCGATTCACCATATATCATATCCCATTCAATATTAAGCGCGTGTATGAAAATGGATTAAGCTAATCAGTTCATGCATACATGCATATCTCATTCAAAGTAAATGTGTGCATGCAACTTAGTATAACAGTAAATAAATAGGCATACACATACTGAATTCAAAGTGCAATAATGTAAATAAGATAGAGAGATACACAAGATTTGTTAACGAGGTTTGGCCAATACTGCCTACATCCCCGCCTTGGGCTTACCCCTAAGAATTCCACTAAACCTGCTCACTTAACCGGACAGAGCAAAAACTTTTTATATCCTCTCCTTACGGGGTGAGGAAAACCCCAACTCAATTACTAGGCTGAGCCAAACTAGTCTCATTTACAGGGCTGAAACTCCCTAGTTCAATTCCGGGCTGAACCGAACTGGTCTCATTTACGGGGCTAAGACTCCCCAGTTCAATTCACAGGCTGAACCCAACCGTTACAATAAACCATTTTTGTACATGAAAATGCTTCTGAAAATACAAGCAGAGATGTACACGTTTAAGCTCAAATAAATGCACTCTAATATGATATGTAATAATGCTCAGTAGAGTAAGGGTTCTTATCTAAATAGTATTTTGCAATCTTTGAAAAGAATGTATATAATAAAGAGCTTCAAAAATTTAAACCCTACAAAAGATTTTCTCCAAATAATATTTTTCAAGAACGAATTGGAGAACCTAGGGTTTTAGTTTCAAATAAGTTTGTACAACAAAAAAAAAATACAAGCATTCTAAAATCATATGTGCAAATCAAAATGAATGCCCAAACTAAAATGTTCTCTTCAAAGGTTTTTCAAAATAATGAGTGGAAGAGAATGGAGAGCATAAAAATAACTCCATAAAAGATTTTGCAATAAAAATAAGTTTTGGGGGAACTTTGATTAGGATAAAAGTTAGAGAGAAAATAGGCTAATCAAAGTTGCTAATTTTGGCTTATGAAGGGGTATATATAGACTTAGGGAAATTTTTTACCGTTGGGGACACACTGGGTATCATTAAAAAGATTTGAAATAAGTTTAGGAAATTAACTCGGTTTTAACTCCAATTTACTTCGGTAAAAATAATTTAACCCGACAAGGTTCGGGTGGCTGAACTGAGGTTCGGTCGCCCGAACAGACTCATTAAAGAAAACCTTTAAAACAGTTCGGTAGCCCAAGTGCAAGTTCAGTAGCCCAAACAAAAGTCAAAAAAATTTGTTCGTAGGTTCGGGTGCCCGGTGCTAAGTTCGGTTAACCGAACCAATAGGTTCGGTCGCCCGAGGCATATTTGAACGTGGGGTTCGGGTTCCTGGGTTGGTGAAAAGGTACCTAACATGGTTCGGTCACCCGAGGATGCTCAGTTCAATTTGGTTTGGTTGCCCAAACCAAGTCAAACTTTTGACTGGACAGCAGTTCAGTCGCTCAAGACAGTTTGAACTGCAAGGTTTGGTCGCCTAAAAGCCATTTGATTTTTACCTAAGGTCGTTTTCTTTGCACTAAAATTTCCCTAATAATATGAGAACTATGTTAGGGCTTTGTGCACTTAAGTGCGGGAACCTAAGGTCTATTTAAGGCAAAAAATCTAGCATCAGTCGACCGTCCCTAAGGTCATTTGGTTCCCTATGGTCAATCTACGATCATCTTAGCAATCAAAACATGTCATGCAAGATGTATGCATTATTACAGACCAAATAATAAAAAATAAATGCAATACATATTAAAATCAAAACGAATGTCTTCATATTTTGCTCTTCAGTCTTCACAAAATACGCCTGATAATATGATCTTTATGTTCTTCTAGGCTTCCATGTCCTTTACCTCATGTGTGTGCTGAATCATGAACCTGTTGAAAAAAAATAAATGCACACATGAGATACTTGTGCTTTGTCAGCATCAAAACAAGGATCGGACTCAAAAAGTCAACATAGGGCCGTAGGGTTTAGAAAGAGAGAGAGTGTGTCTTTTGTTTCGATTTAACGACAATGGCTCGTGGTTCATCTTTAACTTCAGCACTACCGAGAAAACTGTCGACGGTTTGGGTTTAACCCACCCCTTTTAACCGTTTCACTTGTAACCGGCCCACGGTAAATACAAAATCGTCGACGATTTTCTTAGTACTCCAGAAAACTGTCTCCAATTTTCTTCTCACCACACCATTTTCCTCTTTTCTTCTATTTTTCTTATCATTTATATTTTCCGGGTCACTACAATAGATGTGTCATCCATCCTTATCAAAACCATTTTCATGCAACAAGCAATCCACGTACTACCCCCCCCCCTTCATCCACTTGCAGGCAATTCAATTTCAAACTGAACACTCCCTCCCCCTTTAAATATAATCTGACACCCCCCTTTAATTTCAACATGCAATCTACGTACCCCCCCTTATGGTAATTCTGACCAGTAGCTGAAACTTTCAATTTCTCTTTCTCCCATTTACAATTACAATTTAACCCTCCCAAACTGCCTATAAATAGGGATGTTCCTAACCTTCATTTACATAAAAATTTTCAAGAGGAAGCGAAGGAAAAGTGAGAGAAAGATTTAGTGGTGGAAGGAAAATTTTTATACACTTCAAATTATCACTCTCCCACTCTTTTCGATCTCATTTTAAAAGATAAAAATTTATCTTTGATTGTTTTAGAGGATTAGATTAGAGTAAGTGGGTTCAATTATGTCAGCTTTTATATAAATATACCTGAGTTAAATTAAAGGAAGGAGATTTGATTATATCATCTTTTTATAAATATACTTGAGTTTATTTTGTTAAAGAAATATTATAATTCTCTCAAATAATTTCCAACATTATAATATTCTATTAAAAGTAAATAATTATTAGCACACAGATCGTGTAACATGAGCTTATTTTATTACGTATTTTATAAATGAGTAATGATGGAATTTTTTTGTTGTTATATTTATTACATGTTGTATAATGAATAATGATGAGATTTTTATAATGATATTTTATTATATGTTATATAATGAGAAACGATGGGATTTTTATGATGTTATTTTATTATATAAATTATATTAATATGTTTTAAAAACCTTTATGGCTCAAAGATTACATAATTACATATGCTCGGTATCATAGCTTACAGTTTACAATTTACGGAATGCACCCACATTATTTTACAGAATGGCTTTATAGAGCAGTGGATTTCCTCTTGAATGCACACTTGTTTTTGGACCACAACTTAATAGGGAAAATCTTACTTACAATTAAAGTTACAATTTGATTTAGTTTGGTATTTCGGCCAATTAAGTCTAGTTTTCAGACCGCACAATCCAGTCATGGGGGTAAACATGACTTACAATTAACAAGTCAAAGGGATGTTTTTACAAAATAAGTAAATATATATGAACATGGCCACTTCTTAAAGGCCTAAATGATGATTTATAGAAAAATCATAAAGGAATGTGTGTGTGTGTGTGTGTGTGTGTGTGTGTGTGTGTGTGTGTGTGTGTGAACAAGGCCACATTAAGAAGGCCTAAGTGATGATTTACAGAAAAAGCATAAAGAAAAGTATATACATATATTTATACACACACACACACACGTACACACACAAATACACACACACACACACACACACATACACACACACACACACAAGTATTACAGTTACAGTTAATAATTTTAGTTTAATAGTTATAGTATACAATTATAATTTTTATAGTTATATTTTGATGAAAATAATTTTATGCAGAAATTTGTAAATGTTTTACAGATTAGTTTTTCAAAAATGCAAGTTTTAAAGCTATGCTATTAAATATTAGCTGTTATGAAATGTTGATACTGTAAAAGCTCATCTTAGTTACACACTGATAATAATCTTTCTTACTTACTGAGCGTTGTCTGAGCCCAATTATTATTCCACCTTATAAATAGCTTTACAGAACACATTAGAAATCAGGCATAGCAAGCACATGGGTGGGATTAGAGAATGCAATTTAGCACCAGTTAAATATGTTTTTATATTTTACTGAATGCAAATTTTGTTATTGGAGTACCCCTGTAATACAGTTATTTAGTGTTCTGGCATAAAAGTAATTGAGATTTTATTTACTTCCGTTGTTATTGGTTATTATGTTGCTTGTGAAATATTTGCAAAAAGTCACACCTCAGACCCTATCGAGTTAGTGGCGTGATAGTATGGTATCATTGCACAACTTATAGGTTCTGTAGACATTAGCGAATAATTTTTACCAAAGTATAGGTATGAATCATGATGAGGGTAGGATTTGGTAGCTTAGGATGTTTTTAGCCTAAAAACTAAGGTGTAGTCCCAAGAGGGGGGTGAATTGGGTTTTTAAAAGTTTATTTTAAATATTTTTACAAATTCACAACCTTCCACACTCAATAACAACACAAACCAAGTACTTTCAACAACGACAATCAGTCAACCAATCAACCAAGTAGTCAAACACAAGATACTTAACTAATATATGAATGTTGGAATTAGTGTGTTCCCAAGAGTGGGGTGAATTGGAAATTTAAAACTTTTACCTAGGTCAATTCAAATTCATCAACTAGTATTGCACAAACCTAGGGTCTTTCTATTTAATCAAAAACTTAATCAAATATTAAAACAATTAAACTCAAACATTCAAGTGCAAAAATTTAAATGTGGAAATTAAAAGCAGACATAAGAAATGTTATCGGGGTTCAGCCAATACTGCCAACATCCCCACCTCAGCTCGCAAGCCCGAGGATTACCACTATTGCTCACTTAACGGGTGGAACAGCACCGGTTACAACTAGGTCAAATTAACAGGTCTGACCTCAACCTTTACAACCTGATCCTTACAGGCTAGATCAACACCCCCTCAGGCCATGCTTGGAATACACAGATCGATATAAATTTTTACGTACAATTAAAATGGTCCTACACAAGCAGATATGTACCACGATATTCTTAATACAATTACAAATTGCACTTCCATATGATATGAAAGTATAAGCTCAGTGAAGTCTAAATGTGACTACTCTCAAGATAATGTCAATATTATTGTTGACCTTATTGGTCACGCCCGGTTTTGATTATGACAAATACTCATTGTATCTAATGAGCGTTTGAGTTTTTGTGCAGGAATCAAGAATGATAAGATCAAGATGTGCACAAAAGCAAGAAAGGCTTGAAGACAATTTCATAACTCTTAATTGTAATAATGTTCAGTAAAATTGTCTGTAATAGTAATTAGGGTTCTTCGGTTTGTAATAAGCACACACATCACAAACATGATTTAATTTGCAAGCTCAAACCGAACCGTAGAAAGACCTTAGGGTGAACCTTGGTCGACCGACACCGGACTTTTTCGGTGATCTCAAATTGGACCCCAAAGTGACCTTAGGACACACACATATTCACATATATTTGTTAGGCACTTGAATAGGAATTGTTTCGGTAGATACGGGACCGAAATGCACACTTAGTGCACTTTCGGTCGACCGGCCAATTCAGTTCAATTTGGCCCAGTCAACCAAAACCGATCCGGGTCAACTATTTGACCCAGGCCAGGTCGACCGAGCCCTTATAGGTCATTTGACCTCGGTCGACCGAACCACCTGGGAGTCAACAGTTTGACCTCCCGGTTGACCGACCAGATTTGTACTCCAACTACCTGGTTGACCGAGGGGACTTGGGAGAATTCCCAGCGATATGGTCGACCGAGCCATACAGTTCAAAAAGGCCCCGGTCGACCGAACCTCGGAATTTTTGAAAATCGCCCTTGCCCGGTCGACCAACCACTCAGTTCAAAATCCCCCTGGTCGACTGAGCCACTTGAGTCCTGGTCGACCGAACCACTTTTGGTCGACCGGACCTCTCGGGTTGTTCCCATTTTTACCGTGGGTAATATTTTTCTAAACAGGGTTAAAATGCCTTAAACATCATTAAACTTTTCTAAAAATACCCTCTAGGTCCCCAACGGTCATATTTTCTCCCTTGCCTATATATACAAGTTCATTTGAGAAAATTAGAGAGGGATTAGCCACTTTGATTAGGGAAAATTCTTTGAAAATCCAAAACCCTATAATACTCATTTCCAAGCTCCACACACTCAATCTTACCTTCTCATATTGCCTACATCATTTGTAAGTTGATTTTGAGTGCTTGGTGTAATTGGTTTGTTCTCCCATCTCTGGATTGTCGGATTTATTTTTGAGAGCCAAACCTTAAGTATTCTTAGGGGACTTTGTTAGTAAGTCTCTCCTAAGAAGACTTATATAAAACTTCTGAGTATTGCATAGTCATTGCAATTTCTTAAGAAGTTAGTATTTGCATTTTGGTTGCAAAAACATTTTCAAATATCTACTGTGTTTTTATCTTGAAAATATTTGATGAGATATTTGCTAGTGTGATAAAATCTTTGTTGCAATGTTCGTTAACTCATATATCCCTTGCTGAATACAAAGATTGAATATCCTTTTTGCAAACCAAACCTATACGTTGCTAGAGCTTCATATACATATATGTATTGAGAAAACTCGTTGATTGAAATATATGAAGTTTGATTAATATCTTTGTTTGAGCACTTAGATTGAATATCCTGTGATACAAAGATCGTTTAGGTTTGCACTCTCACACACTCATTACAACGATAGTAAATTTATTTGAGAGTTGACATTTTAGACCACATTGAGCTTACATATTGAATCATACTGTGGTGTATATTATTGCGCGAATTTGGGTACATATCTGCTTTACTTGAAAGCACAATCACTGTACCATTTCATTGTAATACACTTTGGTTGTATTTCCAGGCACAGGCCTGAAGAGGGAGACTAGCCCTGGAATAGTCCTGGATTGGCTTAGACCCGATTAGGAAAGCTAGGTGCGTCGTCCTGTTAAGGCGTGTAGGTTGAGGTCAGCCCTACTAATGACCTAGTTAAGGTTGAGGTCAGCCCTGTGTTAATTTGACATGGTTGTAAACGGTGCCGCTCCACCCTTAAGTAAGCTATTAGTGGAATCCTCTAGCTTGCGAGCTTGAGGCGGGGACGTAGGCACTGTTGGCCGAACCTCGATAACATATCGTGTGTTTATTTACATTTCTGCACTTTACATTTACCGCACGCGTATGTTATTATGTGAATGATGCGCTTAACTTAAATTTCCACATATCTTTTATATCTGCGCATTTGGAATTATATAGACCAACCCTAGGTTGTTTTATACGAGCATTTTATTTAACCTAGGTAATAAACTTGAAAATTCCAATTCACCCCCCCTCTTGGGAATACACCGATTCTAACAATTATCAAGCATTATGTGAGAGTGGTGTCAGTATATCTTTGTGTTAAAAATGTGTATATCAATCACAAACAATAACCACAAAGAATTCAAAATAAAAAAATGTTAAGTATAAAGTATACAAGATATTTGAAATCAAGCTTGTTTGAAAAGTATTTCACAAAGTACAAGAACAAGCCTTTGAATTCTTGCAACGATAATGCAAGACTCACAAGCTCTAGAGAGTATTCCCACTAAAGACTTGTGAATTAAATCACAAGGGAACTCTCAAGCTCACTTTCAATAAAATCAACTACAGCGAAAGTGTGAGCTAATATGAACAATCTCAATAATACTTTTACCAAAAGATTCCAGCATCTAGGTTGAGTAAGAGATGGATTTTTGGCTTGTATTTAGGAAAATAAGGGTTATGAATTTCAGAGAGTTTTGGCTAATGATATTTGTTAATCCATCGTTAATCTTTCCAAATGAACTGGTATATATAGACATTCATAAAAATATAATTGTTTAGCGATATAGGAGTTTATTTTGAAAAGATTAATGAAGGTTAAATAAAATTAACCTTGTTTTACTGCAATTAAAAATGTTCAACGCGAAAGGTTTCGGTCGACTTTATTTTAAGTTTAGTTAACCCAATTGCCAAGTTCGGTCAATCGAGACATTTTTGAACTAAAGGTTCGATTGACTAAAATAAGGTGATTTCTGAGCCCTTCAAGGTTCGGTCAACTGTATCTGAGTTCGGTCCGCTATACTTTATGGTTCGGTCGACTCAATCAAAAATGAACTAGAAGTTCAATTGACTAAGTTGCTGGGGAGCAGACACGTGTGAGTTCAGCCGACTGATAAAAATATGTTAAAAAAGATTTAGCTGATTGAGTGAAGTCAAAATGTTGACTTCCACCCAGTTCAGTCGACTAAGACATTTTACACTACCAAGATTTGGTCGACTGAATTAGTCCGCAACTCATTTTTGGCCCAAATAAAGACCTAAGTTAAATCCCTATTAAAGTGAGTTATGAGCCTATTTACTTGAGGGATTCCTATAGTCATTCTTTGGTCTTTTTGAGCTTATGCAATCTATCATGCAAGTCGTGCAATTTATTACAGACCAAATTGAAAAACTAAAAGCAATATAATGAAAACTTCTTCTCCTTTATTTTGCTCTTCAGATTCCCATGGATTATATAAGGATTATATGCTTATTGAGATCTTTCTGGAAACCACATCACTTTCATGTGTGTATTTTGAATAATTAGCTTGTTCAAGTACTTCAGCACACACATTAGTAACATGTTGTTTGTCATTATCAAAACTAGGGATCAGACTGAAAAACTCAACAATCTCCCCATTTTTTATGATGACAAACACATCAAAGTAAAATGAGGTTAAGCCTACAAGTGCTCCCCCTAAGAATATGCATAAGTTAAGTTTAAGAAATAAAGAACATGCATATTAAAGAAAGAAGACATTTTATAATAATTGTATTTAGTTGTAGCAATGAGGTACGAATACAAACATGCATATACGCAGCACATACATTTTGCCCCATAAAAGTTCTCCCCCTTTTGGCATATGCAAAAAGGGCTAAAAATATGTTGAACAAACGTAGCGTAAGAGAACTCCATTCTTGCCAAATAATAAAAATATATGTAGATATATATATATATATATATATATATATATATATATATATATATATAACTATATATCCCCCTTATGAAATTATCAAGAAGTACTGGGGTGTGCTTGCTAAAAAAGAGATTTTAATTTTTAAGCGTCAAGCAAGTAACATTCATCTAGTTAAGCATTTTAGCACATCCTTTATATAACCAGACAAAATCAACCATAAAAATCCTAAAGATCTCAGGAAAGTTAAGCAAGGATTATATGACAAGCAGATGATTGTGGCAAAATAACATATTTCACATTGAGATTTTCAATAAAAATTTCACATTTAAGCACATGCCACAATGTGTAACAAATCAAATCTAAGCCAAAGGCATTGGTGAGCATATGAAATGAAAATTTAATTTTTGTTGCTCCCCCTTTCAATTTGAATCCAGGCTTAGATATAGTGAAATGCTTATACTTAATAAAGATTAATTTTATTATGTTTGCCAAGTAGTATAAGTAATCATTTTAAAGTCTTTTAAAAATGAATATACTGGATTAAGATTTATTCATTTTATCATTCAACCAGTATACTCATCCCTATAGGTCACACATGCATCAAAAAATATATATTAAGGCATGAAATAAAGCACATAACCGAGAACAATCCATATCAAAACATAGAGCTTTAAAAACGGAATATGATGTTCAGAGTTCTTAGAAGAGCCTCAATATTCAAAAAGTAAAGCATGATGCCTATGAATCCATTAAGCACTTTTCGTAGGGATGGAGCTCAGCTCCCCTAAATATTCTCAATGATTATGAAAGGATGAAGTTTAATATTTATTTAGTTTTCACTCATCCTTTCAAAAAGATTTTAGCATTTATTCTATCATAATCATCTTTATGCAAGGTTTTATTTTAGGAAGAGAAAATTTCAAACTTTCGGCAACATGCTGTCTATAAATTGGATATTTTTCCCATAAAACTTGTACCTGATAAATGGTTGTTCTCAAAAGATAGATCATATATGGCATGTAACAACCTAAAATTTCTACCAGCATGCAATTCTCATCATTGCATCCACCATGTAGGAGGCATTCTAGACTATGCATGCAATCAGGTAGCAATTAACAATTCATGAAATATAATCTATCCATCAAAGGATATATATAGTAAAGAACAAAGGATATTATTGAGTTCAGTGTAGTATTGTAGGCATAAATGTTATAAGATAATGAGAGCATTTTAATTTATATAGCCATGAAAGTGTAATGCTCCCCCTGAGTTAAGTACATGTTCAACTTATGCCTTTTTCATTTCTAAATATTATAGCCAAGGTTCTTAAGATTTTCAATTGTTTAAACTTGGCAGTGGATGCATTTAGGCTTATTGGACTAAAAAGACACAGTGAATATTCGTCTAGGCGTAATAAGCCTATGTCTGCCTCTTTTCTTATGAATCTTAATATGTGTGAGAGGCACAAGATCGAATGACTTTGAATTTTAACTATATGTGCATAGGTCACTTTCAAATTTAATTTCATCATCTGGATTTGAAACCTAGTGCAACGACTTTAGTCATTCAACATATCATGAAGGACATGAAGCTCTAATAGATTTGATTTAATGTTTGAGAGCTTATGAAGCGAAAAAGAAAAAATACTCTTAACAGTTAAATTATTATTAAGTTCATAAGAGTATTTAGAATGAGTGGACATTTTTCAAAATATTTTCGTGCTTAGTAATCATGTCCAAGTTTGAGCAAAGAGCATCTAAGAGAGAATAAATTTCTAAATACAACTCTTTGGAGAATGGAATGTATCCTTTAGATATGATTATAATTATGATCAACGATATGAGCCAAGGAATGAACAAAATCTCTACCTGATGTGATCATGATATGGTAAAGATTTCCTATGAAAGAATTAAACCAAAATTAAAGGATTTACAATTTAAACTCAAAGGGAACAAACCCCTGGTGGATGCCTCTAATTTTGATCATAGGGAAGATGACTTTTATTAGCACTAGATAGATATGGATTTTATTATCGTTGGTTCTTATAGTTAAAGTGATGACTAAGCTTTGGTCTAGGCTTTTAAGACAAACTAGTGAGTATAGGATTAGATGATATATAGTGTAAGATGGATCCCCTAAACCACATGCTAGAGTGATGTACAAAATGTGCTTAACTAAAGATGTTCATAATAAAACGTGGGTTAAGCATTTAGAATTAATTACCAGGAAAACATGTCTTATCCATTTGGAAGTGGATTTTACTTCAACATACTTTGACCAATATTTTCATATTTTACCCAATCATTATGATATGTATGTATTGTATTCAGATTGGATATGTAGCTTGATTTCTTGATGATCTTAGTATGCAAATAATGTATAGTGAATACATACACTAAGATTTGGAATTTTAAGCATGGGCCACTTCCTAGCGTATAGTCATCACAACCCTTAAACCTAGGAACTAAGGAAGAATTAAATAATTAAGTAATATTAATTTAAATCCATTTCTCCTTAGGTCCTACGGGGTTCGCCTTCATGATAACCCACATCATTTCTTTGTCAATACCTCTGGCATTTCTAAGTTGGATACACCCTTTCATTTTACAAGATAAGCAAAATTTATATGCATGTGACAGATTATGCTTACTTATTTTATTTTTATTTGGCGAGGTATAATGGTGGGATATATAATATGAACTCTTTTTGAATGTTTTATTTCTTTTGGCTCTTAAGGGTTTATTATGGTTATTCTTTTCATTTTCAACTTTGATTATAACTCTAGAATAATCATCTATTTCTTCCTCTAAGTAGAAAATTCTCAATATCTTTTCAATCTTTTTCTTTTCAAGGATGGTATAATACTCTTTCAATTTGTCTAATTGCTTTTCCATCCTTTTAGTTTCATTTTTCAACATCATTTTCTTCTTAGATAACCTATTTAGAAATTTATGCATTTTCATTAAAGTGATTTCTAGTTTTTTATTACGGGCCATGCTTTCATCATTGAATTCAACACATGATTCATCACAAAATTTAAAATAATCATTATATGAATCATTGCATGCTTGTTCAACAGGACTATCACAAAGAGTATTAGATGATTCAACATACAATATATTGCAATATTTTTCACCAAAATCATTGCATGTATCATTAACAGTATTATTAATAGATGATTCAGCATATGACCTATCACAGCATTCAGCATAAGAATCGTCAATAGAGGCATAGATAGAATCATATACCTCTATGACTGTTAAAGCAATTACACTATCATTTACCACATCCAGAACATCAGAACTTGATACTTCTAGAGTGGTGGTCTCTTCCTTCTTCTGGGACTCTCCATATTTCTTTTCAAGCTGTTCCTAGATTTCCTTAGCGCTAGCACAAGCCATGATCTCAATAAACACATTAGAACTTAAAGCACAATATAACAGATTTATGGCATTTGAATTTGCATGCATCCATCAAATATCATTTTCATTTAGTGGCATACAAGTTCCTTTATCAATCACTCACCAGACCCTCCAATCTTTTTATTTTATAAAAATGCTCATTCTTATATTTCAGGCGATGTAATATAAACCACAAAATAATGGAGGACTGGAAGGTGATTGTCCCTCTTCGAACGGGGATACACCAATGTAAGCCATCCCGATCTTTAGCAAAAACGTTTAAGTCAATGCCTCGAGGCTCTAATACCAATTATTGGAATTGGTGTGTTCCCAAGAGGGGGATGAATTGGAAATTTAAAACTTTTGCCTAGGTCAATTCAGATTCCTCAACCAGTATAGCACAAACCTAGGACCTTTCTATTTAATAAAAAACTTAATCAAGTATTACAACAATTAAATTCAAACATTCAAGTGCTAAAATTTAAATGCGAAAATTAAAAGTAGACACAAGAAATTTTATCGGGGTTCGGCCAATATTGCCTACGTACCCACCTCAGTTCGCAAGCTCAAGGATTAGCACTATTGCTTATTTAACGAGTGGAGTGGCACCGGTTACAACCAGGTTAAATTACTAGGGCTAACCTCAACCTTTACAACCTCATCCTTACGAGCTAGATCAACACCCCTCAGGCCATGCCTAGAATACACAGATCGATATAAATTTTTATGTATAATTCTAATGCTTCTACACAAGCAGATATGTATCATGATATGCTTAATACAATTACAAATTGCACTTCCGTATGATATGAAAGTATAAGCTCAGTGAATTCTAAATGTGACTACTCTCAAGATAATGTCAATATTATCAAGCAATATGTAAAAGTGGTGTGGGTATATCTTTGTGTTAAAAATGTGTATATCAATCACAAGCAATAACCACAAATAATTCAAAATAAAAAATATTAAGTATAAAGTATACGAGATATTTGAAATCAAGCTTGTTTGAAAAGTATTTCACAAAGCACAAGAACAAGCCTTTGAATACTTGTAACGATAATGCAAGACTCACAAGCTCTAGAGAGTATTCCCACTGAAGACTTATGAATTAAATCACAAGGGAACTCTCAAGCTCACTTTTAATAAAATCAACTACAATGAAAGTGTAAGCTAATATGAACAATCTCAATAATACTCTTACTAAAAGATTGTAGCAAGTAGGATGAGTAATAAATGGATTTTTGGCTTGTATATGAGAAGATAAGGATTATGAATTTCAGAGAGTTTTGCCTAATGATATTTTCTAATCCATCATAAATCTTTCCAACTGAACTGGTATATATAGACATTCATAAAAATATAACCGTTGAGGGACATAAGAGTCTTTTTAGAAAATATTAATGAAGGTTAAATAAAATTAACCTTGTTTTACTGTAGTTAAAAATGTTCAACCCGAGAGGTTTCAGTCGACTATATTTTAAGTTCGGTTGACCCAATTGCCAAGTTCTGCCGACCGAGGCATTTTTGAGCTGAAAGTTCGGTCAATTGAAATAAGGTGATTTCCAAACCCTTCGAGGTTCGGTTGACTATATCTGAGTTCAGTCTGCTATACTTTATGGTTCAATTGAATCAATCAAAAATGAATTGGAAGTTCGGTTGACTAAGTTGTTGGGGAGCAAACACGTGTGAGTTCGGTCGATTGAGAAAAATACGTTCAAAAAGATTCAGCTAAACGAGTGAAGTCAAAATGTTGACTTCCACCCAGTTCGGTTGACTGAGGCATTTTACACTACCAGGATTAGGTCAACCGAATTAGTCCATAACTCATTTTTGGCGCAAATAAAGACCTAAGTTAAATCCCTACTAAAGCCTATTTACTTAAGGTATTCCTATAGTCATTCTATGGTCTTTTTCAGTTTATGCAATCTATCATGCAAGTCATGCAATTTATTACAGACCAAATTGAAAAACTAAGAGCAATACAATGAAAACTTCTTCTTCTTTCTTTTGCTCTTCAGATTCCCATCGATCATATCAAGAGTATGTGCTCATTAAGATCTTTCTGGCAACCACATCACTTTCATGTGTGTGTTCTGAATGATTAACCTTTTCAAGTACTTCAGCACACACATTAGTAACATGCGGTTTGTCATTAGGTAGAGTTTGATAAAAGCCCTATATTTATGAACTTTATGCACTTCCTTTTAACCAAGGTTTCCGTGAACAATTAATCAACATACTCCCTTTAAGGTTTCCGCGAAAGATTAATCAACGTACTTCCTTAAATTAAAAGTTTCTCAATCTCAACTTTCACCTTCTTGCACTTAGATACACAACAACACAATTTATATATGCAGAAAAATTAAACAGTAAGGGTAGAAAGGAAGCCCAAGCTTTTACGAGGTTTGGCTTATACCAGCCTACGTCCTCGCCTTAGGCAGCACCACCTAAGGATTCCACTATAACGCTTCTTTATAGCCGAAGCAAACCGTTACATTCCCTCCTTTAATTTGGGTGGAGCCCCTTCTTCAAGAGATACCCCACGCTCGATACAACAATTCAACCAAACTTGAACCATCAAAAACTACAAGAGAAATAAGAAACAATTTGGTGTACAATGACACTCTCAAAAGAGTAGATTAGTACAATTGAAATCTATATACTTCAATCAAAATCACAATATAGAAAGATGAAGCTCAAGAAGATATCACTAGGATTCTTTCTTAGATTATAAAACTCAAATAAGAATACAAGAATCATGGCCTTTAAATCAACAAAATATCAGCAAGAGTATTCAATGAGAGAGCTTTGAAAATATGAGAATTGGGATTGATTTTCTTGTTGGGTGATTTTAATTCTTGAAATCAACATGTATTTATAGAGTTAAAAAGTATATTTTCATGTTGTCCAAGTTACCTGGAGTGTTTCCCAAGTATTGAAAGAGTTTGGAGCCCAATAAATCTATTTTGGAAACATTCCCTTGTTGTTTTAAATTTGAAAAATTGAAGGTCAAACACCTGAGGGGTTGGGTCAGTCGCCTGAGCCTTTAATTCAGTGTATTTTTATAATACAATATAGTGTCCTTCAACTGACCTTGAGAGGTCAGTCGCCTGACCAGGTTCTGTCAACTTGTCAGTCGCCTGAACAGACAAGAGTTAGCCACTTGACAGCTTCAACCACATTTCACTATTTTGATCATAACTTTTTCTATACAACTTTAACTTAGACGTTATTGGTATCCATAGAAAGCTAAGAGAAAATCCCACAACTTTCCTATTGAACACTCTTTAATATAAGGAGTGTTTGATAGAGAAAATTTTACATCAATGCAGATATAGAAAAAATAACAGAATTTGGAAAATCTTGTTTTGGTGTTTTTCATTGCAAAAAATATTTTAACCTTTTTGAAATAACTTTTGACCTTATAAAAATATTTTCCAAGTACTTTAAAAGGTATCCAGGTCCAAATATTTCACTAAAGAGCTTCATACATCCATATTGAAATCGCTTGAAGTACTTACATAAATACTTCTTAAGACTTTGACATTCTAAGCACTTAAGTCTTCATGTTTTTCCATCTCTTGAGTCTAGCTTGACTTCCAACTTCAATTCACTTTAAACTTCATCAAATCATATTTGAATCAATGCTTTAATAGTATAAGCTTTATGAGATCTTCTTTCTTTGGAGTATAAGATTTCAATAATCCTTGTGCACTTGACCTTATATTCACATACTTGAGTCCTAAAATATCATCACTTAACCAAATATGTTAAGTTCCTTTGTTTTTTTATCATCAAAACAAGATTTTAAGTCTTGTAAGGCCAACAATCTCCCCCTTTTTTATGATGACAAACAAGGAGCAAAAATGAATAAGCCTTAATCAAGATCAATTTCATTATCATGCTCATATACATCATTTCATAGTTGAGCCAATATTCAGCAATTCATATCAATTCATTGTAAGCCATATACATGCTTAAGTATGTAGAGTCATGCTCAATTTTCAATTTTTACCCAAAAATTCTTTCGCTTTTGACATCAATCAAAAAGAGTAGGATATCAAAAAATATATATAAATACTAAGGCAATGAGCAACCATAAGAAAAAGTATATATCTAGTGAAGACACAAAACAAAACTTTGCATTCATCGTGCATAAAAAGATAGACAAGAAGTATTAAAGTAGCATATGAAAATACAAAAGATTGTATATTAGAGTTTTCAATAATTTTCAGTAATGAACATAAATCATGACAAGTATAACTCCCCTTGAATGAAATGTATTTCATATTCAATAGATTTAGAATTTCATTCTTGAATTACAAACTATGTTTCCATGTATAATATGAATATAAATACCATGAGAAGCTATCATCATTATTAGTCATCATTAGCAATCATCAATGTCAGTCATGCTTTTAAACTTATTATGTCATGCTCATGCTCAGTTTTCTCACATTCGGTTTTACTAAATTTTCTCCCCCTTTTTATATCAACAAAAGGATAGACCGAAAGAAATATTACGTAAAAGTACTAAAGACCAAAAAAAATTTGCATTTAGATCACAATAACAATGTCCATAAGCCAGCATATATTTCAATCAAAACATGATCATCCATCATTCAGCAAAAGAAAATTTAACATAATCCATTATCAATATCATATCATGCTTATGGATACAAATATGTTGTCATGCTTAAATATCAATTAACATGCTCATGGATTCCAATATATTTCATAGATACCAATACTAATATCATATCATGTGTTGCTCATGGATATCAATTTATTTCATACTCAATTTTTGAACTCAAATCTCTCTCCCCCTTTTTGACATTAATAAAAGAAATAAGGTTATCAATAATCATATGCATTCTAATGCAAGGAGCAGCACAAGACAAATAAGCCTTGGACAATTCATCCATTGATTGTGGCCAACAATGCCTTGTTTTATATTCATGATTTTCACACTAATGTCATCAATATTAATCTTCAAGAAAGATATATTCCATTTCAATTTTGTTCAATTTCTATCTTATTGGCTTCTTCTAACATGATCAAGGAGTTAAGGCTTTCGTCTTGGTACCCGTACATTCTTAGGTCCTATGGTTTAACAGATGATGTTTCTTTTATTCTCCAAACTTGTCTGATTTTTACACCATTTCTTTTCAGTGGACATTCAAACTTAATATGTCATTTCTCCTTACATACAAAACATGTGGCATGTGTGTAAGCATTTGAAGAGGTGCTAGCATAATTTTTGGAGGCTCTTACAAAGTACCCCATGTAGAGGTTCTTTTTCTTTGTGTTCTCAACTCCATTGAATCTTATGCCTTCTTTATTCAAGGACATTCTTTGTGCACCAATTATTTTATTAAGATTTTCTTTTCCTTTAGTGAAGTTGTAGATGATTTTTCTTGATCCTCAATTTTCTCTTAAGATCAGATATTTCTGATTTTTGTATATTTTTCCCCTTTTCTTGATTTTGAGACATTTTGCTGATTTTGTTTTCTAATTCAGAAATATATAAATTTTTCTCATTTTCCATATAGGATTGGGATTGTAGATCTTCTATTTTTTTCATCACTTTTTCATTCTTGCTTTCTAATTTCTAGATTTTTAAATCCTTTTCTCTTTCACCAAGATTTTTTTATTCTAATTCTTTCATTATAGCTTCATTCTTATTTCTCAATGATGTATACTGTTTGGTCACTTTAACTAGAATCTTATGAACCTTGAATAATTCACTTTGTAGTTCTTCATAAGATAACGTACTACCATCACTAGATTTATTGGATGAATAGGATTTATTGCATGAATCATTAAATGATTTGGATGAGGAACTTTGTACATCATCATCGTCCCATAACATAAGACAACCATTTTCAAACTCTTGTGAAAAGTAAGGTGTAGTCCCAAGAGGGGGGTGAATTGGATTTTAAAACTTTCTTTTAATTTCTTTTAAACAATTCTTGACTTGTTTATTTAACTCTTTTAATCACAAAAGAACTTAAATTCTTTTATCCAATCAACAACACTATTGCTTAGCCAAACAAGAAATCAATCACTCAACCAAACCAATCAAGCACAATGTTTAAACCAAACAACTAAATGATTTGTCAAGTATAAGTTAACTGCAGCACTATTTGATTAATGGAAAATTCAGCACTCTTTGGAATATAAACACATACCACTCAATATCAAACTTTAAACCATTTAATCACAATATAGCTTATGTTATCAACCTTGGATATAAAATTGAATTAAGCCCTGTATGAATAGATTTGTTTCTTCAATATGATGTGCAATATAACATCCAATCAACACAATATTCACACGCTTCCTAATATTCAGAACTCAACTAAACTCTCAATTAATTTATCTTTGGGATGTTAACCAAGAAACGTACTCCTGTATGGTTTCCGCAAGATATGGTATAACCAACGTACTTCCTTTAGGTTTCCGCAACCCAAATCAAAATTAGACTTCAAGTTTACTTGATTTCTAAATATACGTAGTATATATGATTTCCAATTTAAACCATCCACACAATTTAAAAATGTACTGAAAATAAAGAGTAAAGGAAAGAGAATGTGAGACGGAGATTTTTACGAGGTTCGGCTTATACCCAGCCTACGTCTTCGCCTTTGGTAAACCACCAAAGGATTCACTAAACTTGTTCCTTTAATGAGCGGAACAAACCTTTACAACAATCCTTGGGTAAGGCTAGAGCTCGCCTTCTCCAAACGATATCCCCTTGTCCGGCCAATCCTTAACTAGGCTAGAGCCCGCATCTCTAAGCAATATCCCCTTGCTTAGCCAACGATCCAAACAACCCTTGGAATCGTCAATCTACAAGATACAAATCAAATAGATGCATATAAAGAACTTGCTCCTCAAAGAGTTGGTTAGTACAACAATTACAACACAACTAATATACTTCAAAGTAAATCACAATATGGAATATAAATTGAAGCTCAAGGAAGTATATCACCGATTAATTCTGTCAATGATTGAAAGATTTAGAATTTGTAGCACAATTCTGGTGGAAGAAGATCAACAAAAACTCAATTGAATTCGTGCACAATATGTGAGCTTGAGAGCAAGAGAGAGCCTTGAGAATTTGAGAGCAATTTGAGAGAGACTTGGAATTTTTTTCAGAATTTGAATTCTTGGTGTGTTGATTCAATGATATTTGAGACTTATTTATAGACTTTAAAAAGTATGTAACTTGATCCCCAAGTGAGTTGAAGTATCCCCCAAGTTTCCACTAATTTTGAGCCCCAAGCAACCTTATTTAAAAATTTGACCGTCATGAAAAAATTTAAAACAACTGCGTGGCAGATGACTGTCCATTTTTGGTAGTTGTCTGTCCAATTAAATTATAGACACAGCAGGGTGGCAATCGCTTGTCTGAACACGGACAGGCGTCTGTCAGTGCAACACCAAGCTGTCAGCTTCGAGCACCCTTTAGTCCTTTGGTCATAACTTTTTCTGTGTAACTCCAAATTTGATAATCTTGATGTCAAATGAAATCTGAGAGAAAATAATACAACTTTCATGTTGAACAAATTTTAAAATAAGGATTGTTTGATGGAGGAAAATGTACATCAATGCAGATGTAAAAAAATTGACAACATTTAGAAAATCCTCTTTTTGGTGCTTTTCATTCCAAAATTGATTCTAACCATTTTGAAACAATTTTTTACCTTATAAAAATATTTTTCAAGTATGTTTAAAGGTATCTAGCTCCAATAAATTTACCTAAGAGCTTCATGCATCCATATTGAAATTCATTGAAGTACTTACATGAAATTTCCTAGACTTTTTCAATTCTTGAATTCCTTAAGGCCTTTATACTTGTTTCATCTTTCTTTGAGCTTTCCATGTTGATCACTTGGACTTTCATTCTTTGAAACTGTTTCTTTAATATCAATGCTCTCATGATCTTCAGGCTTTAAACTTTAAATACATGCTTCAAGTTTGATATAATCATTCTTATTTGAGGTACAAGCTCTCATGAACTCTTTAACCTTGCATTCTTCATTTAGTCCTGAAAATACATCACTTAACATAGCATGTTAAGATCCACTTGTTTGTTAGCATCAAAATAGGATATTAAGTCTTGTAAGGCCAACATCTTGTTCACTTGATTCATTTTCTGAACTACTAGAACTTAGATTGTCCCATGTAGTGGCCTTCATTGCCTTTTTCTTTTTCCTTTGAGATTCCTCTATGAGCTGTGGACAATCCGGTTTTATGTGTCCTTTCTTCTTGCAATTATAGCATGAAGGGATTTTATTCCTTGATTCCATTTTATTGGTTTCTTCTTCATCTGATTCTGAGTCTCGAAATTTTCTAGTAAGTTTATTCTTCTTTCTAAGAATTTTTGCAAGTATTTTGGTTATGAGGGTTACATCATTTGCATCAATTCCCTCTTTATCTTCATCGCTAGTGCTTTAATGTGAGGTTTTAAATGCAATAGATTTTCAGGCTTTAGATTTTCCACTTCTTTCATATATTTTCATCTCATATGTGAGAAGGGGTCCAATTAGTTCATCTAGTGAGGCATTCTTAAGGTTTCTTCCTTCCGTAAGAGTTGTGGCTTTGGGTTCCCAAATGGGTGGAAGACCTTTAAGTATTTTTTGGATCATCTCATATGTAGAGTAGTTTTTCCCTAGGGCATTGAGGGAGTTTATGATATGAGTGAACCTAGTGTACATACTTGTAATAGATTCAACTGGGTTTATTCTAAAAGCTTTATATTCGCTAGTAAGCATGTCAATTCTATTATCTCTTACATCAACGGTACCATCATAGGTTACCTCTAGTTTGTCTTATATCTCTTTGACTGTTTTGCATGCCATGACCCTATTGAATTCATTTATATCAAGGGCACAATATAGTGCATTTATTACACTTGAGTTAACTTGTAACATCTTATGATCATGTTTAGTCATATCTTTTTCTTCTCTAGGGGTACTTCTTTTCCATCTACAAATTTGGTAGGGATAAGATCACCATGTGTGACAACCCTCCATGCTTTCCAATCCATAGTTTGAAGGTAGATTCTCATTCTTTGTTTCCAAAAAGTATAGTTGAGACCACAAAATATTGGAGGTCGGGTTGAGGATTGACCTTTTCCAAAGGGAGTTACGCCTATGTGTGCCATTTAGATCATTATATAGCTTATAATTAAGATTTTCTATAACCCCGCTCTGATACCAATTGAAAACTAAGGTGTAGTCCCAAGAGGGGGGTGAATTGGGTTTTTAAAAGTTTCTTTAAATCTTTTTACAAATTCACAACCTTCCACACTCAATATCAACACAAACCAAATACTTTCAACAATGACAATCGGTCAACCAATCAACCAATCAATCAAACACAAGATACTTAACCAATATATGAGCTGCAGCACTTTCAACAATTTAGTGTATCAAGAACTCAAGGTCGATTTGGATAAAAGCTCTGTATTTATGAACTTTATGTACTTCCTTTTAACCAAGGTTTCTGCAAACAATTAATCAGTGTACTCCCTTTAAGGTTTCCGCAAAAAGATTAATCAACGTACTTACTTAAATAAAATTTTCTCAATCTCAACTTTCAACTTCCTGCACTTAGATACACAACCACAAAATTTATATATGCAGAAAAATTAAAGAGTAAGAGTAGAGAGTCAGACCAAGCTTTTATAAGGTTCGGCTTATACCAGCCTACATCCTCGCTTTAGGCAACACCACCTAAGGATTCCACTACAATACTTCTTTATGGGCAAAGCAAATCGTTATAATCCCTCCTTCAATTAGGATAGAGCCCCCTCTCCAAGCGATACCCCACGCTCAGTACAAAGATTCAACCAACCTTGAACCGTCAAAAACTACAAGAGAAACAATAAACAATTTGGTGTACAATGACACTCTCAAAAGAGTATATTAGTACAATTGAAATCTATATACTTCAATCAAAATTACAATATAGAAAGATGAAGCTCAAGAAGATATCACCAGGGTTCTTTCTTAGATTATAAAACTCGGATAAGAACACAAGAACCATGTCCTTTAAATAAGCAAAATCTTAGCAAGAGTATGAGCGAGAGTATTCAATAAGAGAGCTTTGAAAATATGAGAATTGAGATTGATTTTCTTGTTAGGTGATTTTAATTCTTGAAATAAACATGTATTTATAGAGTTAAAAAGTATATTTTCTTGTTGCCCAAGTTGCCTGGAGTGTTTCCCAAGTATTGAAAGAGTTTGGAGCCCGAGAAATCTATTTTGGAAACATTCCCTCGCTGTTTTAAATTTGAAAAATCGAAAGTCAGTCGCCTGAGGGCTTGGGTCAATCACCCGAGCCTTTAATTCAACTTATTTTTGCAACATAGTATGGGATTAGTCGCCTGACCAGGTTCTGTCTGCTTGTCAGTCGCCTGAACAGACAAGGGTCAACCGCTTGATAGCTTCGACCATCCTTTAGTATTTGGGTCATAACGTTTTCTATACAACTCTAAATTAGACGTTATTAGTATCAAAATAAAGCTAAGATAAAATCCCACAACTTTTATGTTAAATACGCCTTAAGATAAGGAGTGTTTGATAGAAAAAAATGCACATCAATGCGGATATTGAAAAAATAATAGAATTTGGAAAATCCTGTTTTGGTGCTTTTCATTACAAAAATAATTTTATCCTTTTTGAAATTACTTTTGACCTTACAAAAATATTTTTCAAGTATTTTAAAAGGTATCTAGGTCCAAGTATTTCACCTAAAAGCTTCATGCATCCATATTGAAATTGCTTGAAGTACTTACATAAAGACTTCTTAAGACTTTAACATTCTAAGCACTTAAGTCTTCATGTTTTTCCACCTCTTATGTCTATCTTGACTTCCAAATTCAATTCACTTTAAGCTTCATCAAATCATCTTTGAATCCATGCTTTAATAGTATAAGCTTTATAAGATCTTCTTTCTTTGGAGTATAAGCTTTCAATAAACCTTGTGTGCACTTGACCTTGTATTCACATACTTAAGTCCAGAAATATCATCACTTATCCAAATATGTTAAGTTCCTCTAACTTGTTATCATCAAAATAAAATTTTAAACCTTGTAAAGCCAACATAGCCTATTATATATTTTATTACGATATAACAAATAGATTTATGATTTTAAAATAATTTTGGTCATTTAATGCATATTGGACCCCAAAGAGAGCAATGTGAATAATGAAAGAAATGACAATAATATGAGGACTTTCAATGAAGAAGGCATCAATGCTATTGTGGTGCTACGTGAGGTAGCACAGGCCTTATGTAACCTCAGAGTTGTGATGGATTATGGATTATTTCTGGTCTTACCATGTTTAACATGTCATTTTAAACTTAAATGGCCACTTATACTGTTTTTATGTACAAAATTGCCAAAATTTTCAAATAGCTATAAGTTTGTCATCTAAGCCCATTCTTTGTATCAAAAGGGGAGGGGTACGAGGGATTCTTTAAATGCTTAAATGATACTGTGCTTAGCTTAGTCCTTTTGTTGATAACAGAAAGGGGAGAAGTGTTTCAACAAAATTGCCAAAATCCATTTTTTATGTGCCCTACTTCTTGATTTTCAAAATTGGCTTAAATTTCATTTGAAGAGATTGTTTTCAATTTCAAACTCAATACTAAATACAAATTGAGCTGAAATTCAAAATTTCTCAATTTGAAAAATTCCAATGTTTTCTTTTTAAATATGCCTAAAATACACTGCTAATATTTACATTATACATATTGTAAGGGGGAGCCTAACTAGGCTAACCTCATTTTGCTCTCGTATTTGTCATTATAAAAAATGGGGGAGATTGTTGACTTTTTAAGTCTTATCCCGTTTTGATAATGACAAATCATAAGCATCTCATTTGTGCATTTAGTATATGAATAGATTTATGTTTCAAAAGGCACAAATAATCAATGCAATATGGAAGCCATGAGGCACTCAAAGTACACATCACGTGACTCATTCCATGAAAGACTTTTTTTCAGTTGTAATGCATTCAGATTCAATTGTACATGCATATCTTATTTGATCATATTTGAAGCTCAATAATGACCATATATTGACCCTAGAAACTCAAGATTTCATGGAAAACCTTTTTATTTAAAAACTTAAACTTATACAAACGATTTGAAATGGTTTTGAAGTTAAAACATGGCTAAAACTCAAAATTCTAAAGGGCTTGGTCGACCAGATCATAAGCTCAGTCGAACGGCTTTCATGCGAGGATGATCCAATAGACTGAATCATCTGCCCGGCAAACTGAATCGTGCGAAAATGGAAATAGCCTTTGGGTCAGTCAACCAAACCTCAAGTCAGTTGACCAAAACTCTTGGCTTAAGGCTATATCGAACAAAAAAATGACCAAAAAATTCAAAATATATTATTATTATAATGACAAATGGTCATATAACTGCTACTTCTTACTTTTGGCTGTAAATACCAAGCCCAAAACACTTGGAGACACTTTTTGATCTGTCATTAAATACTCATGAGATATTTGAGCATTTATTATCTTCATTTGAAAAAATCAAAAGTTATCCCACATTATTTATTTGCAAAAATCTATCTGAGAGATATACTCAAGTTCTCCTTGTTAGCCTTGGTTGCTACACTATCATGGTTTAATGTGTTTTGATGATATTAACCTATTTGTTGTTCCTAGTGTTTTCCTATCTTTGCATATCATGTTTAGTATAGGTACAAGTGACACATTCACAAAGCACTAGATCAAAGGCAAATATCGGACCAAGTTAACGTTGAGTTGGAAGATCAAATGGACACATACTCGGAAGAACCCAAGCACTATCAAACGAAGCTTAAATGTAGTCTTATATGTATTTGGGGAGTGTTTAAGGTGGTCTATTTTGTAACTCTTATGGTTTTGTTTCTTACATGATTTCTGAGTAAGAGTTTAGCAAATGCATGCATACTAGGACACATGAGTTTATAAGATTTCACCTAAAGTCACAAACTCAACGTACATGGTTTTCAAAGTTAAATCAAATAGTTTGTCAAAAGAATCCTAAACTCAAAGTTGTTTTTCAAAGGGATAAGTTTTCAACATCTTAGTATTTTGAACATCTTCATATTTAGTCCCAATTTTATCAAAATGAGTCTTATGGCCAAAAGCTTCAAGAAGTCAAGCATATTTTCATTAAATGACATATTGACATATAAGATATCAAAACTAGCTTTCAAATGTGTTTTATCAAATAAGATATCTTATATTTAAGGGGGGACTCACTTGGATAAGTTTTAATCTTTAATAAACTTAATATATTTTAAATACTTTTTTCCAAGAATTTTTTAAGTCTTTAAAAGGGTTTCTGACGAAGAAAAATAGAGCAATCATTGACTAACGTAGTACAGCCTTAAGTCCTGAACACCCTTTGGTATTTAGGGTATACCATTTTCTAGAAAAGTTCAAAAAGAACGATCTTTGGTGTCCCTGGAAAGCTAAGAAAAAATCCCACAACTTTCATGATGATGACCTTTTCTGATTTAGGACACTCGTCAATGAGTGCAAGGTACTAGTCGACGAGTCATAGTGTATCACTAGTCGACGAGTGTAGGGGACTAGTCGACGAGCCCAACGGGCAGAATGATGCTAACGGGCAAAAACGACTAGTTTTGTTTGGGGATTGCTCCCAATGGTCCAATAACGGCTATTTGGGTTTTTTGGCTATAAATACAAGCTATTAGGCTTGTTTAGACATGGTTTTGATTATTATTACAAGCATTTAGTGAAAAACATCTTTGAATCCAAAACCTAACACTTAGTATTTAGTTCATATTCACAAGTGCTCATCTCTCTTACTCACTTATCTTGTATGATTCTTTCCTTGAGAGATTAAGTGTGAGGTTTGCTTTATGTTTGATATTTGCTCAAACAAGGAGCATTTACATTGTAATCATCTTCTTCTTGTAAGGTTCTTTGTGAACCATTGTTAAGGTTCTTTCTGAACTATTTGGTGAAGGCGCTTTGAAAGCAGTAGGGATTCGTTCCCAAGTGTAAGGATCTACTCCCGAGTTTAGGGATTTGTTCCTGAGTTGTAAGACTTGCTCCTCCGCTGAAGGAGTATTTTAGTGGATTGTGGAATCCTTAGCTTAGTGCTAAAGCGTGGATGTAGGCTTGGTGCTGAACCGCGTAAAAATACTAGTGTTGATTTTCTCTCCATATACTCTTTACTTTTGTCTTGTACATGATTTAAATCTCATAACGATATAATTACATGCATCTTGCCAAGACATTTGTTTTGTAGATAAAATCTTGATTACGCGAAAAGAGTCCATTTACACCCCCCCCCCCCTTTGACTCTAATACTCCCATCTGGAATGATTAACAAGTGGTATCAGAGCGACGGGCTTGCATTTTTTGAAGTAAAATCTAGAGCATAAGAGATCAAATGGAGTATTTGGTGAGTACTTCTCCCCAAGGAAAATCCGTGACAAGACCGCCATTGTTCAACGGTTCAAACTACCTGGCTTGGAAAAACCGAATGACTACCTTCATCAAAGCACACGATCTCAAGATGTGGTGGATCATCTTAGAGGGAGATTATGAATTCAAAAATGCCAAAGGTGAGCCAAGACAACTTAAGGAGTTTTCAGACACCGAAATAAGGTTAGTTGATCTTAACTTTCAAACCAAACATTTTCTTTATTATGCTTTAAGTGATAATGAATACAATCGTGTTTGTGGTTGTGATACCGGTAAAGAAATATGGGAAAAACTTAAAGTCAATATGAAGGTACTTCACAAGTCAAGAAGTCCAAAATTTACAAGTTATTCAATGAGTATGAAATGTTTAAAATGGATGAGGGAGAATCCATCACATCTAGGTTCACTCGATTCACACACATCATAAATGAATTAAAAGCACTCAGTAGAATTTATTCTATGGAGGATAATGTTCAAAAAGTTTTACCATCTTTACCCGAGTCATGCCATGCTAAATCTACAGCCATTGAGGAGGCAAAGGATTTAACCAAAGTCACACTTGATGAGCTTATTGGATCATTTATGACTTATGAACTTAAGAAAAATACGACTTTGAATCCTCAAAAGCCTAGGAAGGATAAATGTGTTGCTCTTAAATCATCTAGTCCAAAATTCAAAGAAATGCTAGAAGTTGATGAGAATAGTGAGGATGATATGGAATCACTCATAAGAGCCTTTATGAAATTCCTTGTAGAAAAACAACACTTTAGGAATGAAGAAACAAGCAAAAATGAGAAAGAAGCACATCCATGCTTCATGCCTAATGAACAAGAAGATGAATTTAGTTTGGATGATGATGATGATGAATATATTCCTTCATATGATGAAGTTGCAAATAATTGTGCTAAATTGTATGATGAATTAGTCTTAGCAAAAAGAAGGAACAAAAATTTTGAGAAAGAGTTTGCTATGGTTAAACTAAGGGAATCCTCATTGAAAGAAGAAAATGAAACTTTAGAAGTCAAAATCAAAGGCTTGGAAGATAAATTGTCAAAATAGAAAGGAAAAGAATCTTGCCTTTGTTCCACCTTAAAAGAGGAAAATATTTCTCTTAAAAAAGGAAAATGAGGAGCTTTTTGAAAAGGCTCAAAAAGACCATGGATCTTCTCAAGAAGAAATAGGGAATTTGAAAAATCAAATGGCAAATATTTTGAAAGAAAATGCTATCTTGAAAAGGAAAGTTGAAAATCATGGTAAAACCACAAGAGGAAAAGAAAACTTCAAAAAGTCTTTGGGAGTTAAGAAAAAAGATTTTTACAAAAAGATTTTTAAAACCTCTTGTAAATCACATGGTCATGCCTCAACAAGAAAAAATAATGGAAATAAATCAAGACCCTCACATGATAACAAAATTTGTTTATATTGTGAAAGAAATGGTCACATAAGATATTTTTGCCCTTATAGAGGAAATAGACGCAAGCAAAAGAAGTTGGAATGGGTAGTAAAGAAAAACCCATTGGCTCCCAAGGAAGAATGGGTACACAAAGGAAACATGTGATTTTTGAATTGTTTCCTTAGAACCTAGGATTAGGAAATAGGATTTAGGTAGATTTAAGCAAACCTAGGTGAATTAAAATAAATGTTATCCAAGAGAAATTATGTTGAATTAAAAACAGTTATTTTATGGATAAAGCTCAAAATGAGAAAATTTTAGTTTTTGTATTTTAATTTGTTTAATTTATTTTGCTGGAAATTTTTTGAAGAATCATGGCAATATTGATGAGTTGGAATTATAAAACCAATGTGATGTTTTAATTGTATATATGTCATTATCAATTGGTTTCTTGTTGGAAATATTGGTTGTTGACCTTATGGGTCATATCCTATTTTGATTATAATAAATACTTTGGTATTTAATGTTTGTCAAGTTTGTGTGCAAGATCATATTGGCGAAATCATATGGCGGCACATATAGACTGGAAGAAAAAGAAGACCCAAATTGTTTAATTTCTTTGTATTTTTAATTCAAGTTTGTAATATTATTTAAATTTCAATAGTCTGTAAGAATCTATAAGCTCAAGACTATAGATGGACCTTAGGGATCACGGTCTATCGACACTGGATTTATGGGTCTAGGTAAAAAAACCTTAGAAAGACCCTAGGACCTTGCACAGATACTTAGAATAAGTCCCTACTATCATCTATGCAATCAGGGGTACAAATTTGACTTAGGTCCTAAAATAATAAAAGATTCGGGCGACTAAACTTAGGCGTTGAAAACGCCTTGGTCAACAAACCATTGGAAAGTCAAAATATTGATTGTGGCTCTAGCGACCGAACCTTTTTGAACTAAACATCCACGATTGACCGAACCCTAATCTTGACTTTTCCCAGCGTCTGCAGGTGCTCGAACTTCAAGTTCATTTTGAGGTTGGGCGACCGAAAGTGTAAGTTTGGCAAACCAAACTTAAGTCCGAGCGACCAAACCTCGGACATATTGGAAATCACCTTAGACTCAGCCACCCGAACCATTTTTCAGGCACCCGAATTTTAAAAATTACTTTTCTTCATGTGTTTATTCGGGCGACCGAACCTATGGCTTGGTCGACCGAAACTCTCAGGTTGGCCTAATTTTTACTACTGTTAATTGGGGTAAAACAGGGTTAATTTTATTAAACACATTTAAAATAATTTTAATAATTACGCTTGTGTCTATATATATATGTTCATTTGCACAAATTAAGATAGGATTAGTGATTTTGATTAGGGAAAGTTCCTCTGAATTTTTTGAGAGCCCTTCTTCATACTCAAAGCCAAATACTCATCCTTTGCTCGTTCATTTGAAAAATGTTATTGAGTGAGAGTATTGTAAGGCATTCTATCCTTCCCACTTGCTATAACTCTCATGGTTGCGATTGTGTGTTTGATTTTTTATTAAGAGTTTAGCCTTAAAGTTTCCCCCTAGTTTAATTAATAATATTTGTGTGGGGAGAACTTTGTAGCTCGTGAGTCTAGGCACTTGAGATGCAAGACTCGTAAAGCTTGTATTGTGATTGTGCAAAAATTATTTTCACAAGCTTATTTTTCAAATATCTCTTATGCAAGAATTTTGTGAAAATCTTTTTAGAGATGTTTTGATTACTCTTGTTGGAAATCTTTGAAACCCTTATTGTGGTTGCTAGATATTGACATATTGTTTCAAAGATTGCTTAGAAATACATTCTTTCTATTGATTGATCATTGACATTAGATTGAGTGTTGTTGCACACATCGTTGCACTGAGCTTATAGTTCTTATCTATCTGATGTGCATTGATTATGATGTGTTGTATTGGTACAAATATTCTTGTGTTTAGAAGCATTAAAATTGTACACAAATTTAAAATATCTGTTGTATTCTAGGCGTGGCCTAAGGGGACGTTGATCTAATCCGTAAGGAGATTGTAAAGGTTGAGGTCAGCCCTGGTCTAATTTGACCAGGTTGTAACTAGTGCCGCTCCATTCGTTAAGTGATCATTAGTGGAATCTTCGAGCTTGCGAGCTGAGGTGGGGATGTAGGCAGTATTGGACGAACCCCGATAACATATTTGGTGTCAGTTTTATTTTTCGCAATTTACTTTCTGCACTTGTATGTTAATATTTATTGATCTGAATGTTTGATATACTGATATTGCATATAGTAAGGGGGCATATTTTAGTCTCATTCTAGAATATGCATGATTTGAGGGGGAGCTTAAAATATACCCCTTAGAGAACACTAATGATTTTTCATTATCAAAAAGGGGGAGAATGTTAGCCTTAGAGCCTACGTGAGCTTAATTATCTTGTTTTGATGATAACAACTCATTAGATGTTCTAGGTAAGCTTATTTTTACATAATAAGCTATGGTAATTCAAACTCAAATTGCAAAGATTAAATAGATTCTCAATAGTTTAGACATCATCAAAAAAGGGGAGATTGCTAGCCTTCGTGGCTGCACTATCATGGTTTAATGTGTTTTGATGATATTAACCTATTTGTTGTTCCTAGTGTTTTCCTATATTTGCATATCATGTTTAGTACAGGTACAAGTGACACATTCACGAAGTACTAGATCAAAGGCAAATATCGGACCAATTTAACGTTGAGTTGGAAGATCAAATGGACATGTACTCGGAAGAACCCAAGCACAACCAAAGGAAGCTTAAATGTAGTCTTATATGTATTTGGAGAGTGTTTGAGGTAGTCTATTTTGTAACTCTTATGGTTCTGTTTCTTACATGATTTCTGAGTAAGAGTTTAGAAAATGCATGCATACTAGGACACATGAGTTTATAAGATTTCACCTAAAGTCACAAACTCAACGTACATGGTTTTCAAAGTTAAATCAAATAGTTTTTCAAAAGAATCCTAAACTCAAAGTTGTTTTTCAAAGGGATAAGTTTTCAACATCTTAATATTTTGAACATCTTCATATTTAGTCCCGATTTTATCAAAATGAGTCTTATGTCCAAAAGCTTCAAGAAGTCAAGCATATTTTCATTAAAGGACATATTGACATATAAGATATCAAAACTAGCTTTCAAATGTGTTTTATCAAATAAGATATCTTATATTTAAGGGGGAACTCACTTGGGCAAGTTTTAATCTTTAATAAACTTAATATCTTTTAAATACTTTTGTCCAAAAATTTTTTAAGTTTTTAAAAGGCTTTCTGACGAAGAAAAATAGAGCAATCGTCAACTAACGTAGTGCAGCCTTGAGTCCTAAACAACTTTCAGTATTTAGGGCATAACTTTTGCTTAAAAAGTCCAAAAAGGTCGATCTTGGTGTCCCTAGAAATTTAAGAAAAAATCCCACAACTTTCATGTTGATAAATTTTTCTGATTTAGGACACTCGTTGACGTGTGAGGGGCACTAGTCGACAAGTCACAGCGTGTCACTAGTTGACGAGTGTAGGGGACCACTTGACGAGCGCAATGGGCAGAATGATGCTAATGGGCAAAAATGGCTAGTTAGGATTTACTCCCAACGGTCCAATAATGGCTAGTTGGGTGTTTTGGCTATAAATACAAGCAATTAGGCTTGTTTAGACATGGTTTTGATTATTATTACAAGCATTTAGTGAGAAACATCTTTAAATCCAAAACCTAACACTTTGCATTTAGTTCATATTCATAAATGCGTATCTCTCTTGCTCACTTATTTTGTATGATTCTTTCCTTGAGAGATTAAGTATGAAGTTTTCTTTGTATTTGATATTTGCTCAATCAAGGAGCATTTTCATTGTAATCATCTTCTTCTTTAAGGTTCTTTGTGAACCATTGTGAAGGTTCTTTATGAACTGTTTGATGAAGGCTCTTTGTGAGTGGTAGGGATTTGTTCCCGAGTGTAGGGATCTATTCCCGAGTGTAGGGATCTATTCCCGAGTGTAGGGATTTGTTCTCGAGTTGTAAGGCTTGCTCCGGTGATGAAGGAGTATTTTAGTGGATTATGGAATCCTTAACTTGGTGCTAAGGCGTGGATGTAGGCTTGGTGCCGAACCACGTAAAAATACAAGGGTTGATTTTCTCTCCACATACTCTTTGCTTTTGTTTTGTGCATGATTTAAATTTCATATATTATGATATAATTGCTTGCATCTTTCCAAGACTTTTGTTTTGTTGAGAAAATCTTGATTACACGAAAAGAGTCCATTCACCCCTCCCCCTTTGATTCTATATACTCCCGACTGGGATAATTAACACTCCTACTCTTGTTTTGAAAATATTTTTGGAGAAATCATTTTTTGAATCTTTGTGCATTTATTATATATTCTTTTTCACATCAAAGATCAACTACTCTCATCTAGTCTCATTTATTTTAAAAATATTTTTGAGAGAAATACCCAAACTCCTTGAGCTTCATTCTTATCTTGTGAGAGTGCATTAAGTTCTTTCATTGTACTAACTAACTTTTGAAGAAGCATTTCATTGTACATAAAATATTCATTCTCATTTTTATTTTTGTTGTTTGGGTTTTGAACCGTGCCAAACGAGGGTGTTGACTTTTTGAGTCCAATCCCTATTTTGATGCTGACAAAGCATAAGTATCTTACCTGTGCACTGAGCTTATGAACAGGGTTAATTCTTCGCACGCATGGATGGTAAGGACAAAAGGAAGCCATAAGGACTACAAAGATCATACTTCATGATGGCTTAACAAGAGGCAAAAATAATAAAGACATTTTTGTGTTGTATTATAATGCATTTAATTTTATTTGATTTGTAATTTATTATGGTCTGTAATAACTGCATCATGCATGATAGGTTTATAAGCTCAACATGACCGTAGATTGACCATAGGGAAACAAATGACCATAGAAAAACTTTGGTTTACCTTTGGTTGACCGACGCAAGGTTTTTAGGCTTAATTGAAAAGCCTAGACTGTAGACTGACCCTAGGTCCTTACACTTACACTTAGGATAGTCCCCATTATCACATATAATATCAGAGAAACCTATTGAATTGAAACAGGACTTAAAGAACTAAAATTGTAAGGTTTCGGGCGACCAAACCTTTATGTTCAAAACACTTCGATCGACCGAACCGTTAAATGGTCAAAAAGTTGACCTGACTTCGGGCAACCGAAATCAGACTGAACTGAGTGTCCACGGCCGACCGAACTCAAGTCCTTACTTTTTTCACTAACTCAGGCACCCGAACTTGTAGTTCATTTTTATCTCAAGTGACTGAACTTCGAGTCAGGTGACTGAACCTCGAACAGTTTAGAAATCACCTTAGACTCAGCCACTCGAACATTTCACCAAGCACCAGAACTTCAAATATACCTTTTCTTTATGTGTTTGTTCGTACGACTGAACCTATAGCTCGGTCGACCGAAACTCTTAGACTGCATAACTTTTACCGCGGGTAATTGCGATTAATTAAGGGTAAATTGATTTTAAAATTCATTAAACAAATTTAATAATACCCTTTGTGTCCTAACGGTTATGTTTTTTGTGAAAGCTATATAGAAGGGCTCATTTGCAAAAAATAGTGAGTGATTAGGGATTTTGATTAAGGAAATTTTCTCTAAAAATTTTGAGAGCACCCTCTTCATATACAAAACCAAATACTCTTTCTTTTATCATTCATTTGCAAAATCTATTTGAGTAAGAGTATTCTAAAACCATCCTACATTGTTTACCAAAGCTATAACTCTTTTTGTTTTGATTGTTTGATTATTGTTTGATTCCTTTGCAAAATCATATTGATTGTTGTATTCCAGGTATGGTCTGAGGGGGTTTAATCTAGCTCGAAAGGATTAGGTTAAGGTCAGCCCTGTGAATTCGACCTAGGGCCTTCTCCACCCCGCAAGGAGAGTTTGTAAAGGTTGAGGTCAGCCCTAGGAATTTAACCTAGTTGTAATCGGTGTCGCTCCACCTGTTAAGTGAGCAATAGTGATAATCATTGGGCTTGCAAGCTGAGGTGGGGACGTAGGCACAGTTGGTCAAACCCTGTAACATATCGTGTGTGCCCTGTTTTACATTTTCGTAACTTATTTATTGCACATGTATGTTATATTATGAATGTTACGCATGATTTAATTTTCGTATCTTACATTTATCTGCGCATTTTGGTTTATAAGTATATAGACAGACCCTTGTTTGTGGAACTGAAATTAACATAGGAAGTTTTAAATGCCCAATTCACCCCCCTCTTGGGAATACACCAATTCCAACAGAGGGCATATTGCTTAGAGAGGTCGCTCCACCTACAACGAGTGTTGTAATAGGTATCTCCGCCTGAGTGAAGGAGTGTTATATGAGGTGGATCCACCTTGGTTGAAGGAGTGGTTAGCGGAAATCCTCAAGCGGTTGTCTTGAGGCGATGACATAGGCGGGAATAGCCGAACCTTGTAAAAATCGTTGTATTTGTTTTTTCTATCCCTTATCTCATTTAAATTTCTACACTTGTATGTTTGAATATTTAGAGCATTTGAGATTGATTGAGAAACCCTATGCTTGAGATATTGTTTGTTTGAAAAATTAGGTAAAATAGTTAACCTAGATTTTTTAAATATCCAATTCACCTCCCCCCTCTTGGGATTTCACCAAAACTATCATATTATATTTGTGTTCACAAGTATTTTTGTTAAATGTATAGAATGAAATTTTGTTTTCTAAATTTTATGTTTGAAATTCTCATTGAATTTTAGTATGCTTTATATTTGCATTTCATTATTTTAAATTAATTTCGTATTTAAGTTATTCCACATTGAAGCATAGTCCTGCTTAGTAATATTTTTTTAGTGGTAATTGACTTTAACAAGTGGTGCACAATTCATATTATACTAGTAGAAACTACCCCGTGCTTCATAGTGAAATGATACAATAAAAATGAAAGGTCAAATACATATGAGGTAAGTTAAAAAAAGAAAGATTACAAATTTAAATTATATTTAGGTGACATTTGAATAATTAAGTCTATATTTGGGAGAATAAATCAAGGATAACAAACAACTTTGAGTTTTGAACTTTGATAATGGAAACTGATTATGAGAGAATCCAAATATTAAAATCAATCCTAAGAATATAAAATTACAACAATATATCATTTTGCATGGAAGTTGAACGTAAATACAACCTTATTATTAGTAAAGGTGCATAGGAAAAATATATTCAGAACATACTATTTCATTAAACATTACCTTTAAAATACATAATACAAACAATATTTAGGTATAACTTTTTTTGTGTTTTTAGTGAGATTAATTGTCACATATATGTATTTCGATAATTAAATTTATAATAATATCATAATTGAACAAATTATATATATATTATTTATTCAATATAACTGACAAATATTGATAAATTTATATAAATAATATAATATTTATTAAAATTACATGTAGTGTGTAAAACTTTAAAAATATTATGGAGTATACATATGACATAAATTTATTTGCGGCGGATCAATTTAATGTAAAATTAATTTAAAAAAATACAGATATAAACCATACTAATATTGAATGAGGATTTAAAATGTAAAATTTGAGTAAAATTTGAATATTTTATTTTATAACATATGGAAAGTTGAACACTTATTAAATTACATGTGTTTATGTATTTATATATAAATATATTTATATATAATTGTAATGTTTTGACATTAGAACTTTTTAGTGGAAGGTAAGTGAGAAAAAAATAACTTATATATTTCTATATTTTTTAATAATATTAATTACAATTAATTCTATAATTTTAGTGGAGAAACATTGTATTGTACTGTATATATTATATTGAATATTTTAAAAATATTTTCAATCATTTATGTTAGTTTAATGTATATAATGTATGTAATGTTAGGGTAAAAGGGGATGATCCAAAAACACAAACACAACATGGAGAACATAGAAAACACAAAAGAAATACGTGGTTCGGCCAAACTCGGCCTACGACCATGGGAGAGTGGTAATCTCACTATATGATAAATAAGAGAGATAGAAAAGAGGAATAACACAACTCAACTTAACTCTCCGCACTAACCTCTCTGCCACACACACTTAGCTCACTCGGTTCTACTCTCTGTATATTATTCACATTCACTCACAACTTATATATATTAGAGAGGAGCATTGAGATGGAGCAGCAATAAAGGAATTATGCATGCTCGAGTCTGCGCATGCACAACAATGCTGCAACTTCCCAAGTAGAAAATAATTGCACCCACATAGGTGGGTCAACAAATCACCCCCTCCAAACATGTGGGGGCAACCAAGTGTCCGCTACTCTGATGTTGCAACATTGTGACCTCACCCAAGTCTCTAGGCATCCGCACCCCGTCGAGAGAGTGCTCGCATCCCTTTGCTGAGGTGCACATGCAGGGATCAACTTCTGGATGATTTCAATAGATCTAGGAGACCCATTGAATTTGAGCATAACTCTAATTTCTCTCTAATTACTGTCTTTGTCAACATATCTTCTGGGTTTTGATTGCCAAGGATCTTCTCAACTGCTAATACCCCTTCGTCTAGAAGAGATCTGATGAAGTGATAACAGAGTCCAATGTGCTTGGTCTTTGAGTGGTATGCTGAATTCTTCACCAAGTGTATAGCGCTCTGACTGTCACTATAAAAACACTCTTCACCTGCTTGAAACCCAACTCTATCAACAAACCCTATAACCATATCATCTCTTTGCTAGCTTTTGTCATGGCTACATACTTTGTCTTTGTAGTGGATAGAGCATCATTTTTCTGTATCTATGATACCCAACTAATGGCAGTAACACCTACTATGAATATATGTCCAGTAGTGCTTCTTCTGTGATCTATCTCACCAGCAAAGTCTGCATCTACGTATCCCTGCAATGTTAGATCACTTTTGCAAAGCATAAACATTTGTTAATTGTACCTCAGAGATATCAAAATATCCATTTTACCGCTTCCTAGTGAATTTTTCCTGGATTTGACGTGAATCTACTAACGGTTCCCACTGCATGACTGAGATCTGGTCTTGTGCAAACCATGGCGTACATTAAGCTTCCTATAGCTTAAGCATATGGCATTTTGTACATTTCTTTCTTCTCTTCCTTTGACTCTGGATACTGAGTCTTTGATAACTTGAAATGACCAGCTAATGGTGTGCTAACTGCCTTAGCATCACTCATGTTGAACCTTCTAAGAATCTACCTAATGTACTCGGCCTGAGACAACAGCAAGGTTCCCTCATTTCTATCTCTAGTGATTCTTATCTCGAGCATCTACTTTGCAGGACCCAAGTATTTCATTTCAAATTCAGTGGACAACTTCCTTTTCAATTTTCTGATCTCGTCCATGTCTGATCCTACAACTAGCATATCATCAACATAAAGTAAAAGAATTACGTAAATTGATTTATACCTATTGAAACAGCAACAATGATCGGCGTTGCATTTGCAATAGTCATTCTTTCGCATGAAGCTGTTAAATTTCTTATACCACTGCCTTGGAGCCTATTTCAAACCATACACTCTTATTCGACCTACAAACAAGTTTTTCTTTACCTTTCTCTACAAAACCTTCAGGTTGGTGTATGTATATCTCCTCCTCTAGATCACCATGGAGGAAAGCAGTTTTTACATCTAACTTCTGGAGGTGTAAATTCTCTGCTACAACAATGCTCAAATTTGTCTAAATGGTTGTGTGTTTCATGAATAGTGAGAAAACTTCTGAGTAGTCAATACCTTCTATTTTTTGGAAACCTTTGACCACGAGTCTTGCTTTGTATCTTATCGAACCATCATACTCTTCTTTTATGCGGTACACCCATTTATTTTGAAGAGCTTCTTTTTCCTTAGGTAATCTAGCTAGCTCCCAAGTCCTGTTGTTGATGAGGGATTTCATCTCATCTTTCATGGCAAGTTCCTACTTGCTAGCCTCATCCATCTGACATGCTTTATCATAGCACTCTGGTTCACTTGCATCAGTTAGTAACAAGTAATCCAAATATCTCCTATTCGGTACATGCAATTGGGAAGACCTCCTCAGTGTTGGAGTAGGAGTTGGAGTTGGAGTCTATGGTGCTTCAGAGCACACCTCTATGATAGATTCTCCTGTCTGAGAATTATCAATAGTCTATTGTGCCATGTTGTTGTTAGTGCAATCATTCAACTCTACAATATCAGGGTTATATAGTACGAGATTACTTGATGATGTCGCGTCTTTGTACATAACCTTTTCATTGAAAACAACATCTCGACTTTTGATTATTTTCTTGTTTTGATCATCCCAGATGCGGTAACCAAACTCATATTCACCATATCCAAGAAGTGTGCATTTTTTAGATTTTGGATCAAGCTTGCCCCTAGCCTGATCACTAATATGTACATAAGCAACACAATCGAAAACTTTTAAATGTAAAAGTTTTACCTCCTTTTTGCTCCATACCTCCTCTGGTAACTGGAACTGCAATGGTTCTAATGGACTTCAGTTGATTAGATAAGTAGCTGTGTTGATTACTTTTGCCCAAAACTGCTTTGGTAAACCTACTTGTAATCACATACTTCTGGCTCTCTCAATCAAGGTTATGTTCATTCGTTCTGCTACACCGTCGTGTTGGGGTATACTTGGCACAATTCTTTCAAGTCGGATCCCACGATCATAGAAAAACCTTTTAAATTATCTATCTTCATATTCACCACCATTGTCTGATCTCAGCTTTTTGATTTTCAAGCTTGTTTCATTTTCCACCATGGTCTTCCATTTCCTGAAAACATCATACACTTTAGATTTATGTCTTAAGAAATAAACCTTTATCTTAATGGAATGGTCATCAATAAAGGTGACAAAATAGGATTTCCCGCCAATGGATGAAACTGGGATCGGTCCCCAAACATCAATGTGCACCAGCTTTATTTTTTCTTTCTTTAGAGTTCTGACGAATGTTTGAAAGCTGACTCTTTTCTGTTTGCCGAGGATGCAGCTCTCACATTGGTTATTATTAGCTTACTAGAAACCTCGTATTTTGCCTTCTGAGTTCATGCTTTTCAAACCTTTTTCACTCATGTGACTGAGTATCTGGTGCCATAGGTTTGAATCTTCATTCCCTGCAGCAACGGAAATTGACATGCAAGCACTTGTGGTCATATAAAGAGTACCAGTTTTCTTACACGCAAACATGTCATTGCACCTTTGGAAATTTTTGAACTATCGCTACCGAAGGTTGTAGTGTAACCTTCACTTGCAAGTTGTCCAACAAATATTAAATTTTTCTTGAGATCAGGGATATATCTGACATCAGTCAAACTCCAGGTGGCACCTGTCAAATTTATTTTTGCTTCTACTTTTCTTGCAATTTCACAAGGTTTGTCATAACCAGGATAAACATTGCCAAGATTTCCGAGTATATGCCTATTAAGCATTTCATTGTTGCCTGTTGTGTGAAACGAGGCTCCAGAGTCTAATACTCAAGACTCTCCCTTCCTTTCCAAAGAGCATAATAATGCATCTCCTTCTCCTGAAGAAGAGGTGACATTTGCTTCGATCTTATTTTTTGGCTCCTTTTTCGAGGATTGACATTGATTTTTGTAGTGGCCAATCTTGCCACAATTCCAACACTCAATCTGCTTTTTGTTGTGAGTGTTGTTGAAATTTCCTGGAGCTCTTGATTTGGATCATCTGCTTCTTGATCCTCCACAGTTTTGAACTCTGTTTTGATTTCTGCCCTTGGTCTGTTTCTCACCTTGTGAGACCAAGGCACTCCCTTGGAGGTTAACGGTTAGCTTTCTCAGGGTGTCAGTATCCTGTAGTGAAGCCATCACTTCTTCCAAATTCAAGGTTTCCTTACCAACAAGTAATGTTGTGACAAGACTATCATAAAAAAGTGGTAAAGATGCCAGGAGAAGAAGTGCTTTATCTTCTTCTTCAACTTTTACACCAAGACTCATTAACTCAATCATGATCTTGTTTTAGTCATTTATATGGTCAAAAATATTTACCCCTTTCTCCATTTTTTGTTGATAGAGTTTCTTCTTTAGAAATAGCTTGTTTGTTAAAGATTTTGACATGCATTTCTGTTCTAATTTTTTTCCATAACTGAACAGGTGATGATTCATCTAGCACAAAATATTTAACTTCATTTGATAGGCATAAACAAATAGTACTAACTGTTTTCATTTCCATCTCTGCCCAATCATCATCTTTGATATTTTCTGGCTTCTTCGCGATTAGAGGCTTGATCAAGTCATGCTGAATCAAGATATCCTTGACTGTACTCTGCCGTAAACTGAAATTGTTCCGACCGTCAAATTTCTCCACGCCGAACTTGGATAAATTGTCATCCATTATAAAATAGCAACTTAGAGGATGATTTAAAAAAAAAAGGAGTGAAAAGACCACACCTTTTTTATTTAATAATAATAAAAGACCTCTCCTTGTGACTTGCTGGGGAAGATTTCTCCCTTCCTGTTTTCACCTTTCTCTGTCTCTGCACAAAGAACACTCTGCTCCGCCTCTGCACAGAAGAAAAAATGGAGAACTTCGCAAGCCCTCACCAGATGCTGCAATCACTCGTAGTTGAGAGATTCGACACAATCAACACGATCAGCAGCTACACGCAATCTTCGCGAAGAAGCAACTCATGGAGCTCGTATGGCGGCGCTTGAAGTCACCGTTCACGCCCATGCAACTATTGTCCCAGCTTCATCTCAACAACGCCGAACCTGAAGGTAAGCACAATTTTTTTAATCATGCTTCTCACCTTCTCCAAGCTCTAATACCAGCTATTAGGGTGAAAGGGGATGATCCAAGAACACAAACACAACACAAAGAACATAGAAAACACAAAAGAAATACATGGTTTGGCCAAACTTGGCCTACGTCCATGGGAGAGAGGTAATCTTACTATATGATCAATATAAGAGATACAAAAGAGGAGTAACACAACTCAATTCAACTCTCAGCACTAACCTCTCTCCCACACACACTCAGCTCACTCGGCTTTGCTCTTTGTATATTATTCACACACACTTACAACTTTACAAAGCAGTGTACATATATATATATCAGAGAGGAGCATTGAGATGGAGCAGCAATAAAAGAATGATGCATGCTCGAGGTTGCGAATGCACAACGACGCTGCAACTTCCCAACAAGAAAATAAATGCACCCACATGGGTGGGTCAACATGTGAACAAAAATATAACACGGTATATATATTTTTATGTTTTCAAACAATATGAATTAAAATTAATTCTATATTTTTAGTAGATGTAAATATAAACAAATGATAAAGAAAGTAGGAACTGATAATTTAAATTTATTTTGTAATATAAAAGTATTAAGAAAGAAAGCAATAGAAAATTGTTAAGTTGAGATCATTTTTCAAAAAATTATTTAGTGGAATTTTCATTAATGTTGGAATTTTTAAATTTTGTTGATTTTAAAAGGAAAAGATTTTTAGAAATCATTTTAAAAATTTAGTGGGGCTTGGGGACCAAAGAGAAAAGGAAAGTTTAAGAAAATTATTAAAAATAATTTAAAAAATTGGTGGGGCTCACGTAGGGCCCCTCAGCTTCTGCTGAGAGAGAGGAGAAACAAATCAAAATGCTAAAAAAATTATGACAAATTTAATGAGCTCAACATTTTGATAATTGTAAGATTCTTTTAAGGCATGTTTAGAAGTTGGAAAAAACTATGCAGAAAAAAATCCAGTCGATAAAAATTTGATTATGTAGCATTTGACTCTTCTTAGTTTTTAATTGTATTATACTAAATTTTATTTTTGATAGTAGTTGATGTAAAAAGAAAATACAAAAGAAAACAATTTTTTTTTTTGTTTTCTTTTTCTCAAATAAATTTCTTTTTATAAAGTGACATTTAGATGCCACCTGAAACTAGATGACATGAAGGAAAAAAGAGATAATTAAAAAAATTATTTTTTTATATTTAATTATCAAGAAAAATAAAAAAATAATAATACCAAATCAATTAACAAAGTAATTTTATACATCATTTCCGGAGTATAACAATATTAATAAACACCATCTTTGGACTATAAATAAAATGCCTTTCTGTGAAGTTCACCAGCCAAAATATAAATTAATGTATGTTGATTGATTGAATATTTTAATAATAGGATGGTCATAATAAAATAATTTATATATATATACACACATGTACTTGTCATGTTAAAGCAAAATAACACTAATATTTTTTTTGCATGATTGACTTCTTTATGAAAAATTACAGTGTCACATCCTTGAAAGATTTTTATAACATTCACACCTCATTTTATTTACTTCATAGAAATGCTCATTTTCATTTCGTGATCTAATTCCATATTTGGGAGATTAAAATTCAAAATTTTCATTTGAATTTGTCTAAATTTGAATAAAATGTAATACAAAATTTAATAAAACTTTGATCTTGAATATATTTTTATGTGCATTTGAAAAAATGATAGCATAAAATTTTATTTAGTCTCATTTAAATCTATATAAATCCAAATTAAATGCACGAATTTGTGGAATGCCTATTCCTATGAACAGATTAGTTTTAATATGTTAGTTACAATTAGTTATACAAGAAATTATATTGTTGCTATAAAACAAATAATAATGTGAAACATTTTATGAGTCTAATAAAGAATAGACAAGACCCTCAGGGTGTGGTTCAGGTGGTAGTGCGGGCTGCGGAAATGTCTCTCACGAGGTCAGGTGTTTAAATCCTCCCGGACTCGTTTCCGTCCCTGGACTCCTGAATTTACCCTCTCTTTGGAGTTATGGGATCAACTTCAAGGGGCGCAGGATTATTCACGTGGACTGTAAAATGAACGCGTGGATACCTGGTGCATAATCCAAAAAAAAAAATAGACGAGGAATAGCCATTCTCAAATTTCATCATGGAGATGAACCAAACGAGGTGTTAAGCTGCATTTGGGAGCATGAATTAGGTCTTAGCGTATGGATTTGAACAAAATTCAATATAACTTTGCATGCCAACTTTTTCAAATCCATATAGACCCAAATTCAAGACCTCTCCCATAGATTTAGTTTTATGTAAACAAACACAAATCCAAATCCAAATCCATACCTTGAAATCTAATACTAGGGTTATGTTCCAAAGCATAGAATTTGGGTCTAAATTTTTAGCCGTGTTTCCCTCGACCAACGTGCAAACTAATACCAATATACACATGCACACCTACCAATAAAAATTTTCTCAGAAGGCTTTAAAAATCTCTGTACTTTGCATATAGCGTTTTAGAAAATTTCAAATCATTTGATAATTTATGCAAATTTCGCTTGATTTTCTGAAAAATAAATAAATAAAATAAAAGGAAACAAAAGCCCACAAATTTCATATCATTTGATAATTTGACACCTTCATGGCTTTTGGCTCAAATCTCAGGAATAAGTGCAGAGTCCAGGAAGAGGGAGGAACAACTCCAGTTGTTGAGCCTGGGTCTAATGGATAACAATAGGGGGGGAAAACTGATAACAATTCCTGTTACTAAAAGAAATCATGGATATATGCATATTTATTTTACCAACATTACAGGAACCAAGGAAGAAAACCAAGTAAGATCTTAAGAACTATGCCAGTAATTCAAATAAAATGTCCAACCATGGACGAACAAACACATTGTTATCCAACACAATAACTTCGAGATCAACGAGCAGTTGTTGATCACCATCTTATCATTCCAACAAAGAACTTTCGGATCAACGTACATTTGTTGATCACCATCTCATTATTCCAACACAAGGACTTTGAGATCAACGTGCAGTTGTTGATCACCATCTTGTTATTCCAACACAGAACTGTGAGATCAATGTGCAGTCTTGAATCTTGATCGCCACCACATGCTTCTTTTATTTGAATGAAGAATAGGTCTTACTGCCTCTTGGCATGCCTTTGGTAGAAGGACTTTATCCTCTCAAGTCCCTCTTTAAGAGATGATGGCTCAATGGCAAAAGTTATTCGAAGCCAATTCTTCATTCCCATAGCACATCCTGCAAACAACCATACAAGAGGAAATGGGATCAGGGATGCACATCAACCATTACACCAAGGGCCGGACCAAGAGGACATTATTAATGGTAAAAACCCAAGGGAAATTAAGGGCCAGTGGAACTTTTTCCAAATAGATGACAGTAATGGAGTAATAAACTGGAATTACGAGGGATGACCACTATTTTAGTTTGCTTTTATTTTATTTTATTGTTTTTGAAAACTTTTGCCTAGGAAGGGAGGAAGGGGAGGGGGTGTCAGGGATCAAGGATAACCTCAGTACACAAAAAAAGAGGATTGAAATTGAATTACTGGGAAAACGAGAAGGACCCCTACTTGAGAAGGGCTTTGTAGCATAATGATAAGAGCTTCATTAGATTTTTTTTTTTTTTTTTCTAAACACTGAAATATCTGACTCAAACCAGTTGGACACTATTACCATTCTTTCTGAAAATTGCATAAGTTCAATACATTCCCTTAAGAGGACTTTTTCACTTGGGTGAGTGAAATTTATGGACTTGAATCTCAGCCATAACCATGGTAAAATTGAGATGAAATTGTCCAAATTTCTGCTTTCTACCACACCCTCAAAATCAAAATGGTAGAAGATTTCCATTTGACAATTTCCATCGGATTTGTTTTCCATGAATATTTGAAATTTTTCAAAATTTCAAAATTTCAGTGAAATTTGTCGAAATTTTGGCTAGAGTGAAGAGAGTCAAGAAATTTCTCTCTTATTTTTTCTTTTCTTTTTCTATTCAAACTATAGGATCATTACAACAACGTTTTGAATTATGGCTTTAAAATTTTTGAAAATATATGAAAAACCAATCATAGGTATATGCTAACATTTAATTTGACCATTTGTCTCTACAATAAATAATATTTAATTGATTTACAAATTTCATTTAAAATAATTTAATATGTTTAATATGATTATTATATTATTGTTATTGCACCGTATACACCACGTAACTGTCTTAATGTATTTTATTTATAACATTCTAGCTCTAAATCTTACATTGTTATGTCTACTAACTGTTTCTAAAGCTTCATAGAAGAATTCCATGCTTTGCTACTGTTTCCATCATTCTTCATAAACTCGAAATCAAAAACATCAACATTGAAATTTCCATCGAAATTTCCATACTTTTGAAGCCTTGAAATTTTAGTTGAAATTGAAATTTAAGACCTTGGAACTAGGTTAGTGTGTACTTGCTTGTGTTTCAAGGTAATCCTTCAGAGCTACTCATATATTAATTTAGATCAAAAGACATTTGTAAAGTTCAACTACAACTACACATATTTTTGCTATCCCACTAACCCAATTTATAGTCTTCAAATGGACTGGCATTGTTCCCTCAGCTACATGATAACATGGAACACAGAAGTAATTACTGATACAATAGAAAATCAAGAACAACATCAACTGCATGTTTGATAAGTAGAAATGGACTGTATTGAAATTGTCACTTGAATTTTGCTTGTTCTTCATTCAATTTTTTATTCCATTTGATTTTCACCTGATTCTATTACACAAATCAAACATGATTTCAATGTCTTTTTGAGAACATTGCTATATGATCAGAAGAAGCCCTAAATTTATGAAAACAAAACAGCAACAATATGCATAGGGATCGATGCAATACTAATTAACACAAGAAAAAATAACAAATAATTGAAAGAAAACAATGAAAATTAAATCTAAAAAGAAATAAAAAATTAAAGAAGAGGAAAAATTAGGGAAAACACAATTAGGTTCTCAATTTCAATAATGCAAGTTATCTTCAACATTACATGATGGTGTTTTACTAGGATTTTCTCCTAAAAACTAAATAAGAAAATAAAATACGGAAAAAATTAAAATATTTTAAACCTGAAAATTGTAGAATAAAATCTGACAAAAAAATCTAAATCATGCTCATGCCTATGCTAAACACGAAAATCCTGCTGAGTGTGATCCCCATCATTTCCTTAAGGCTGAAGAAAGCTCGCCTCTTGCAAGGAAAGACAGATGTATTGCTCTAAGATATCTAGGTGCGCAATATGCTCGTTATCTAAAATACTCTCAACATCATTTGTTAACAATACCTCTTTGGCAGAAGAGACAGAAAAACAGGACGATCGAATGGAGAAACTGCTTCCCAAGAAGAGATGTACAGTGCACAAAAGGAGGCTCGAATGTGCCTTAATGAGGTGTTGAGTCCTCAATATTGAAGATAGGGCTTATTATCATTTCAACTAGTTTAAGTACAAAAGCATTAGGGCCAACACAATGGATAATGTGAAAAGGACTAGATGTGCGGGCATGCAATTTCTTTAAATATTGCTAGGGGCAATGTTCAAGTGTACAAATACTATCATAGCCACCCTCGTGCCTATGGGGGGATCAACAACTTATATTGTGCCTACAAAAGCATCAACAACTTATCTTGTGCCTATGTATAATCTTTCGCGAAACATCAACATGAAGTTTGTGTTGAGTGGAAGTGTTGAGAATACCACTTGTGAGTTTGTCCCACATTAGAAAAACTAAGTAGACAATGTGTGTTTTATACACATGGTTGGGCCCAAGACCTAATAGGCTTAAACTTTTGGGTCAAGTTGGTGCTCACCCATGTATATCAAGCACACTCATGGACTTCCCCAATCCTAATAGTTTGCAATTGGGCTTATGAATGCAATTGGCTAAAATGGACAAATAGATGCAATGGGACAAAGCCATAGATGCAATGGGACAAAGCCAACATCATGGGAAAAATGGACAATCTCAAAAGGACTCTTGAGACTGATTCACTAAGTTATTATTGTCAATTGGATTAAATGCCTTCTCATATTATATAGCAAATAGAAATGTCAGTTACAAGGCTAAAAATCAGCAATTACAGCCATGTAGGAGACTAATTAAGGCAATTACAATCAGCCTATTAATTATAGAATATCAACTACAATCAGCCTACTAATCACAAAATATCTACAACAATAATATAAAATCATGCCATAATTAGAGAGACTAATTATGGCACCGTATCTGACTGACATCCCCCTTCAAATTGATGCTGGCCAATCAAGAGGCATCAATTTGCCCACAAGGAACTGATGGCGCTGTCATGTCATAGCCTTCGTGAAGGCATTTGGTATCTTGAGGTGCGTAGAAACATGAGGCAGAGATATAATCCGAGTGTCCAAGGCTTCTCAAATAGAATGACAGTCTACTTCAATGTGCTTTGTACGCTCATGATAAATAAGATTAGCAGCTATTTGAATGGCACTAGTATTATCAGCATGAAGAGGAGTAGAATCAGATTGAGAAAAACCAAGCTCAGCTAGAAGCCCACGAAGCCAAACAATCTCAGAACATGCAGCAGACATTGCCCAGTATTCAAATTCAGTAAAGGATTTAGAAACACGAGCTTGTTTCTTACTTTACCAAGAGATCAAGGAATCACCAAGAAACATGCACCAACACGTGACAAACCGCCGAGTATCAGGACATCCGGCCCAATCCGCATCACTATAAGCGACAAGGAGAAGCAGAGAGCCAGTTGGAATGAATAACCCAAGGCTAGCTAACCCTCGAAGATATCGAATAATACAGCGAACAACAACTAAATGAAGGTGGCAGGGAGTTTGCATAAACTGACTAACTTGGTGGACAGCGAAGGAAATATCAGGCCGAGTAATAGTCAAATAGTTCAAGCTCCCTACCAACTGTCGAAACACAGTGGGATCAAAAAGAAGATCACCCTCCTCAGTTCGATATTTCACATTGACCTCCATAGGAGTATCCACCAAAGGCGAATCCTGAAGACCGGCTAGCCCAATCAAATCTTGGGTATATTTGCGTTGATTCAAGAATATACCTAAAGAACCCGTGTGCACTTCCAAACCCAAAAAACACGTATGAGGACCAAGATCTTTCATATGAAAAGAAGCCTGAAGATTCTGCTTAAGATGATCAATCAAGTTTGAGTCGGCTCCAGTAATGACAATATCATCCACATAGACAAGTAAGACAACGAGACCAATCGGAGTCTTGCACAAAAACAAAGAAGAATCATATTGGCTTGAACAAAGGAGAGACAAAGCAAAGTAGACCTTAAATTTTCAAACCACGCTCAGGGAGCCTGTTTTAAGCCATAGAGAGGTCACTTTAACTTACATACCGCGGAAGACGGAGAAGAAAACAAACTCGGAGGACTAATGTAAATATCCTCTTTGAGATCACCATGAATAAAAGCATTTTTTACGCCCATCTGGTGAAGTGGCTAGCCTTGGGAGGCGGCAATCGAAAGAATTGTACGCACTATAGTCATCTTCACCATAGGAGCAAATGTCTCCTCATAGTGCACCCCATATTCTTGCCTGTTCCCAAGTGCAACTAAGCATGCCTTGTACCTGTCTAGAGTCCCATTAGAGCGGAGCTTAATCATGAAAACCCATTTACAACCAATGGCTTTAACAGTAAAGGGGCAAGGAACAATATCCCAAGTATGATTGTCCTGGAGATAACTCCGCCTATGATGCACTTAATGTCTTAATTCTTTCACACATAGCCGGTCCCAAATCCGGGTAAAGGAGGAGGGCTGCGTCAGGTAGCTGACAGCCAGCGTAAATTTTGTTAGATCACTATGATATGAATCCTTACCGAATATTTGCTAAGGCATCCCCTACCAACGAGGTGTTGCACTTAAACCACCTGAGCATAGCAAAAAGTGGGCGAGGGTGGGCTAGGTTGTCAGCCCGAAGCGACGCGCCGTGTCGGAGCCCGGGCACGGTGTCAAATATGCGAGGTTCCTGCATCATTCTGGCCATGGGTAGGTAAAACTTTAGTTCAGGAAACTAGAATTAGAATAGCAACTTGGAATATAGGGACACTTACGGGTAAAAGCATGGAAGTTGTGGATACAATGATTAGAAGAAGAACTAATATAATTTGCCTTCAAGAAACTAAGTGGATGGGGGAGAAGGCTAGAAAAATCGATAAATCAGGATTTAAACTTGGGTACACTGGAAAAGAAAAAAATAAGAATGTAGTAGACATTATTATAGACAAAAACTTAAAAGAAAACGTTGTGGATGTAACTAGAGTAAGGGATAGAATTATAAAAATCAAGATGATATTAGGACAAGAGATAATAAATATCATTAGTGCTTATGCTCTTCAAGTTGGCTTAGCAGAAAATCTTAAGAGACAATTTTGGGAAGATATGGATAGTATTATACAAGGCATACCAGGGACTGAGAAAATATTTATAAGAGGAGATTTGAATGGACACGTTAGAAGAGATAATAAAAATAATGAGAGGATACATAGAGGATATGGATATGGAGACAAAAATGAGTCTGGGGAGATGATCTTAGACTTTGCCATATCATATGATTTTAGTATAATGAATACTTGCTTTAAGAAGAGAGAACACTTAATAATCTTTAAAAGTGGACAAAATAGAAGTCAAATAGATTTTTTTTTTTTTTTTCAACTAGGAGGGTAGATCGTTTATCATGCAAGGATTGTAAAGTTATTCCAGACAAAAGCCTAACCACACAACATAGAGTCTTAGTGTTAGATATATGTATTAAAAAATGGAAGAAAAAAGATAAAATAAACCTGTGTAGGAGAACTAGATGGTGGAACCTAAAAAGAGAAAATATAATAAAATTTAAAGATAAAATGATCAAAGATGGGGATTGGACCATAGAGGATGGGATAGATACAAATACTCTTTGGAATAGATTAGCTAGCTCTCTTAAAAAGATAGCAAAAGGTGAATCAAGGGGAAAATTCTCGAATAGCAAAGAGAGTTAGTGGTGTGATAAAGATGTACAAAAAATCATAGAGACAAAAAGAATTTGGTATAAAACATGACAAAAATATAGAAACAGAGATAACTTTGAAAAATATAAGGAGGCAAGAAAAGATACAAAAAGGGTCGTTAGTGAAGCTAAATATAGATCTTTTAATAGTTTGTATGATAGATTAAGTACAAAATAAGGGGAAAGAGATATATTTAAACTTGCTAAAGTTAGAGAAAGGAAGAGTAAGGACTTAGGAAATATAAATGTATAAAAAGTGAGGATGATATTGTCTTGGTTAAGGAAGAAGATATTAAAGAAAGATGGCAAAGTTACTTTAGTAAGTTGTTTAACGAAAACCAAATAGAAGGCTTAAACTTAGAATTGTCAAATGAAGAAAAGACTAAAAATATAAGATTTATTCACAAAATTAGAGTTAACGAAGTTAAGTTTGCACTAAAAAGATGAAAAATGGGAAAGCTATGGGACCAAATAACATCCCAATTGAAGTTTGGAAATGCTTGGGTGATAACAATATTATATGGTTAACTAATTTATTTAATACAATTTTAAAAACTAAGAAAATGCTAGATGAATGGAGGAAAAATACTTTAATACCTATATACAAAAATAAAGGAGATATTCAAAATTGTAATAACTATCGTGGAATTAAACTTATGAGTCATACGATGAAACTATGGGAAAGGGTAGTTAAACAAAGATTAAGGTTAGAAACAACGATCTCAAAAAATCAATTTGGTTTTATGCCTGAGAGATCTACCACAGAAGTTATTTATCTTTTAAGAAGATTAATGGAAAAGTTTAGGGAAAAGAAGAGGGACTTGCATATGATATTTATTGACCTTGAGAAAGCATATGATAGGATACCTAGGAAAGTTCTATGGTGGGTTTTAGAAAAAAAAGGGTGTATGTTGTAGGTATACCGATGCCATTAAGGATATGTACGATGGAGTAATGATTAGTATAAGGACTATAGATGGAGAAACTAGAGAATTTCCAATTACCATAGGTGTACATCAAGGATCTGCTTTGAGTCTTTATCTTTTTGCTTTAGTGATGGACCAATTGATTAGGAGTTCCATGGTATATGTTGTTTGCAGATGATATTGTATTAATTGACAAAACTAGGTACGAAGTAGAGGCTGAGTTAGAATTATGGAGAGAAGCTTTGGAATCTAGAGGCTTTAGGATAAGTAGAAATAAAACAGAATATATGAAATGAAATTTTAGTAATGATAGGAGGAATATTGGAGACAAAGTTAAACTTGATGATGAAGAAATAAACAACACTTGTAGATTTCAATACCTTGGATCTATTATGCAAGTTGGAGGAAAAATTAAAGATGATGTAATGCATAGAGTTAAAGTAGGTTGGGTTAAATGGAGAAGTGTTTCAAGTGTGCTATGTGATCGTAGAATACCCTTAAAATTGAAAGGGAAGTTTTATAGGACAGCTATAAGACCATCTATGCTATATGGATCAGAATGTTGGGCGACGAAGAAACATAATATCCAAAAAGTAAAAGATGCCGAGATGAGAATGTTTAGATGGATGAGTGGTATAACATTAAAAGATAAATTAAGAAATGAACATATTCGTGGTAAGTTAGATGTAGCTCTTATAGCAGATAAGATAAGGGAGATACGACTCAGATGGTATGGACACTTGCAACGTAGGTCACACAGTGCACCTGTGAGGAAGAGTGAATTACCGTGGGGGGCAGTAAAAGGGTAGGGGTAGACCTAAAATAACTTGGGAAGAGATAGTGAGTGAAGATTTAATATCCTTGAATCTATCAAAAGAAATGGACAATGATCGCATAAATTGGCGGAAAAGGATCCATATAGCCAACCCCACTTAGTGGGACAAGGGCTTGGTTTTGTTGTTGTTGTTGTTGTGGTTGTTGTTTATGATTGTCTTGGAGATCCTAAAGTTCCTCATCCATCACTTTTTGCCAACATTCATGTTTAACAGCCTCTGAAAAAGCATGTAGGAATGGAAATATACGACAAAGTAGTGTTAAAAGAAGTGTGGTAATCATTATACCGATAAGGAGGACGTGATACCTGGGTAGATCGTCGAGGACTAGGCATGGAAGAACTCATCAGACTTGTCTCGGATGTCATGTCAATCTCAGAAGAAGTCATCGAAACAGTTTCAGATGAAGGGTTAGTCTCAGGAAGAGGCAGAGTTGGTCGACATTAAGTATACACAAGTCTAGGTTTGAACCGGTCAAGAAGAGATGACAATCAATCAAAACAAGGTAGAATACTAATCTCAGGCAACGACTCAACATGTGTAGGAAAGAACATTGATTCTCAAAGAAAACAACATTATGAGACATATGAAATTTGTTAGCACAAGAATCATAGAAAACATAACCTTTGTGGAAAATACTATAACCCATAAAGGCATATTTAACAGATTGAGCAGAGAGTTTGTGACGTTCATGATGAGGTAAATGAACAAAACAAACACATCCAAAACTATGCAGATTAAGATAGCTAGGATGCTGATGGTACAAACAATAATAAGGACAATCAAAATTCAAGACCTAAAAGGGCAGTCTATTAATTAAGTAAACTGCAGTAGATAATGCCTCAACCCAGAATTTAGACGAGATAGATGATTCAAGAAATAAGGTGCGAACAACATCCAAGAGGTGTCAGTTCTTTCGTTCCGCCGCCGCCCCATTTTGCATAGGAGTATGAGGAGAAGAACGCTAAGAGACAATTCCTTTGTGACGTAAGAAATCATGAAACTCGTGGGACATGTACTCTCCACCATAATCAGGCCTCAACATCTTAATACATGTAAAATATTGGTTCTCAATATATGATCCTCTTAAATTTGTGCTCAATTTAATGGCCTAGTTTATGCCATACTTCACTCAAAGTATTAACGGCCATAAAAGGCAAAGATAAACTACTAGGAATAGAAAACTACAGTGAAAAGAGTCTGCCAACTTTAGGCCCCTTCGCGAGTATCTTCCCCGACACTTGATCCTGCACAAGAAAACCATCACGAGAAAAATGGACATAACAGTTTTTCTCAACTAACTCGCCAACCGAAATAAGACTATTAGATAGTCCAGGAGATACATAAACATCTTTGAATGAAGGATTGATATCTCCTATTTCATTAATAGCTAAATGACTCCCATAAGCTACCAGAATTTGCGACAAACCATGATATGGATGAACATTGCACAATGCATTAGATGATTTGGTCATATGATTGGATGCAGCAGAATCAATAAGCCAAGACTTATGCGAAGTATTACCTTGAAGCCCAAGGCGGAAAAAGTTGACATAATCATTTGCTGGACCATTTTAGGGGTAAAACTAGAGGATCCAGTGGCAGATGAAGAAGCTGAGGACATCCCTGGAGTAGAAGAGGTGTTTACTGTAGCCTGATAAGCAGTGGCGTGACGATTTGGAGGCCGAGTGGGGCATTCTCTGATAAAGTGGCCTTGTTTCTTACAATAGTTCCACACTTTCTTTGCATAGTTGGCCACAATATGACCATACTCCTAGCCGAAACAGTGGACCTTGCACATATCCTTTCCATTCCCTCCCCTGTAGGCTGCATAGGCAATGGGATTCAGGCTAGCATCCTTCTAGAACTCAGCTTGTGTGAGAAGGCGCTGCTCCTCACGAAGTAGTTTTCCAAAACAAACATCCAAAGAAGGTGAAGGATCTCGGTTCATTAAATTTAAGCAAGTAGCCTCAAATTCAGGGCACAATTTCATCACAAATTGATCTCTTTTGCTTTGCTCATGAACAACTTGAATAGTAGAGGTAGATGCAGCAGGTACCTTCGCATAAACCACATCAAAAAAATCTCCCCATAAATTATGAAAACTAGAAAAATACTCCTGAACAGAGAGATTGCCGTGAGTGTAACTAGCTATCTCATATTCAAACTAAAATCGACGTGCAGTATTATCCTGGTGATAAACCTTTAGCAAGTACTCCCACATAGTTTTCGCAGTCTTTTAGGCCATTAAATTGAGCAAAATAAGAGGATCAACCGACCCTAAAATCTAGGACATCACACATGCATCTTTGACCTTCCACTTGGCCAACTCCTTAGGCTCCATAGGTGCAGGATCAATACCATCAATTTGGCCCCACAATTCTTTCCCCGTAACAAATAAACGAAACTAGAATTCCCAGGCAGAGTAATTTTTTCTAGTAAAACACACACCAAAGGAATCACTAGAAGACCTGATGATACCCCCAAAGGAATCGCTAGAAGACATGATGAAACCCAACAAAAAATTGAATCACAAAAAATAAAACCTGATCCATGTGTCAATAGCCTTCGATGGGACCTCTAGAAACTTGAATCGGCAAAGATATGCACGAGAAACTCTCCACAAATCAACACCACCAAAGATTTGTGACGAACCAGAAAACCGACAGCCACCAGAAAGGATAACAGAACACCACTGATCGACAACCACCAAAGATTCTAAAGCAAATAGAATCAACTGCCCAATCCCAACCCAACAGAAACTGCTGAATAGCAGTTTAAAACCCACCTACGACCCAACAAAAACTGCCGACAACCCAAAAATTGCCGCTACCCACAAAAAAGACCCAAAAAAAATAATTAGAACAACCCTAAATGAGATAATGCTCTGATACCATGTCAATTGGATTGAATGCCTCTCACTATGAGGGTTCTCGTATTATATAGCAAATACAAACATCAGTTATAAGGCTAAAAATCAGCAATTACAGCCATCTAGGAGACTAATTAAGGCAATTACAATCAGACTATTAATTACAAAATATCAACTACAATCAGCCTACTAATCACAGAATATCTACAACTATAATATAAAATCATGCCATAATTAGAGACTAAATATGGTACCTTATCTGACTGACAATTATATGCAATAATAATCTCAAAACCTAGTCCTAGGTTCTAGGTTTATATCCCATTATGCATCTAAGCAAGTCCTCCTCGCATCCACCATAGTTTGCCCATTGCTTTGAGGATTATCCACCTCAACCTTTGGATGGAAAGCAATTGAAAATATTAGTTGGATGTCAAAACCTCCACAAAGCCTTCAAGAACTAGCTAATTAACTTCACATCCGTATTAAATTATTGAAATGAGTACGGAATCAAGACAAACATTGGGATCCTCTTTCTCAAAGTCCTAGGAATCACATGGATCTAAAGGCTCATATATGTAAGCGTGGCCATTGTGTTGAGTTCCTCACCTTTAGGCTCTATGATTAGGGTACATTGAGGGCACTATGCAGGTTGTGTCCTTTAGCATGATAAGGATGACATTCAATGGATGGACCGGCTGGCCAAGATATAATAGGGGCCAAGGTATAGAAAAAGAGAATAAAAATATTGCATATTCAATTGTGTATTCTTTACATACTCGGGTCCCGATTTAACATGTACACAGAGAATAAAATATGGAAATATAAAACTCAACCCATACAATTAGCCTAAATATCGAATCTAATTAGGGCCTTAATCTTCTACCACAATCTCCTCCATATCCCTTCCAAATCATTCAGGATTTCCACACTCCCCCTCAAGTTGGATCATAGATATTGATCATGTCCAACTTGCAAAAAACTCTTCAAAGCTAGATTTCTGTAATCCCTTAGTGTAAATATCTGCTAATTGTTCTCTTGTAGGGATATAGGTCATGCAACTTGTCCCTTTCTCAATTTTATCCTTTTTAAAATGCTTGTCCACTTCTATATGTTTAGTCCTATCGTGCTGAACAGGATTATGAGAAATACTAATGGCGACTTTGTTGTCGCAATAGAGTTTGATGGGGAGCTCTACTGTGATGTGTAGTTCTTCCAAAAGTTTTTGTAACCATAGCCCTTCACACATCCCTTGTGCAACAACTCTGAATTCAGCCTCGGCACTGCTTCTGGCTACCACACTCTGCTTCTTACTCCTCCATGTTGCTAGATTTCCCAAAACACAAGTACAATAGTCGGTAGTAGACCTTCTATCTTCTGCTGATCCTGCCCAATCCGCATCTGTGTAAATCTCTACCTTCTTACTGTCACCTTTCTTAAAGAATAGTCCTCGCCTTGGAGAGCCTTTTAGATATCTGAGAATCTAATATACTGCTTCTAGGTGACTCTCCTTTGGTGAGTGCATGTGCTGACTGACCACACTTACAGCACAAGCAATGTCAGGTCTTGTGTGAGAGAGGTAGATCAATCTACGTACTTGTCTCTGATATCTCTCTCTATCCACAGGCTTTCCTACGTCTTCCGTTCTTTTTCCTGCCTCGATAGGAGTATCACTTGGTTTACAACCAAGCATGCCAGTCTCGGTCAAAAGGTCAAGTACATACTTTCTCTAGGAGACACTAATTCCCTTTCTTGATCTGGCGACCTTCATTCCCTAAAAATATCGCATTTGATCTAGGTCTTTTATTTCAAACTCTGGGGCTAAGACCTCCTTCAATCTCTCCACCTCTCCTATGTCATCTCCAGTGAGAATGATGTCATCGACGTACACAATCAGGATGGTCCTTCTTCCCTCATTGGACTGTTTGAAGAACATAGTGTGATCTAACCGCCCCTGTCGGTATCCTTGATTCTTTATCACCTTTGCAAATCTATCAAACCATGCCCTCAGTGATTGCTTAAGTCCATACAGGGATTTCTTCAATCTACACACTCTGGTTTCTTCTCCCTCCTTGCAAAATCCTAGTGGTAGCATCATGAACACTTCTTCTTCTAGCTCACCATTCAGAAAAGCATTCTTGATGTCAAACTGATGGAGTGGCCAGTCCAGGTTTGCTGCCAAGGACAAGAGAACCCGTATAGTGTTCAGCTTTGCTACAGGTGCAAACGTCTCGGTGTAGTCAATACTGTATGTATGAGTGAACCCCGTTGCCACAAGGCGGGCTTTGTATCGTTCTACTGTGCCATCAGCCTTGTATTTTACTATGAACACCCACTTACAGCCCACTAGTTTCTTCCCCCTTGGCAAAGTCATCACCTCCCAAGTTCCATTCTTTTCTAGTGCCCTTATCTCTTCCAGCACTGCCTCTCTCCACTCAGGAATCTCCAAGGCTTCTTGAATGTTTTTAGGAATCTAGATTCTGTCAAGGTTAAAAATAAAAACACGACACTTGGCAAAAAGAGCATTGTAAGATACAAATTTTGAGATAGAATGGAGAGTACATGAACGAGGATGTTTTCTAAGAGCAATGGGTAAGTCATCTTTTACCTGGTCAGGATTGGAGTCAGACTCATGAGGAGTTGGAACTATCACCGGTTCCGACTCTTTTGGTGCTTTGGAAGTGAGTGTCTCATTGGACTTTGATTTTGGCCTCCTTGAGTAGACAAGTGTTTCCCTATTTGTTTGTATTTCCGCATCTCCCCCTGAGTTCAAGTTTCCTTCTGTACTAGGCGAAGAAGCGGATATAGGGTATGGAGTGGTCTCGAAAACAGTAATATCGAAGTAAACTGAGTTTGAGGGTCAAGCTTTACTCAAGGACTCCCCCTGAAGCGAACAGTAGGGTGTATGTTTGAAGGTGATATCCAGGCTAACATAGAGTTTTTGGGAGATCCGGTCATAGCATTTGTAACCCTTCTATGTGGGAGAGGAACCAAGAAATATACATTTAAGTGCCCGGGGATCCAATCTTTTTCGCTTGGGCATGTGAATGTGGACAAATACAGTGGACCCAAAGGCACGAAGTAGAAGATGTGAGCCGAGCCTAGAATTGGGAAAAGTCTCTTGGAGTTTTTGGAACAGAGTTGCAAAGGATAGGACTCTACAAGGCATTCGGTTAATGAGGTATCTGGCTGTCAAAATTGAGTCACCCCAAAATTTTGTTGGCATGTGAAAGGTGAACAACAAGGCATGAGCAACTTCAAGGATATGTCGATTTTTCCATTCAGCAACCCCTTTTTGTTGAGGGGTGTCAACGCAAGAGCTTTGATGGATAATACCATTCTCTTGAAAATACGTGCCCCAGGAGTGATTGAAATACTCAATACCATTATCAATACGAAGGATTTGGATTTTTGTGTGAAACTGGGTTTGTATCATAGAGTGAAAATTCATGAAGACTATCAGTCAATAAATATACCCAACACAGACGAGTGTGATCATCAATAAAAGTAATAAACCATTTTGTATAGGTCCTATTAGGAGTACGAGAAGGGGCCCATAGATCATTGTGAATCAAACTAAATGGCATGGATGGTTTATACTGAGATCTAAGAAAAGTAGTACGATGGTGTTTGGCAAGTTCACACACTTCACACTGAAAATCTAAGGCAATTTTATTCGAACATATTGAAGGAAATAAGTGTTGCAAATACTGAAAACTAGGATGTCCCATCCTTTGTGCCATAACAAAAGTTCACTTTCCCTAGGACTACATGTAGAATTACAAATAGTAGGAGGACATGGTCCATTCACATTAGCTTTGTTGAAGTAGTAGGGCCTGTCACATTCCTTAGCATTGCCAATCGTCTTCCCCGATGATAGGTCTTGAAAGACACAATGAGAGGGTAGGAATTTAGTTGAACAATAAGATTGTTTCATTAACTGACTAATAGACAGCAAATTGCACAATAAATTAGGAACGTGGAGGACAGATTCAAGAGTAATAGATTCAGAAATACGAATACTCCCTTTGCCAGCGACAGGGGATAGAGTCCTATTTGCAATTTTGACTTTTAAATTACCGGCACAAGGTGAGTCTGTTGAAAATAAATGATGAGCATCGGTCATATGGTCAGATGCACCAGAGTCAATAATCCAAGGGGTAAAATGAGAAATGGTACTAAGGGCTATCGAAAAAGTACCTTTGTGGACTAAAGAACTAGATGACATAGCATTAGAGGACTGAGCCGAGGCTTGGAAATTGGAAAATAGCTCATATATTTTTGCAAGTTGGTAGGAATTAAATCCCCCACTAGAAGCTGTTGGGCCGTGGGCTTTTGTGGGTATGTTTTTTTCCTCGGTTTCAGTGGAGGCCTGATGACCATGGGCTTTATTGGGCTGTCTAGGATTCCAATCCGCGGGCTTGCCATGTAAAGTCTAGCAGGTGTCTTTAGTATGGCCCCTTTTTTTGCAATGCTCACAATAGGACCTTCTGGACTGTTTTGGGCTAAATCTAGTATGAGGCCCACGGATTACAAGAGCTGATGCCTCGGGCCTAGACTGGTTTTGCTCCTTCAACATCACATTCCTCCTACTTTCCTCACGCCAAACCTCAGAGAAGACTTCTCGGATGGAGGGCGGTGGCCAGCAACCTAGAATCTTGCTCCTCACATCGTCAAGCTCTTAGTTCAGCCCTTCCAGAAACTCGAATACTCTCTCATTCTCCATCTTCTTCTTGAAACGTGCACTGTCACCAGTGCATTCCCATTCCTCTTCACAGCTGAGATCGAGTTCTTGCCAAAGTCCAAGCATCTTGGTGTAGTATTCCGTGACTTCCCGATCTCCTTGCTTTGTCTGTCATAGCTGCGTCTTCAACTCGAAAATTTGGAAAGCATTTTCAACATCAGAGTATTGTCTCACACACCGCATCCCACACGTCCTTTGCCGTCAGGAGAAACAGGTATGTTTGCCAATGGCTGGCTTCATAGAGTTTATCAAGCATAATGTTATCAAGGAGTTCTCAAACCGCCACTTCTGGGATGCCACTACATCGGTAGGAGGTGGTCGCCGAGTCTCGCCAGTAAGAAAGCCGAGTTTTCCTTTACCGCCGATAACGAGCTTGATTGACTGTGCCCATTCTCTGTAATTCTTACCATTGAATTTTTCAACAATAAAATGAAGTGGGGAATTCTCGAATACACTGGTCGAGCCCATGGAGGAGGTTATCTCCGACACTCCTTCTTGGGTTGCCGACTGGTTGGACTCATGGCTGTCTCCTTTTTGGGCAACCACGAATTGCTTAGGGTTTCATAGTAACCCGAGCTCTGATACCATGTAAAAAAAAGAGAATAAAAATATTGTATATTCAATTGTGTATTCTTTACATACTTGGCTCCATATTTAACATCTACACGGAGAATAAAATATGGAAATATAAAAGTCAACCCATACAATCAACCTAAATATCATATCTAATTAGGGCCTTAATCTTCTACCACAATATCCTCTAAATCCCTTCCAAATCATTTGGGATTTCCACACAAGGTCTTAAATTTTGATTTCGACTAAAATCTCGAAGCTTCAAAAGCATAGGAATTTTGATGGAAATTTCAATTTCAAGGCCAATTTTGAATTCGATTTAAAAAGAGAGAATTAGTAGTAAGGCATGGAATTCTTTCAATAAATTTTATAAATGGTTAAAAGCCATGGTAATACAAGTTATAAAATGAAAATATTATAAATTAAATACATCAATAATTAATATGTTGTGTATGAGGTGTTGTTGCTATAATATTCTATTCAGATTAAACTTATTTATGTAATATAAATGAATGACATAAATCAACTAGATATTATTCATTATACAAATAAAGATAATTTAAACATAAATATAGGGTGGGGGTGGGGGGGGGGGGGGGAGGGGGTAGAGCCCAATGCACAAAGCTCCCACATAGGGAAGGGGCGGACACCGCGGACCACTATAGGTCTATAATACGCAATCTTACCTTACATTTTTACAAAAGGTTGTTTCCACACCTTGAACCCTTGGAGGTCATGGGTTCAAATTTAGACATAAATGGTTAAATAAAAGATTGTTGCTAATAACTACGTTTAATTTTTCATATATTTCAAAAGCCCTTATAACAATTTTTTATTTCAATTTTTATTTTAAAAAAAAGGATAAATCAAGATAGAAATTTCACTTTGCATTTAAATCTCACATTTGAATTCCGAGAAATTATCATTCGATGGTTAAAACTTTGACAAGTATCACAAAAATTTCAAGATTTCGACAAATTTTGGCTGATTTGTTGAATTTCAATGGAAATTATGTCAGATGGAAATCAATTGCCATTTTGATTTCGAGGGTGATGGAAAGCGGAATTTTCAACAGAAACTTTGACAATTTCATGGAAATTTAAGACATGATAAGGGCTAACCCTAGTAGAAGTCACGAGGCATTGATCAACACTTTGACTAGCTTTTCGGGTAGATGGAGTAGGGAAGTAAGAGTTTCTAGAGAAGAGTCATACCACGGGGTCCTATCAAAGAACACACATTGATTGACCAAATACTCCAGCATAAGGAGTGACTCTACCCACAGAGAATTCCTATAACATTGCTCTAACTCCACATGCCTCCAAAGACTCGGGGAAGTGCAATGAAACCTTTCTCTTCAACTTGTTCCTCAACCCACTTAACAAACTTACGCACAAGACAAGTAATTTAATCACCTGCCCAAGGTTAGTAACTCATCTAGTAGTTAACCACTATAATTCGTAGGAACATAATTCTCTCAGAGTCTAACCTTTATCTCCTCCCACCATTGTTTTAAATTTCATTAATTTCGTACAATTTCAATCGAAAGTTAAGATATATTGGTCATAATTTTGGATTTTTACACATAAAATTTGGGGCTGTTCATTTTTGTTATAAATTATCACATATATTTTGATATTTCCTAAAGTTTCATTCATAATTTCACAATTTATTACAATTTTATGACGTTTCTATAAATTGAAATTTAATTTTCATTGATATTTCCATAAATTGAGACCCTCGAAACAAGGTCTTAAATTTCGATTTCGACTCAAATTTTGAAGCTCCAAAAGAACGGAAATTTTCTATGTCAATTTCAATTTTGATTTGAAAAAATAACGGAAACTAGTAGTTAAGCATGAAATTCTTTGTGAAACCTTAGAAATGGTTAACAAATATAATAATATAAGTTTTAAGACTAATATATTACAAATTAAATACATCTATGTTTTGTATAGGGTGGAAAAGTTGTAAAATAGTATGTGTATCAAACATGTTTGTAAGATAATGTACATTAAATAGATTCAATTAATGCAAATGAAATTCATAATTCATTTAAATATTATTTATTATACAAATATTGATAATTTAGACATGAATGGTTAAATAAAATATTACTTTAAGTTTATTTTTTCATATAATTTCAAAAGCACTTGTGGTAACCTTTTGGTTCAATAAAATAAATTAAAAGAGAAATTTCACTTCACTCTTGAATCTCTCGTTTGAATTTCGACAAAATTTCATTGTATAGTTAAAATTTTGACAAATTTCGCTAAAATTTCAAGGTTTCGATAAATTTCAGATGATTCGTTGAGATTTCGACGGAAATTATGCAAGAAAGAAATCGACTGCCATTTTGATTTCGAGGGTGACGGAAATTTCAACAATTTCGTGGAAATTTAAGACCATGCCTCGAAATTTGCCCCAAAATTGAATGTTAGTCCTTGACACGCACTCAAAGCAGTTCTCCAACCCCTATAACCAATCTAGGAAGGCAGCAGGATCTAGCCTAGTGTCATAGGAAGCTGCATCAACTTCAACCTCATTGATGAAATCATCTAGCCTAGGTGAGGGTTGAGCATAAACCATAGGTTGGGGTATATCCAGCCAAACCCATTGATGATGGTGCCCTACAGCTACGATATTGTCAATGGGAAATTCATCACTATTGACCCCAGTACATCCTCAAGTTGAACTCAAAATGTAGTAACTCTGGAGGGAGGAAAGGCTGAAGTCCGACCAAGTTCCACATGATGATTTTTGAAAATTCTCTAGTTCAAGCTCACACATGGTGCCTCCACAGGGGCATTGGGGTGTACAGTGTACAAGACCAGGAGGTTATAAGAATGCAAAAAGTGGTGAGCAAACTGGGCAAACTCAAAAACCTGCATCATTTGAATTTGTTCAAAATAAGCTTCAATCTTTTTGCCTATTAAATATATCATGTACATACCCTTGAGCGAAAGTAGCTGAACGAAAAAATAGACATATACTTGACAAGTATGGTTTTAAATTTTCATAAGCATGTTCCCAAAACTTACTGGATTCATGCTCTCTTTACTACGCAATATGCCCTCCAATGCCACATCTATTTTGAGCCCATCCATGATATTTGGTTCCTGCTCCAATTCCTACTCTTATTCCTTTAGAGAACAATTCCACACCTCTTCCTAATCCATCAATTATGGAACTAGAGATACAAAGTTGAAATGCAAGCCAAAGGAAAGGTTTTGGGATAAGTAGAAATAAGACAAAATATATGAAATGTAATTTCAATCATGGTAGGCGGAACATTGGAGAAAAGATTAAACTTGATGGTCAACAAATTAGCACTAGTAGATTTACCTTGGATCTATTATGCAAACTAAAGGAGAAAGCAAAGAAGATGTAATAAGTAGGTTAAAGTACGTTGGGTAAAATGAAGAAGTTCTTTGGGCATGTTGTGTGATCGTAGAATGCCCTTAAAATTAAAAAGAAAGTTTTATAGCACGTCTATAAGACTAGCCATGCTATATGAATTAGAATATCAAGTAACTAAGAAAAACATATCCAAAAAGTAAGAGCTGCTAAAATGTGAATGCTTAAGGTAGATGAGTGATATAACACTAAAAGATGAATTAAGGGGTGAACATATTCACGATAAGTAGGCATAGCACCTATAGAAGATAAGATAAGGGAGGGGCAGATTAGATGGTTTTTGCCATCTGCAACGCAGGCAAAATAGTGTTTGAGTCAAGAGTGAGCTGCTTACAACCAGCGGTAGTAGAAGGAGAAGGGGTAGACCTAAAATAACTTAGAATGAGATGTTGGGAATTAAGAACAAATTCCCGAAACTTGTGAGAAACAAAATAGAGAAAGAATACACGCCAAAGAAAAATTAATCACACGCACAAGACAGTATTTACGTGGTTCAGCAATTTTGCCTACGTCCACGAAGTTGCAGGGATTTTACTATTATCAAGAAGAAAACACAAAGAGTGCGGCGGTACAATGCTCTCCCTCTCGCTCTCTCGCGAAGTGTGACCGCATACCCTAATCACCTCAAAAACAATCATTTTATACGCTGCGCACAAGGTTCTGAATGAGCTACAAAATAGGCCCAAAAATTTTTCCCTCCCCCGAACCCCCATGAGTACGGCTTGGGCCGTTTAGTCCATGGAGCGAAGGCTTGGGCCATAAAAGCCCAAAAGCCCAAAAAATCTCTTATTAAAGAAATCTCTTATTAAAGAAAGATCGGGTCATCATCCAAATTTAACGCAACTAGGCTCCACAAAAGCCCAACATGAGATTGTGAGGAAGGATTGAATAGCCCTTAAGTTGTCTAAAGAAAATGCCCTTGATTGTGTGAATTGACAAAAAATGATTCATGTAGTCGACCCCACTTAATAGGACTTAAGTCTTGGTTTATTGTTGTGCTGAAAAATTGGTGGAAACATCATTACCACCATGCAGCCACTGCTTTTGCCCCATGCTATCTCCCTTCTCGGCTCTAGAGATCTATCTCAACTTGACTTGGACTTCCCAATTGCTTACCAAAAAGGTACCAAAACTTGTACTCAACAATCATTAGTAGCTTATCATATGGTTAATTATGTTTAAGTTCTTCAACTTTCTGTTACCTTGCATTTTTTCTCATCTATTTCTTTTGTTTATATCCCATCTTCACATGTTGAAGCTCTTGTGAACCCTAAGCGGAAGCATGCCATGGATGTAGAAATGGGCGTCTTGACTACTCAAGGAACAAGGGACTTGGTGGATTTTCCTCATGTCTACGCCGTCAAATATCTTCCTAATGGTTTTATTAATGGCTTAAAGCTGGATCAGTTTCCAAGGAGTATAGCACACCACGTTTTTTTTTTTTTTTAAATTTATTTTTGAGAAAAATGAAATGCATTAAGGAAGAAATACAAAGCAATTAAAACCTAAGAGAGTACAAGAAATTCTTAAAATGAACAAAAATGTAAAAGAAAAAAAAAAGGAACGATAAATAACTAATTGAGAAAGCCCCTCTTTAAACCTCTTCCATCATAATTCATGTAACACTGTAAGCTTGCAAATTCATTGAGGCAAGCTTTGTTTTCTCTTGGACCAAACAGCCATAAACCCATCTCATCCAAAAGTTGTTGTGCCACTAAATATTTTCCATTAATCTCCTCCAATAGCAGAGGCAAATTCCCATTTGTACATTGTGCTCTTTACCCAATCCATCTTCCTCAAAATTGGCATTCCCTCCAAACCTTTCATTACGGATGGTGGCAATGGGACATATGATAAATCTCCAAGTCAATCAAAAGATTTAAACACATACATGCATTGTTCCTAAAACTCAACTATGAATAGACTGTCATCAAACTCACCGGCCACATCACTATCCATCATCTGACATATCTTCCCATTGCTTTTCTCCTTACCTTGCTAATTGTTCATCTATCCCCCCCTTTTAAACATTAACACCCTCCTAACCTCCTTCACTACCATCTGACCAGAACTAATCTTACCACCCCTTGTCTTGCCACAGCTATTTCCCTTATAGTATACAGTTCATCCACAACATCTAGCTTACCTTGAACCCCATCCCCACAAGCTTCCTTTTCCTTCAGTCCTTCCCCATTGATGCAAATTGAAGGATGCAAACTGGGCACTTTCTGATCAAAACCATGGTTTTCACCCACTAAGGAATCAAATACATCACTTAAATGCCCAGAATTGCCTGAGCCATATCTGACGTTTACTAGAATCTGACACCAAGCTCCATAGACCCAATACCCCTTGCAGTAAAGATTTATCTTACCACTTCTTCTAAGTGGAATAATCCTATTCGGTTGACTGTTTCTATCACTCATATGCAAGCATTGAGAAACACTGATGACACAATCTTTTTGAATAGGTAGACTCTCTTTAACTTCAGAAGAGCCACCATTGGGCTCAAACCTTGAGTCACCGACTTGGGCATATTATGGGCCTAATTACTAGTAGAAAGAAATGGCCAGTGTCTGACTTTCATTTTTTTATAATAAAAGAAAATTTCTTTAATAGAATGAGAATGTACATCTAGGAGAATAAGACATCTCCTTAACAAAGTCTAATCCACAGAGAGAGAAAAAAAAACACAAAAAATGGCAATTGCACTGAATATTAGAAAAACACACCCCCCTTAAAATTCCATTGTCCCACACACCAAAGAGAAGCCAAATAATGTATCTTTTAGCAAACCAACACATGAGCCGACTTCTTCCCTAGAAAAGTTCGCACATTAGGCTCCATCCACAAGCCCCAAAACAATGCGAAAAAAAAACACATTTCCAAAGCGCTGCCCTTTCCCTTTTTCTGCCAAATCCAGCAAAAGCCACTGCTAAAAAGTGCTCTGCTGTCTTCGAACTCACCCAACATTTTCCTAAAATACCAAATGGCTTATTCCAAACACTCCAAGCATAATCACAATGAATGAACAAAATGCAATGATGATTCTGAACAATTCAAGCAGAGAACACACATGTCTAGAGATATAGCCTTCAAAGGTCTCCTAACCTGCAGCAAACTATTGGTACTAATTCTATCAAGCGCAACCAACCAAATAAAAGCCTTAATTTTAAAGGGGACTGAGGCCTTCCATATAAAACTATAGAGTGGAAGAGAAAAATTCAACCTATGCAAAAAATCACAAAAAGATTTGCACAAATAAACCCATGAAGGATCCAGAGACCAAGACTGCCTATCCACCTGTAAAGAAAAACAACAGTTATTTAACAAGACTAGCAAAGAGGATAGCTCTCCCATCTCCCTATCATTTAACGATCTGCAGAAATGGAAATCCCAAGAAGGCAAAAGACCACCTGAATCAACAACAAAAGAAGAAATGGACTCAACCTACCTGAGCTTAAGTGAAAAGGGCGTGGAAAAGAGGTGGACAAAACACATTCCCCAACCAAAGATCTTTCCAAAACCAGATATTACTACCTCTACCCACCAAAAATTAGTATGGGAATGAAGAGGGAATAAATCTGAGAGAGAGCTTTCCATGGACTCTCTGAGGAACATCTAAATCTCAAATTAGCATCCCTACTATTCTCGTCTAATCCACACTTACTTTCAGCAGCCAAATGCCACAAAAAGAAATTCTCTAGTGGAAACCACTAAAGCCATCTAGCCAAAAGGGCTGTGTTTTTGGACATCAGATTTCCAATACCCAAACCACCCTCCTGTTTAGACCTACGCACCACTCCCCAACTAACCAGATGATCCTTACTACCCCCTAACCCAAGCACAAAAAATTTAAAGGGATACTAGAAAGGCCTGGATAAGAGTAATTCTACCACCAAGAGAAAAAAAGTACCTTTTCACCCATCCAATCTCTTAGAAACTCTTTCCCCAACAGGATCCTAAAAGCTAACAGATCTAGGATTACCCCCCAAAGGAATCCCAAGATAGGACAACGTCCAATCCAAAACACTACACCCCACCTCCACAGATTGCTCCAACATTCTCAACAGCCATATTCATAGTTGTGATACCACTCTTACCCATATTAATCTTAAGCCCAGAAAGCTTCTCAAAAACATGAAGGAGACCCAAAATATTCTTAAAGGATGGTTTATGATCCTCTAGAAAAAAGATAGTACCATCAGCAAACAGAAGGTGCAAAACCTTGACCCTCTCTCTGCCCACTTCCAAGCCTTTCACTAAACCTCTATCCACTGCCCCATCCACTATCCTACTCAAAGAATCAGCCACTAAAACAAACAAGAATGAGGAACGAGGGTGTTCTTGCCTAATCCCTCTCATAGTCATAAATGAATAAACCAAGATTTAGACTCACCATTTACTAATACCGAGTAGCTCACATTAATCAAACAGCCTCTAATCCAACACTGCCATCTCTCCCCAAACCCCTTCCTCACAAAGACCTTACCTAGGCACTCCTCCCACTTCACTCTATTATAAGCTTGACATCCACAATTTACCTCCCCCCCCCCCACAAAAGCATTTTGAGCATTAGAAATAATCCTATCGAGCACCATACTCAGCCTATTAGCTAACACTTGAGGGATGATTTTATAAAAATTGGAAACTAAGCTAATAGGTTTATAGTCTGATATTTTAATAGATTTATTCTTGTTCAGCACGAGAATTATCAAAGTGGAACTGATACTCTTGCTTAAAATATCATTCCTGTAAAATTCATTCAAGACCTTAAGAAAATCATCCTTAACCACCTTCCAACAATCTTGGAAGAAAGTCATATCAAAATCATCCAGTCCTGGAGCTTTATCCCTCTCCCTCCCAAAAACCGTGGCCCACACTTCCTCTTCTACAAAAAGTCTTTCCAACCAACCCACCTCCTCGTCAAATAAAGGGTCCCATTCTGATCCTTCAATCATAGGTCTACTAGCATCCTCCTTGTACGTAATTGATTTTTTCCGAACCTACTTTGAATCAAAGGCACCTTTTAGGGTGTCCCTGCCCCTTTTAAGGGGTCGGTGAGCCCTATTCTCTAAAGACGGCCTCTCAGCCATTTTCATTCCTTATTCCTTGCATTTTGCATTGTGTTTCTTTCTTGTAGTTTAGTTTCTTTTCAGTTGAATAAAACTTTCGAAACTCCCTTATCTATTTTTGTTTAAGTGTCGAGAGATTAAAAGACCAAGAAGTTCTATTCATTGAGCACCAAAATACAAAACATTCCTTCTTTTCTTCTAATTTCCCTTGTTCCCTCTGCATTAGCGGTTTCTCAGCTTCTTTCCATACTTACCCTCACTCAAAGCCTCACTTTCTTCACTCATCCTCCATTTCTCCAAAAATCAAAAACAAAGGGGTGCGGTTCTCCACTGTGTGCACATTTTACTCCTTTGCCTTCTCAAATGTCATTTTCACAACTCAAAACATCCATGTTTTGTCTAAACACCATAAAATCAATACAAAATCAATCAACTCCTCCTTCATGACATGTTCACTTGTATAACACAGAAAATCATCAAATTTCAATCACAAAACCTCACATAGAACACAAAACATGGAAAATTCACACAAACATCAAACTCAAACCATAAAACTTGACTTTCATTGAATTTGATTCAATTTTTTCAAATTGAGATTCAATTAAGTTCCAAATTTCAAATTTAGCCCAATTGAACCTCAATTCTCACAATTAGGGCTCTATTGACCATTTAAATGCAAAATTAGGGTCAAATTGAACCCCAATTTCAAAAATTTAGGCCCAATTGAACTTCAATTTTTCAAATTAAGCTCAATTGAATCTTCAATCCCAAAAATCAAACCCTGAACTAAATCCGCATTGCAAACTCGCCCATTGAACGCAAATTAACACCATATTTGTCAAATTAAAATCTAATTCACCCATTTTTCACACACTACGCACCCATGATTCATCACACAATTCACACAATTTCAAAGATATAATCCCCAATTTCACCCAATTCCATTTTTAACACATTTAATCACCTAAAAGTCCTTAAATCACTCCCTTAACCTCCTATATCACTGTTTAATCACGTACACAAACACTAAAATGCACGTTCACACACCCAATTTTCCCCTTGAGCTCACATCCAAACTCTCATACACTCGCCCACACCATATTCCCCACCTTTAACCATAATATACTCCATCTAAACTCCTTGCCACATGGCACCATCTCATTTGTCTCTCTCAAAACAATCAAGAAATAATTATAAAATAAAATTCCATTTGGAGATTCGCTCCAACCAACTTTTGATAATAAAAATCAAATGAAAAAGAAAAGGGGAATTTGAAGTCTCAGGGGGGGAAATTGAGGGGGGCTCATTTTGGAATTTAGGAGATCCACGTAGAAAACCATTCCCTCTCTCTCTCCCTTCCTCACTCTAAAATTCCATCTCTCCATTGAAGGGAAGCTTAAAGATGATCCAAGAAGAAGAGCAAGAAGGAGAAGAAGAAGAAGAAGACCCAGCTTGCAAGAGGAATTAATTTACAGCAGTGTATGAAGGTTTGAATTATAGTCTTCACTCTTCATTTCTTGCTTTTATTATTAAGATTATATGGAATGAGTTTTGAATTGGTGCAATTTGCGATGATTGTAAAAAATAATGCATACGTAATTGGAGTTTGTGATAAAATTACGCCTACAAGTTGAATTCAAGACTTATATGATTCCTATGCATGTATGTTGTTTTGGTTGGAAAATGAAATTAATTCGAGGTTCATTTTTGAAGTGCAAATCATTGCCATATTGTAGAATACAGCAGAGGGAAAAGAATAGAAATTAGAAAGAAAGAATAGAAGAGAGAAATGAGAGAGACAGAGAGAGTAAGAAAGTGAAGGAGAGAGAAAACAAAAATGAGAGAGAAGAGATGAGAGAGCAAGACAGACTCTTAAAGAGAGAATGAGCTGAGACAGATGGAAATTAACATGAAAATACAGAAGAGAGAGAGCTAGACAGAAGCGAGAGAATACAGACAGCAATGAAAAAAACAGAGATAAAGAGAGCTGAGATGAGAGAGAGAAGAGAGAGGGAGAAAGAAAGGAGAGAGGGAGCAATCAGTTGCAGGAATAACAGAAGGAAAGAGAACTAAGATGAGAAAGAAAATTAAGAGGAAGTGAGAGAAGAAGAGAAAGAGAGGAGCGAGAGAAACAGCCAGAAAATAAAATGACCACCAGAGCTCCTGCAGTGGCCAGCAGGGGGGTCGGCAATGCTGAGGCGGAGGCCGGTGGTGGCCCGCTGCTGGGACATGGCAGCAATGGCACCCCACCCCCCTGTTTCTCATGCATGGAACGAAGAGAGGAAGGGGAAGATACAGTTAGGTGACACATGGCACTTGCCACGTGTCACCATGTGTCACCATTCAATTCATCCATCAAAAAAATGTTTTCCCATTTTTTTGTCCGAGTTGACCCAGTGTTGACTAGGTTGACCCATTGACCAGTTTGACCAGGTCAACCCATTTGACTCTTTTTTTGAAAAAAATAATTATTTTTGATTACTAAAAAAAATTTAAAAATTGATTAAAAATCATAAAAATTTGAAAAAAAATAATAACAAATGCAGAGAAAATTTTAGGGATTTTTGAGTCTCAAAAAATTAAAAATATTTAATTCATTTTAATTTAGGAAAAATAGGTAAAAATTGAGAGGAAAATCCTTTAAATTCATAAAAATAATTTTAAAATACAGAAAATTGCATAAAAATTCAGGGAGTTTTCAAATTAAAGAAAATAAAAAAAAAATCATAAATTTAAAATTTAAAAATAAGAAAATTTGGAAAATCCATTTAAAAATCATTAAAAATTGTAGAAAAAATCCTAAAAAAAATAGATAAAATTAAGAGAAAATTTTCTAGGACCTTTCTTGTCTATTCTTGATCATTTTTCATTATATTTCGTTTTTGGATGGTTTTTTTTCCATACATGTTTTAGTGTGTTTCTTGATGTTTGAATGCATGATTGCATGTATTTGTTTGCTTGCATGTGTGCACACCCATATGAGGAGGAACCTAATAAAACGGGGTTATGTAGTCCTCCATCATCTCCTGAGGGGTAGACGGTCTAGCAGAATCATTTTGGGTTGGCTCGATGGTGATTCTATTAGAGTCTTTGATTTTTGTGCACACTATTCATGCATGCCTTGCATGTATGCTTGCATGTGTGATTGTATGCATATTTGCATGTGTGTATTGCATGTTTACTTGTAGCTATGATTGTATGTGTGATTAATTGTATGTTTGTTTGATTATGTTACCTCTGTATCTTGCAGTTGTGCTTGTATGTTTGCTTGCATGTCTCTTTGGTCTTCGCATATGTTAGTATGCTATTTAATTTGAATAAACCAACATCCATAATGAACTTTCCCCTGCCCTTGGGGGTTATGTCTTTGAATGCCTTTGAGAAGTTGGAGGTTGGGGGGGGGGGGGGGGGTGTGTTGTCTTATGCAAGGCCTCCCAATATCTAAAGGTCAAGTAAATAAGACATTTGAAATGGAAAACCACACAATAAACAATCAATCCTCGTGGGGATCGTTGGGAGTTGTATCTTCGCACATCTTTAGGGATCATGAGGTGAGCGTCGTTTCTATCTTTCGTAGGGCTATCCAATACTTAAATACTTCGTAATTGAATAAAATGAAAGAATCAAAAGTCTTGATTAGTTGAATTTGAAGGCAATCTAAGTCCAATCAGGTATCATTTGATGAACACGTGCTTAGGGGGTGTTAGTACCTTCCCCTCGCATAACAGACTCCCGAACTCGATTCTGGTGAAGCAAACCTTAATTATTGGTTCTTTTTGCCTTAGGTTTGACTTAGAGACCAATTAACTAGTAGTAATTAGGTGATCTAACCACACTTAGGTAAATAAATGGTTAGTGGCGACTCCTTGGACTTTATTGACCCTATTTATCGCAGTTACCATCGTACCCTACACTTTTGCCCCATACTTTGATACCTTCCTCCATTCCATTATACATTTTTTTCATTTTTCACGATCGCCATCCCTCTACGTCGAGGTTTCTGCAAAACTTATTGACACTCCTCACAATACAAAATAGAATAAAACTCAGTGATTTCAGCAACAATTTGACTCTAATTAGTTATAATGACCCTCCTTATCCACTTCCAACTCCCTAGTCAAATTCTCCCTCATTTTCCCTATCGCTTGTCCTATGAAAAAATCTAGAATTACAATCACCATCTCTAATCCATTTAAACTTCATTTTTCTACCTCCAACTTCTCATTTCCTTGAAAATCACTTCTTCCAACTCATTCTTCAAAGAAACTCTTCTCATCTCTTCCTCTCCCGATAGAGTATTAGCTTCTTCCTTCCTAACTCAACCAACTCCACTAAGATACTCATCTTTCTAGACCTCAAGTCTCCAAACACCTCCCTATTCCAATCTTTCAATTTAAGACTTAATACTACCCAAGAGCTAGTGCAAATACTGCATTGTTAAGAGTACATGGCCCACCCACATCATTCCCCTTGGATCTATAAGCTTATTTCACTCCATCTCCTCTACATGACCATCCTTCAATGAAACAATAGCCGCATCTAAATGCAGATAACTAACAGTTGACAAAGCATGACCAAGCATCACAACCTGGAACTCACCCCAATTGTAAATCTTGTTACTTCCTGGCTTCCTGCCATCCAAACTTTACTTCCCAAGCAACTATGTTCAATAGACATTCAACATTACAAGCAACCATCGCATTAAATTCATTTGCCATTGCAAGAAACTCTTGCACAAATCCTAGCCGCCTATTTCCTTTAGATTCTTCGAGAATAAAAACCGAAAATGCAGACCTTTCCATCCCAGCCCTAACTTCAAGAACTTTCCCATCTTGGTAGTTCAAACTATCAATTAATACATGACACTAACAATTTGCATACTCTAGTATCTCTGCCCCAACCTTCCAAACCACCAATGAAAAGCCCTCCTAGACCGCTTCACTGATGAGAGAGATAATATTACCCATCCATTAACATTAGGGTTACGTTCAAGCACAAATAAAAATTTTCCCTTTCCCACTTTATTGAGTCTCAGATCGAAGGTTTCCCTTTCAATCTTAACTAATCTTCTATGAAGCCAGCCCCTCATGGCCTATAGCTGCCACAAAATCAAACTAAACCAACAATGAGTGTAGGGAGAAGAGGGGTGGAGCGGCTACAAAGGGAAAGGTCTCATAAAGGCATCCTCAATTTGAGCTACATATTCCTTCAAAACCTCTACCATATTTTTCATTGCTCAATTAAATTTTTTTGGTATGTTGATTTAGTTGAACATTTAATTTTGATTGGCCTATATACCATTGGATACAAAGAATGCCTTCTTATATTTGGATTTGCATGAAAAGGTGTTCATGGAGCAACCTCCAAGGTTGTTGCTCAGGTAGAGAGCAATAAGCTATATAGGTTTCATAGAACTATTTATGGTCCTAAGTAGCCTCCTTGGGCCTATGGTGACTTCTGCTAGTACTTCCACTAGTTTACCATCATCATCACTAGCAGTGTCAAGCAATAGCTTCGAGAAAATTTTCAAATCAAGGGCTTGGGTACTCAACATAACTTTCTAGGCATTGAAATTATATTGTGTAAGAAAGGGTGGAACTTATCTTAGTGAAAATATATCTTGAACGAGCTAAGTGAGACTTGTGTATTGGCAGACACTCCTATGGATCACAACATGAAATTGTGAAGATAAACATCAACAGTTGGTTGGCAAATTGATTTACTTTAGTGTCATTAGCTCTAACATATCATTTTTTGTGAGGTTCTGAGTCAATAATGGAGGATCCTAAGCAGCCATACTAAGGATGTTGTCTGTAGGATTCCCGAAATCTAAAAAGCTCTCCTAGAAAAGGTTGATATGCAAATGTTATTGAAACTATGACATTGTGGGATGCTATAATGCAGATTGGGCTGGTCGAAGGCCTATTAAGATACTACCTATTTGTAGATGGTAGGTTTGTTACGTAGCATTTCAAGAAACAAATTACTGTAGCGGGATCATTAGTAAAGAATAATACTAAGCTATGATTCATTCAATTAGTAAGCTTATATTGTGCAATCTCTTATATCAGGTGTTTCTTTATATGGAAGCCTATACATATGTTTTCTAATAATCAAGATGTCATTTAAATTACTAACAACCTCATGTTTCTTGAAAGGACAAAGCACATTGAATTTGATTGTCATTTTGTAAGGGATGTTGTGATAAAAAAAAGGTTATGAGGGCTCCATTTGTAAAATTTGAGAATACACTTCCACAAAGGCTTTGTTTAACAAAGCTCGGGTAAAGTGATATTTATACAACTACAGCTTTAGGGGCACTATTAGAAAGGAATATATTATCTTCTAAATTGGGAGGTGTGTACAAGCATATTTTTGTCCTTCGTATTTTTTTTATTGTTAATATAAGGAGGGCTGACTCGTAGATGAACATTTTTACGAGGACTGGTTGTCTCTCTCTCACAAAACAAAAAGAAAATAAATGCAATCAGGCTACAGTGCTGATATTGTACTAAGGACAACTGAAGTACTAGGTGCTAACAACATTCACTGCTATCGATGCTCCGAGCAAGTATGCAAAACAATGAGGCCCTATGTTCAAGTGCTCACAGTTAGGTTCGGTGTAGTGCTAACAAGTACAGTCAGGCTGTGACTACAAAAATAATTGAGCAATAATCACAATTATCAAGGTTAACTCTTTTTTTCCTTTTGTTGATAAATCTAAAGTAGATCAAAGATGGCAAAACTGTCTTGTTATGGATAATTTGGGCCTAGCTCATGGTTGGGCTTGGGTTACATAGGAAATTGGCCAGTATGGGTATCAGCTTATATGGGTAGGGATAATGGTTTGGGCATGGGCTGGGGGAGAGTAGATTAAGATTAATATAAAATCTAGGCAGAACGTTCTGGGCTACATTCGGTTTGAATGTAGATGAGGAAAAACAAAGAGCTTACTGTGGAGGTGCGTAGTGAGTGGCTGACAGTGCAGCTGCTCATTCTGGCAAGGTGAACACAAATCAAACATAACAATAGCGGCACGACACAGATGAGTTTTGATTTCTGGTGGAGAAAATATAGCAGTGACTGGCAAAGATCTGCTAGTGAAGATCTGAGTTGGCTTCTCGTTTGAAGAGAAGAACAGCAGCTATAGAGTTTGTGTTCTGACCAACCACAGAGATCTGACAGCAGCAGGAGCAAGTTTCTTTTTCTTCCCCGTCCACCTGCTACCTATCTGTTCTAGCAGCATTTTTTTTTTTTTTTTTTTTTTTTTGCAGAGGTTCTTTTTCTTCCTTTTGGTGTGTGTGTGGGGGGGGGGGGGGGGGGGGCAGCAGTTTGCGTCTTGGCTTCCTTCTTCACTAGAAGTGTTGTGAATCAAATGAGCTTTCTGTGTTTTTGGATTTGTTGGGCGTTTAAAGTTTTATTGCTGATGCATGCAGGTGGATGGTGACTGTAAACAGTGGCACCGGTGAAGCAGTAATGATGGATCAGAACAAGACTCTTAACTACATGTTTGGTAAAGAGGAATGGAAAGGAATCGAATTTATAACTTGATTTTGTCATGCTTACCATTCAAATTTTCATTGCGTTCCTTTCCTACTCCCATTCCATCCGCAAACCAAACATGATGTGATAGTACCAATTTGATGCAAGACTAATTGGAACAAGAGAAAATAACATAAAAAAGAAAGAAAATAAAGAAATTTATCAGGAAAAAAAATTTAAGGAAAAGGGAAAATTAGGCAAAATCAAAGTTCATAATTTCAAATAGCATAATTATCTCAAATATTACATATTGGAACCTTTATATAGTCTTTTCTCCTTTAAGGTTACAAAATTAGGAAATAATATCAAACCCATAAAAGATTGAAAATAACATAATAAATCCGACAAATAAAATCCTATATTATGTCTACACCTATGGTAAACACAAAAATCATACCAAGTGTGATGCCCATCAGTGCCCCTCCCCCAACACATGACAAGGAGGAGAAAGAGACTGGGGGGAACACTAATTTGTTAGCAAGTAACTAGGAGAAAAAGGAAATAAACAACTAAATTGTTATTATTATTTCTTTAAAAAAAAAAAGCATCCCCAGGCCACAAGGCTTCCCGCTTTGCGAGGGTAAGGGGAGGGTCATCACAGTGTATGCAGTCTTACACTACTTCTAAGCAGAGAAACTGTTTCCTTGACTCAAACCAATGACCAATCGGTCACAAAGGAGCAACCTTACCATTGATCAAAGCCCACCATCATAAACAAAGAACTAAATTAACAAATAAATAATGCTGCTACCAATGAATGCATCCAAAATTCAGGCCTCCATTTTCATGGATTTGAAAAGGCAGAACAAAAGAAGTGGATAGAAGCAGATGACTTCTGTGCTTGACAACCTACTTTCAATAATGTATATTATGGATTCCTTACCAGGCATAACAATCACAGATTCCTCCTTAGCCAACTTAAGACAGAAATTCATATCATCATTGATGTCTTCTAGTAGCGAAAGGTTTAACTTCACCTACAATGAATCGCTGTTATTGAGAATATATTTTAACTACTTTTTTTGGAGCTCCAAATATTTCTAACTCAATGTTCAATATTTACCATAACAAACATGGATCCTTCTGGTTTGTGCGGGCAAGTGATGCAAGGGATTTCCTGGATCCTATCATAACAGATATCTGAATCCTCCCTTAGTAAAGCAATAATTTTCGAAAAGAAATCTTCCTGTGTCATCTCAAGAATTTGAGGAACTGCCCCCTGTCAAAAAAACCACATCTGTGCTTTGAAAAGAGAAGGCAAGATAAGAAGTTATAATCAGCATGCTTCATAATACACACAAGGAATCATATACACTACTGCCAAGAAAACACTTCAATATTTTGTTACAAGGTCAGAGCCAGACCAATTACATCCAAATGATGTAGATAGATACCTTTTTATCTATATATTACATGCCATACTACAATCACCATGTCTACTGTCTTTCATTCTCATCAAAAGATTCAACTTTTTTTCCAATAATTACATTGTAGCTTGCATTGGAAATTAAAACCCTGATTACCCCACAGTTTTGGATATTACTGAAAGTTCTCTGCATATATGATTGATGCAGTTTTTCTGGAAAATTCTAGTACGTTTGCAAATGAAAAGCGTGGAGGGAAGGGCTGTTCAATAATGATTAAGGTCCCATATGAAACTTGGAAAACATTAGGGTGAGTAAATGAAAATATGAAAAGTGAGAAAATGTAAGCAGAAGCTATGAATCTCTTCTACATTAATTTGTTCATATGTACATCCCAATATATAATACGATTACCTATTCTAAACAAGGAAACAATTCCCTTACTGATTAATATCAATCCCCCCATACTTACCCACTTTCCTAATTTGTGTATTATTTACAATGATACTTGGGATTAGGATTTTAACACTCCCCCTCAAGTTGGATCATAAATATTAATCATCTCCAACTTGCTAATAAGATCATCAAAGCTCTGTCGTCCCAACCCTTTAGTGAAATATCTGCAGTTTGTTCCTTGGTAGATACATAAGTCATACAGATAATTCCTTCTTCAATTTTCTCTTTGATGAAGTGTCTGTCTACTTCCACATGTTTAGTCCTATCGTGTTGAACTGGATTGAGAGAGATGCTGATAGCTGCCTTATTGTCACTATAGAGTTTGATAGGAAAGTTCACAGGACCTGTAATTCTTCCAAGAGTTTCCATAACCACAATCCTTCACATATCCCTTGAGCGACTGCCCTGAATTCAGCCTCAGCACTACTACGAGCCACCACATTCTGTTTTTTGCTTCTCCAAGTTACCAGATTTCCCCAAACGAATGTACAATAACCTGTGGTGGACCTTCTATCTTCCACTGATCCTGCCCAATCTGCATCTGTAAAGATCTCTACTTCCTTGCTTTCACATTTCTTAAAGAAGAGTCCTCTTCCCGGGGATCCCTTGAGATATCTAAGGATCTTGTACACAGCATCTAAGTGGGCATCTTTTGGTGAATGCATGTGTTGACTTACTACACTAACTACAAATGCAATATCTGGTCTAGTATGTGATAGGTAGATTAGCTTGCCAACCAATCTCTGATACATATCCTTTTCTACTGGTTTTCCACAGTCTTCAACCCTCTTTACTGCTTCCATCGGGGTTTCGCTGGGTTTGCATCCCAGCATGCCAATTTCAATTAGGAGGTCAGTAACATACTTTCGCTGATAAACACTAATTCCCTTTTTTGTTCTCACCACTTCCATGCCCAAAAAATACCGCATCTGTCCCAAGTCTTTAACTTCAAATTCAGTAGCTAGAACTTTCTTCAATCTCTCCATCTCGACAGTATCATCACCAGTAAGGATTATATCATCAACATACACTATTAGAATTGTTCTCTTACCTCTTTCAGACTGTTGGAAGAACAGTGTATGGTCTGATTGCCCTTGTCGATAACCTTAATTCTTTAGTACTTTTGTGAATCTGTCAAACCATGCTCTAGGAGATTGTTTGAGGCCATACGAGGATTTCTTGAGTTTACACACTCTGTTTTCTTCACCTGTTTCACTAAATCCTAGTGGTATAGTCATGTATACTTCCTCTTCTAATTCTCCATTTAAAAAAGCATTTTTAATATCAAGTTGTTGTAGTGGCCAGTCTAAATTGACTGCCAAGGACAAGAGAACCCGAACTGTATTTAAGTTTGTCACTGGTGCAAATGTTTCCGTATAGTCAATGTCGTAAGTCTATGTAAAATCCTTTGCAACAAGTCTGGCTTTATATCTTTCAATTGTTCCATCAAATTTATATTTCACTGTGAAGACCCATTTACAACCCACTGGCTTCTTCCCTTTCAGTAGATTTGTCAACTCCCAAGTTCCATTTTTTTCTAGGGCTCGCATTTCTTCCATGACTGCCTCTCTCCATTTAGGTATTTCTAGAGCTTCCTGAATGTTCTTTGGCATTTTCATCCTGTCAAGATTAGAGACAAACGCACGATATCCTATAGACAAGCTTTTATAAGACATGTATTTAGACCAAGGGCATTGAGTACATGACCAGGTTTGTTTTCTGATTGCAATAGGTAAATTGATATCATCAAGTATAGGATTATCAGAAGAAGACTCAATTACCAGATCGGGATTGGACATGGGCTCATGGTTATTCGGAGCCATCACCGGTTCCAACGCTCTTGGTGCCTCAGGTATGAGATTCTCCCTATCCTTTAATTTCGGCTTTCTTGAGTAAACAAGTATGTCTGTGTTGTTTTGCTCTCCTGTATCTCCTATGTCTGCGTTGTTTTGCTCTCCTGTATCTCCCCCCGAGGTTAAGTGTTCTGTTGTGTTTGGCAGGTCATGAAGAAATGCAATGGAAGACTTGATAGATGGGTTAGGGAATGAAGCAACAGGAGGGAATGACTGGACAGGAGGCTCAATAGGTGGTTTAGATGACGCAAATTCAGTAGTAAAGAGGTCAAAGAACTGATCTTCACTCCATTTCTCCCCCTGAAGAGAGGGCTTCGGGAAATAAGGAGTGGTTTTAAAGAAAATGACATCAAGACTAACAAATAGTCATTTTGAGACTGAATCATAGCATTTGTAGCCTTTCTGGGTAGGCAAATAACCAAGGAAGAAACATTTAATGGCACGAGGATCCAATTTATCGCGATGGTGTGCATGAACATGAACAAAAGCAGTACACCAAAGATTTTCAGCGGGAGACTGGAGGGGAGTTGAGAGGTAGGAAAGTGTTCCTGGAATTTCTGAAGAGGGGTGACAAAGGAAAGTGCTCGACTTGGCATTCGATTAATGAGATGTGAGGCTGTTAAGATGGCATCGCCCCAAAAATAATGTTTCATATTGGTAGTAAACATTAATGCCCGGGCTACTTCAAGTATATGTCTATTTTTTCGTTCAACAACCTCAGTTTGTTGAGGGGTATCCACACAAGAACTCTGATGAACAATCCCATTTTCTTGAAGATAAGTTCCCAGAATAGTATTAAAATATTTCGTACCATTATCAGTACATAAAATTTGAATATGAGTCTAAAACTGTGTATGAATCATGGAATGAAAACTGATGAAAATGGAGCAAACTTCAGTTTTGTATTTCAATAAGTAGACCCAACAAAGACGAGTATGGTCATCAATAAAGGTAACGAACCATTTTGTATTGGTGCGATTGAGGGAACGTGAGGGACCCCATACATCACTGTGAAACATAGTAAATGGGCAAGATGGTTTGTATATGGATGATGGGAAAGAAGTATGATGATGTTTTGCAAGCTCACACACTTCACATTGAAACTCAAAAGACATTTTATTTGAACAAATAGAAGGAAACAAACATTTTAAATATTGGAAATTGGGATGACCTATCCTTGAATGCTATAACAAAAGTTCACTATTTCTAGAAGTAGATGCAGAATCACAAATTGCAGTACTACATAGTTCACTCAAGCTTGCCTCCTAAAAGTAGTAGAGTCCCTAATACGCTTTAGCAGTGCCAATCGTCTTCCCCGATGACAAGTCCTGAAAAACACAACGAGAGGAAACAAATTTAGCAGAACAATTTGAGTCTTTTGTTAACTGACTGATGGATAACAGGTTGCAAGATAACTTGGGAACATGTAGGACAGATTGTAAAGTTATAGAATTAGATATGTGAATACTTCCTTTTCCAGCAACTGGTGAGAGAGAGCCATCTGCAATTTTTACCCTCAAATTCCCGACATATGGTGAGTGAGATGAAAAACATTGATAAGACCCCGTCATATGATCAGATGCACCCGAATCAATTATCCATGGAGATTTGTAACAGGATGCAGTATTTAAAGCTAACAGATAATTACCTCGGTGAGCCAAGGAACCAGAGGAAGACTGACCCGATGTTTGAATTGCCGAAATCATTTTATACAGCTGATCCAACTGTTCAGGACTGAATGCACTACTTGAAGAGGTATTGGTGTTTTCTCCTTGTAATCTTTCAGTTGACCCGTTAGTGCTAGCCTGGTACCCACGATTTTTTTGGTATTGTCTCAGCTTCCAATCTGCCGGTTTTCCATGTATCTCCCAGCAGGTATTTTTTAAATGACCTATTTTTCGGCAATGTTCGCACCATAATTTACCTTTTTGTGGTCGTTGACTAGGCCCCCCTAGGCCTTTTGATACAAGGGCCGAAACATCCGGCCCAGCGTGCCCATCTAATTTTTGGGCGAATACAGGTACGAGGAGGTCCAGCCCAACACGATCATTTTTGGGCCTCAGCATTACACGCCTCCTGTTCTCCTCCTTCCAGGAATAAATAGTGCTCTACCCATTGTGACAGTTGGTGATGTATCTTCTTCCTTTAAGGATGTTCTTGTATCACCTAATCTCTCTGTCAATTAAGTTTCTGTTGGCCAGCTTGTGGACAAAAATTATGATGTACAATTTACTCATGGTGGTTGTGTTGTTGAGGATCAGATGTCAGGGCAGTTGATAGCGAAGGGGCCTAAGCATGGACGTCTCTTTTTTCTTCATCTACCTGTTCCACGAAGCCTACCTTCTTTCTCTGTACTGTCTTTGTTGTGTTATTATTCTAGAGCATCAAATGAAGCCTGGCATAAGTCCCTTGGTCATCCTAATTCTAGGGTTCTATCTTATTTGTTGAAATCAGGTATATTGAATAATAAAGAGCATTCTTCTTTCACAATGTTTCCTAATTGTGCAACTTGTAAACTTGGCAAAAGTAAGACTATACCCTTTCCTTCTGAAGGAAGTAGAGCCACCCACAATTTTGAGATCTTTCATAGTGATGTCTGGGGTATTAGTCCTATTATTTAGCATGCCCAATACAAATATTTTGTGACATTTATCGATGACTACAGCAGATATACATGGGTGTATTTCTTGCCGCACAAATCAGAAGTTTTTCATATGTTTAAACTGTTGTTAGTTCTTGTTGACACTCAATTTTCAGCTGCTGTTAAAATTCTTCAGTCCAAATCGGGTGGAGAATATGTCTCATGAGTTCCAATCTTTCTTGCAATCTAAAGGTATTATCTCTCAACATTCTTGTCCATATACTCCACAACCAAATGGAGTAGCTGAACGAAAGAATCATCATCTTTTAGATGTTGTCCAGACCATGCTCATTGAGTCTTTGGTTCCACCTACATTTTGGGTAGAAGCACTTACCAAAGAAACCTTTCTTATAAATAGACTTCCTTCCCAAGTTTTGGATTTTGAGTCTCCATACTTCAGGCTTTATCATCACAATCCTACCTATACAAATCTTCACATTTTTGGGTGTGTATGCTTTATGCATCTTCCCCCACCGGACAGAAACAAACTTTCTGCCCCATCCATTTTTGTGCCTTCATGGGATATAGTGTCACACAAAAGGGTTATTTATGCTATTATCCAAACTCTAATCGGGTTCGTGTTTCAAAGAATGTGCTTTTTTTTTAAAATCAATGGTTCTTTCCTATGTCATCCTCACCGGAGTCTTCCGTTGCTTTCTTGCCTTCTTTTGATGACACTTTTAGTGCTCCTAGTACTCATGTTGAAAGGTTCCAGCCAGGCATGATATACCAGCGGAGACCTCCAGTACTGCCCACTTCTGCTCCTGTCTTGCCATCTACTCCTTTGCGCCGCTCTTCTAGAGTAGCTTGTCCTCCTAATTATTATGGATTCCCGTCACATATAGCAGGTACTACTACTTCTGCATTGTCTTCCACTCTATCTTCTATTGCTATTCCTATTGGTTACTCACAGGCAGTCAAAGAGAAATGTTGGCAGCTGACCATGCAGGAGGAACTATGTGCTCTTGAGGCTAATAAGACTTGGGAAGTGGTGGATTTTCTTGCAGGTGTGACTCCACTTGGATGTAAGTGGGTCTATTCTATTAAGGTTAAGTCTGATGGTAGTTTGGACAGGTATAAAGCCCGCTTAGTAGCTCTTGGAACTAATCAAGAATATGGAGTAAACTACGAGGAAACTTTTGCTCCGGTGGCCAAAATGACCACCATCCGCACAATTTTGGCTATTGCCACTTCTCAAAATTGGGGTTTGCACCAAATGGATGTGAAGAACGCCTTTCTTCATGGGGATCTCAAGGAAGATGTTTATATGCGTCCTCCTGCAAGTTTACTTTCCACCCCTACTTCGACAAAGTGCAAGTTACGTCGCTCCTTGTATAGTCTCAAACATGCCCCTCGTGCATGGTATGAGAAATTTACTTCTACCCTATTCAAGTTTGCTTTTCTCAAAAACAAGTATGTTTCATCTTTGTTTCTTTGCACAACTGAGATTGGTGGTGTCATTCTCTTGGTGTATGTTGACGACATAATCATCACAGGTACTGATTCGGTTCTGATCTCCCAATTAAAGCAATATTTACAAGACTCTTTTCATATGAAAGATCTGGGATCTCTTACGTATTTTCTTGGTCTAGAAATTACTGTTGGTTCACATGGTATTTTTCTGTCAGAGCACAAGTATGCCTAGGATTTGGTGGCTTCTATTGGTCTCCGGGACTTTACCCCTCTTGGTACTCCCACAGAAGTTAATCTTAAGCTGCACAAAGAAGAGGGTGACTTGTTATCAAACCATGTAGCTTATCGTATGTTGGTCTATCTTACAATTACTAGACCTGATATTTCTTATGCAGTCCAACAGGTTAGTTAGTTCATGGCTTCTCCTTAACACCTTCATATGGATGCAGTTCAACAAATCATTCGCTATGTCCATGGCACAACTTCGCGGTGACTTTTCTATCCTGCTGGTACTTCACTTGATCTTGTAGCATATAGTGATGTTGATTATGCCGGAGGTAGTGACACTCAACATTCTACTACAGGTTGGTGTATGTTTCTTGGTCCAGCTTTTATTTCTTGGAAAAGCAAGAAACAAGACCGTGTTTCTAAGTCCTCTACTGAGTCCGAATATAGGGCCATGTCCCAAGCTTGCGCTAAGATACATTGGCTCCGAAGGCTATTAGCTGAACTTCGCTTCTCTCTAGGTGGTCCTACTTCTCTTCATGCGGATAATACTAGTGCCATCCACATTTCAGCCAATCCCATCTTCCATGAACGCACTAAACATATCGAGGTTGATTGCCACTTCATCTGTGAGGTGTATAGCAATCTTCAAGTGGCATATATTTTCACCAAGGCTCTCACACGGCAACGGCATAATTTTCTTAGAAACAAATTGATGCTAATGGATAACCCGCATCAATTTGAGGGGGGATGTCAATAGAAGGCCATAAATTATGCTTTGTTAATAGTTATTAATCTAGGTTGCCTATACTTTCATAAATAGGAGAGGAGATTTAACTTAATAATGTATAGCTTCCTAAAATCACTCTATGTAAATTAGCTGGCTTACCATATATAGCTTCCTAAGATCACTCTGTAATTAGCATGTACAGATTTAAGTTTCCTTGTATAACTGGCAATCTTGCCTATACAATGAAAGACCTTCTCAAAAGAGAGGACAATTCGAACCATTTTGTTATTCTTGACAAGACTCAATCAAGATATGACACATAACTCAAAATAGGAACTAGTTGTTCTAACTTCTCTAGTGATGGATCACCAAGATGGCTCTCACACGGCAACGGCATAATTTTCTTAGAAACAAATTGATGCTAATGGATAACCCGCATCAATTTGAGGGGGGATGTCAATAGAAGGCCATAAATTATGCTTTGTTAATAGTTATTAATCTAGGTTGCCTATACTTTCATAAATAGGAGAGGAGATTTAACTTAATAATGTATAGCTTCCTAAAATCACTCTATGTAAATTAGCTGGCTTACCATATATAGCTTCCTAAGATCACTCTGTAATTAGCATGTACAGATTTAAGTTTCCTTGTATAACTGGCAATCTTGCCTATACAATGAAAGACCTTCTCAAAAGAGAGGACAATTCGAACCATTTTGTTATTCTTGACAAGACTCAATCAAGATATGACACATAACTCAAAATAGGAACTAGTTGTTCTAACTTCTCTAGTGATGGATCACCAAGATGGCAATGGATTTGGGGTGGTGTAATAGCAATAGCACAAGTGATAGAATGACGCACGGGCTCAAAGTGGTAAAGTCCACTAGCTTCATGTCCACCACCAAGTGTTCCTCGTCTTCAAATCTTGAAAGACAAAAGAATTAATAAAAAATGATATGGAACAATTCATGGAATTGGTAATCTTGCTAAATGACATTAGATTGAAGGGAAACTTGGGGATATACAAAACATAAGAAAGACACTTAGAAGTGAGATTTATTGTCCCTATTCCTAATAGCAATAGTGGCTCAATTTGCTAGGGTTAGGCTTTCAGAACATTGGAGTGTGGAAAAGAAATTAGTTATGCGTGTTATATGTCTCAATTTATATTCCAAGGACTAGCACAGAGATACTGGATGATAGGCAAGTTTTGGGGTTACCTATCTGAGCATTCAATGGGAAAAGATGCTTGTTGGGATTCTTGATAGTGCTAGAACTTGGATTATCCTCTAAAATAGATACAATGCACTACTCTCGAATTGAGTCTGAAAGTGTGGAATCTATGGTGGCTACATTGGCAATGTGTGGTGGTTTACCATAAAGATGCCAACATTGCTCAATTGAGTGACCTCGTCATCAAATGAGTGCACTAGTAAAGGGGACCTATACCATATCCATCCCTTCCAACACAACCACTAGAACTTTAGTGATTGCTTGGAGAGAAACCAAAATCAACTTGTAATAAAAGCACTCTTCTCAAAGCTAAAAGTTGAAGCACCAAAAGTTGTGGCTAAAGAATGCGTATAAAAGGAAGCATAAAACAAGAGAATAAATATCTTCGAAGGATAATAACTTTGCATTACCAAGAATCTAGGACCAAATTGCCTCAAACTCAGGTTTCAAATCCACCAGGACCCAAAGAGTTGTCATTTGCTTCCTTTGGTTTCGCATCTCACAAACATAGGCGGTTATGGGTTGTACGATGTTAAGTTCCTCATGGATGCGCTTCATCTCAGCAAAGTACTCTATAACACTCCTGTCTCCCTATCATAACTAGAAACACTCCAAGGATGGATTGTACATATGTGTAATGTTACTTGAGTATACAAGCCTGACAAAATCCCAAATCTTCTCACATACATCCAGGTGCATGCACATCCATGCAATCTAGGATTCCATTAAGTTCCATAATAAGGAGACAATCAATGCATCTTCTACAATCCATACTTCTTTCCTTTTGTCATTGCTAGGCCCGAACGGAAACAAGTGTTCAGATTCACTTTGGCCTTTCAAATAGATCTTGACAACCTTAGACCATTGCACATAAATTCTTTCCACCCAACTTCTCATTTGTTATTTGGGGCAGCGACGAAGAAAACATATTCTTGGGATTCATGGACTCCATCCTAAAACTCACAAACTTTGACCAATGATAACAAAGTTAACAACCAAAAGAATGGAACCATGGTCTTAAATTTTGACAAAATTGACGAATCTTTCATCAAAATTTGTGCTTTACATCCCCCTCGAAATCAAAATGGCAATCAATTTTTTTCTTTCAAATTTTCTATTCGAAATTTATATGAATCATTCAAAATTTATCAATTGTTTTAATTGAATGTGTTTAATATGATTATATTATTGCTAGAGCACCTTAAGCACAACATACCTATCATCGATGTATTTAATTTACAATTTAGTTCTAAAACAAGCATTATTATCTCTATCAATCATTTTTAAAATTTCATAATAGAATACATGCTTTACTATATCATTTTTTAAAATCAAACTTAAAAACGATTGCAAAATTGAAATTTTCATATTTTTGAAGCTTCGAAATTTTAGTCAAAATTAAAAATTTAAGACCTTGATTGAAGTAACCACGAACAAGGTGACCCTCACAAACAAGTCACAAATAAACCAGCATAAGACCGCCACAGCCCCAAGAAGCTAACACACAGCCACAAGAAACCAACACATAGCCCTGACGGTACCAAACAACCATTAGCAAAGTGCTAAGGGAGTAAGGGTGGACAATTGAAAAAAGTTGAATCTTTGAACAAAATACATGACAAACAACTTGATAATATAATTTATAGTATGGACGCATTTAGGTGGAAGAAATTGAAGCAAAAATACTTCTCAAAGAACTCTCCTGTGCCAACATGTGGAGTCGGAGCTGCTGGCTTCTGGCCAGTGCGTGGCAGCACATAGGACACTCTCCGTCTGTGACATTTTACAGGGTAGTAGATCAGCATGTTCTGGGGTAGTTATGTGGTTGTTGTTGCAATCTATGAAGGGCTTCTTTGAGTTTCATACAGGACAGCAGTGTCCAGGAATTTTCCAGTTTCCTGGCAACTCCTGGACTTGCTTCTGGTATTTGGAGAAGTGCAGATGATCCTCATACAGCAGCAGGTTACCATAGGATTATGAGGTTTAATATTTGGTTTGGTGGCGTCTATGCACTTATGGTTTAGGTCAGATCTTGCTCTAATACCATGTCGAAGAATTTGGTGAATTGGAAGACCTAACCACAACAATAGGTCTCATCCTCTATTTATAGTATATATCAAGTACATTAAAATGACCACAATACCATCACTAACTCATGCCTGCTAACATAGCAATAGCACATGCTAAATGACCAAAATAACCAGCAAGAACATCATTTGCCTTTCAAAGTGTGATAATTAACATCAATCTGCCTTTTATTGTTCATTTATTTTATTCTTCTGATGGTGTCGATTAACATCCTTCCCTCATCCTTAGATTTATAACACCAGAACCACACATCAGCACTCCTTCGCCAGCACTACAAATGATTATTCAATTAAATACCAAAGAGGATCCCCCCAAAGAACTGGCAATAGGAACGTGACAACCATTTCAATGGAAGGAATGTTTAGAATGGTCCAAGAGGTACAAACATGCAACCTTATCCACTTCTTTCACTCGTCTCTTTCGACTGAGTTCCAAGAAAAATAGAGTTATATCATTCTTTGTTGGGGATTTGAGTAGCCCATTGGTTTCTTGGAATCTCCATTTTAGGAGACCTCTTAACAAAGGGAGTTGATGGAGTTGCCTTCTTTGTTATCTTTATTGAATGGGAGTAATCTTTCTTGAGGGAAGGATGCTCGGTTTTGGTACTTGGATCAGTCGGGAATGTATTCTTGCAAATCTCTTTTTTTGAATTCTTGACTCGCTCCAATTCTTCTTTCCCACTATCATATCATCTAGAAGAAATCAAGGCTTTCACTTGGTTGGTTGTGCTTAATAAAATTAATACTAATAACTTGCTGCAAATCAGGAGAGCTTTAAAGGCTCTCTCTCCTGATGTATGTGTTCTCTGTTACATAAATTCCAAGACTGTTTTTTGCACGGTGAATTTTCTTGGAGGATTTGGAACAAGCTTTTTGGTATTTCAGGGGAGCTGGGTATGCCCTTCTTCTATGGGAGAATTGTTAGCTATTTCTTTCGCAGGCTTTGGAAGAAGGAAGGAAAAGGCGGTTCTATGGAAGTGCGGAATACTTGCAGCTTTATGGGGGTTATGGTTGGAGCGTAATGCATGGATATTCTCTGGGAAGAAATTAACTGGGTGCTGGTTTAGGAAAAAATTCAGTATTTTACCTCACTATGGTGTGCTGGTTTGGGACTTTTTAGAGGAATTGGTTTCCAGGAGTTACAAAGAGATTGGAGGAACCTATTGGCTGTTGATCTTCTCTTTTTTTTTATATTTATTAGTTGTTTTTTCCTGGATTGTTCCAGGCCTTCTTCAGGAGATGTCTCATTCTCCCTAGTGCAAATTATCTTCCTATTCATAAATTTTCTTTTGCTATAAAAAAAAAAAAAAACTTGAGAAAGCGCAGATCCAACAAGGTCAAATGTCTCAAATTCCAATCCAAAACCATCCTACAAATTATTTGACTTAAAAGGGCCCATGGAGATGGAAATTATTTGTTCCATAATAACATTCTTTTGGGTTCTTGATAACGTTACACACTGCTAAATCAGTGGGAAGAAAATCCACAACCATAGCGACCATTTTACGAACCGCTACCATTATGTAACAGCTGCTATAAACTGCTATAGCTGCGTCAGCCTACGACAAAAAAATATTTTTTATTTTTTTTACTTTTTCTTTTTTTTTTTTCCCTCTTTCTTGAGTCATTCTCAATAAGCTACGAGAAGAGGGAGTGGAGAAGTCTATTATCAGAACATAATTCTGCAAAAAATAATTATTATTTTTATTAATATTCACAAAAGATGCATTAATTAACAATTTAGTATGGACACTATTTTGTTAAAAAAAAATTATTTTGATAAAATTAGTATTTTGATTTTGATTTTCCATATTTTTCAACGTCAACCTTCTTTTCGTTCTAGTTTTTGTCGTGTTCAAGTTGTTAGTATTTTATTTATTTCATGATAAATTTAATAAATTTATATATTATTATTTTAAAGCTCAAAGCTACAGTTATACAATATAACTTGTTGGTCTAAATTTATTAGATTTTGGTTACTTTAACAAATAAAATAATACAACTTGTTTAATTTATTGTATTATTTGTATGACTTACGCATCTACTAGATTAATGGACTGTATAATATATTTTATTATATTAATTAATTTATCACACATATGATTAGTGAAAAGTGAAAAAACATATATAATTTTTGTGGCAATAGCAGTTCAAGACAGATCTAAAATTTATTGTCTTTACTAAACAATATAAGTTGAATTGAAGGGCAAAAAATGCAATAAAAATATGCAAATAATTCAATATACATAAGGTTATGTGCGCTTGAAAAACATTCACGGCTATTACACCCACTTTCCACTATGTGAGATCTGCTACACCTGCTTCCTGCTACACCTATTATGTTATGCTATACTACCACTGCAGCTATTTAAAACCACAGTTTCAATTCATGAATTCTGGTTAATAGTTGTTGGACGTCCCACACTATTTTGCTACTATTTGATGTTTTTGATCAATTGAGTAGATGGAACATTTTCTATTTTAACTTTTTAAGCAAATAGATTACCCTTAGGTTTTAAAAAATTGGATCTTCTAAATCTCCCACTATAGATATTTCCCTCTGTTATCTATCACTACTTATGTCAATTAATTTTGCATCATTGACGGTACTTTTTTCATTTTCATGTGTATTGTTTATGGTTAGTTGTAGTTTTGTATCTTAGGTTTAATTGTTTCAGAATTCTAAGGTCTAAATTGTGACATGTTTGTTTAGCAACAATTAGTATTGGAACGTGTTCATGGTTTTCCAGATATTCCAGATATTTAATGATATTTTTGACAAAGATATACAGGTTAAACAGAGTTCCCACTCTATGAGCTCCTGCTGCAGCCTCAATATTTCTTAATTATTTTAAACACCTAACCCAATGACTTTGATTGCTTCCATTTCAAGTATCATACAAAATAGTTCAAAATTTTCACACATGCAAGAGAGAGAGAGAGAGAGAGAGATCCATCAATCAGTTTTGGTATAGCAGCTAATGTGGTAGGCACAGGTGCATGGCTGCAAATGACATTTATACCTTGTCAAATAAGAGTAACTTGCTACTAGTCAAATGGCACTTTCATTCATTCAATTTATTAAATTCCAGCCACTTGTTTATTTTCACTTGTATAGGCATTTTTTTCAACAGAAAAAACTAACCATTCATGTGCCATGCATGTGACAGCAATCCATTAAATTTAACAACTTTTAGCATGGAGTATTTAAAGAAAAATGTTCAGGGAATATAAGGGTCACTTCCAGTAGTTCAGGAAGGGCATTTGTAAAAGAAGGTGTGGTTTGGAGGTGTACAGATATTTTTCCCTTAATTCAACAATAGCTCATTTAATAACAAACCTGAATGAAGGTTGCAGGGTCCACAGAGATATCAAGATAGTCTTTAATACTCTTGACAATCTGTGAAGAAGAAAGTACAGGAAAAACATTTAACTATGTTAAAAGCAATAGGATTGTCATTGCAATTCTTCAACATGTATGTGCACATTTTCAGCATATTAGTCACTATCAGGTTCATGCAGATGACCTACATGGGAATACCGATTTTCATTCCAAAATAAATGGAATTTGTTTTAAGATAAAGCTTGTTAAAAGAAGGAAAATCTCAGGAGTTTTTTGGCATTTAATTGCAGAAAATGAGAAGAACTCAGTTACTGCCATCTGCAATATTTACATGACCAAGGCAGCAAAACCTGAGAATGTAGAAATGAATGTGAAAGATGGAGAAAGGGAGAGACCCCAGAGTTTTTGAGGATGCCATTGGGATCACATGTTGCTAACCAACCAAGGCGCCAACCAGGAACAACCCATCTCTTTGACATAGAACCAAGTGTGAGAACTGGCACAATGGACCCAAACACGCCCATTGGCACAAAAGGATTGCTCCCAAAAGCAATGTGGTCATAAACTTCATCAGCAACAACTAGAATTCCAAGCCTTCTTGCAGTCTCTGCTACCTGTACAATTCAACACACCAACAAACATCATTATTCAAAGCACAAAAACTTCAAATTACAAAGGCCCGTGCAAAGGGAAAAAGAACTTACCTTTTTCAGATGCTGGTATGTAAAGACATTCCCACAAGGATTGCTTGGGTTTATTATAACCATTGCAACAGTGTTCTCATCTGCAAGTGCTTCAACAGCATTAAGATCAACTTCCCAACTTTTTTCTGGGATAAGATCAAAATGACGAACTTCAAGGTTGTTATAAGCTGTGCGAGCTTCATAATATGGGAAGCCCGGCCTTGGAAGCAGAATATTGGCGCCTGGACTAGCAAGCACTGCCAGCACCACTTCAATTGCTTGTGTGCAACCAGTAGTGACATATATGTCATCTGGCGATAATTTGTATGCAAGATCACGAGAAAGATATTCTGCAATAGCGCTGTCACAGAAATGGAAGTATAAGCATCTAGAAAATAGAAAAAACTGAAGTTTTCACTAAGTTCTTTCCCTTATAGTAGAACTAGGCCCACCTCATCTAGTTCATAATGATAACAACCCATGGTTTTAATAATTAAACTTTTCTTATAAGTTCCAATCCATGTGTTACAATGCTGCATGAAATAAATTGGATTGGTTTTATTTCATTTTATATTTTGAAACATTTAAAAATTTGTAACGGTTAATCAAGTTCAAGAATTGATGTTTGTTAAGGTTGGTTGCCATATACATCAAATATAAACCTCCTCATGTAAGAACTTTATACAAAAAAACAAGGTGGCCAGGCTTGGGCTCTGAGAAAACCCTCGAATGCTCAAGTCAGTAAAGATTGCAGGAAAAAAGGCTTATGGAAGACCAAAAGTTAGGTTCAATCTACTTACCTTTTCCTCCTCCATTTCCATCCTATCCTTCTTTTGTCGAGCTTCCCTATAGCTACTTAGAGCTCTACCACTCTTCTACCACTTGTAATCCCTAAAGCCTCCCAAAGGCACACGTGTGCCTCAAAATATTGTCTATTATCAGTTGCCTCCCAACCCACAATTCAATGAATGATTAAGATAACGAGTTTCAATTTCGATATCAACAGCAAAGAACCGACTTCATAATCCCAAGTGGTCCGAATTAAGTGGTGATCAATCCCTTCACTTGTGTCCTCGCTCTGTTGGCTTTATTGGTAACAAAAGTACCTTTTGGGTGCATTTTCTAGGACTAAGAGTTGCGTGGCACTACATCTTTGATGGGTGACACATGGCGCTACCACAAACAATGGTGCTTGACAGGAACTCACAAAAGTCTATACAGTTGTCCTTGGCAATTTGGCAACATTTAGAATCTCAATGCATACGCATTGTTGTGTATAAGAGTGTTATTGTTTGGGATCCCCATGCCTATCAAATACTACACGTGTCTCCTTACGCAAGGCGCTTTTTGGGTACTTAAACCCCAAATAGCTCCATTCGCCATTTTCCATTCACAGTTTCCTCCTTGCATACTTGCTCTCTCAATTCATGTATCATAGGTGCTCCTCCCCATTCATGTTCACCTTAGGCAGTCTCATAACTTTCCTTGGAGTCTTAAGCTCATCTTGCTTCTTCAAATTCTCAAGTTCAAATTTAAGTCTTTCTCTCTTTTCCTCTGTAATTTGGGTTCTACCGATCCTATTTTCGCGCTTTTCATGCATTAAATTCCCATCCTTTTCTTCTTCTCATGGCTAAAACAAAGAAGAGTATGTCATTGATGCCCCTCCACCCTTCCTCTATGGCTTCCCCATCATCAAGCACACCTCCCTATAAAATGGTGTCTTCTAAGGCTAGAGAGTTGCAAGGTCTAAACACATCTTGCCTCTTCCGAGCAGGCCTCCCCTCCTCAACGAGGCTAAGGCCTTTGCAAACCCAAGGGAGCTCTTTCATAGGAGCTTTAGGACCCTTTGTTTGAACCAGGCTTTTTAAGCTCAAAAGTCCTTTTCCACATCACCCCAACACTTCTACGTCTCCTCCATCTTTCTCTTTAGGCTCCCTAAACCCCAAAAGAGAGCTTGCTTTGCTTGATCGAGTGAAATTTTAATCTACAAAGTTGCTTTACAAGTCAGATTCATCTTCTATTCCCCTTTTGAGGATCTCAATCAGCACTTTCAATTTCACTTTTCTGGAGGTCCTCAAATCACAATGACATCACTTGCACTCACCTCCTTTCAAACTCATGGAAAACCTAGGTTGTTATGATTCTTCATGCGTTAGGTAACCTAAAGCTCTTCCACTTCCCCTACTCTCTCAAACAACATCCCACTTTCTTAAGTTAATGATATTTTTCTACCAAGACCAATAAAAAATTTATGACCAACATTGTCTCCTTCCATTCATGACTAGAAGCATCTATTTGCCCTCTATGAGGAAGAGTCGCCAGGACCAAGGGGTGGGAGCCCTTGAAAGATATAAAGTTCATCCACACCGGTCCAAAGCCGACAACTAGAAAATCAAGGGGTTGTCAAAGTAGCGCATCCCCTCTAATGTTCTAATTAAGCCAAATCTTGTCCGAAGTGGGCAAGGTCTATGTAAATCTCTCTATTTTGGTTCATATATTTCTATATTTTTGTATTTTAACATTCCCATTTTCGAGCTCACTTGTCTTATTGTGTTTTTAGGTTCTGTAACCTCCTCCATCTTCCCACTTATTCAAGAGCTCAACAAAAACGAAGAAGAAGATGAGACAAGTGCACTAGAGATGTCTTACAAAAGGTCATCGTAAAGAGGAAGTGGCTGGCTGTAAAATAACAAGAGGGGAGTGGCTTGAATCCTGAGCCTTCTCCAACTAAGAGGCTTTGGAGTCGTATGCCCTTAATCCTAATTGTCAAGGTTGTAAATGTAATTGATGCACTAGCATATTAACATTGCCTTCATTTTGAGCATCACATGTACCCTTCCCCAATAAGGCATAACTAGTTGCCCAATAGGATTTGTAGGTATTTCTCCCGCCAGCTATGCTGCTCTTTTCCTAGTTTCTATTCTAGCTCAATTTACATTCATGTTGATGTCTCTCTTGATTGATTCTAGTTTGTTTTGCAAGTTGAGAGGTCTCTCAAGACCAACGACCACTGTTGAGCCACTTATGGCTGCTAAGCAAAGGATTACTCACGTAATGGGTGTGGGCAACAAGGAGAAAGCAAAGGTTAGTAAATGAAGCAAGGCAAATAAGGACAGCTCTTAAGACCAATGGCCACCGTGAACAGCACACAGCCTCTAAGAAAAGGATTACTTACATAATGGGCGTTGGCACCAAGCCAAAAGTGGATGTCAATAAAGGGATCAAGGCCATGGAGAAGGCTATTGCTACCAAGGTGTAGAAAAAGCAAACGCTTAAGGAGGCATAGCCTCAGTTTAGGAAGTTGGAAGTCCATTTTTGCCTCCCTAAGAGAAGAATCGACCTAGGCAAAATAGGATGGCATTATGAACTCCGAGCTTCCTAGGCCTTCAAGGAGGATGGGGCACAACTGCCTCATTCGGGTTGATGGCTTTGACTTGTGTAAGAAGCCAGTGTAGAATGCCATGTCCTCCGAGGAACATAGTTCAAAGTGCTTTAAGTGCCTTCTCAATGGATCTTAGAGAAGATGTCGAAAACGAGACCACCACAACCAAGGTAGACCTTTTGGTAATGGGTTCAAAGTTTTTTTAGAGCCTAACTTTAAAACCCCTTCTATTTAAATGATTTTTTCCTCTTTTTTTGCATGATATAACTCAACTTTTGAATATCAATTGAAATATATGTGCTTAATCTCTCTTTTATTTTACAAAAGCGCTTGGCCTTGGTGAATTTACAAGTTTCAAGACATCTTAACTAATTTAATTCCCCTTTTGGGCTCATGGCCCTTGGGAATTTACGAGATTCCAAACATCTCAAGTAATTTAATCCTCTCTTCAGGCCCAAGACCCTTGTGAATTTATAAAGTTCAAAACACCTCGAATGATTTAATACCCTCTCAATCTCATCACCCTTGGGAATTTACTGAGATTGAATAACCCCTTATTTACATAATCCCAAGTTTGTGCTCATGGCCCTCACGAATTTACGAAGTTCAAAACACCTCAAATAGTTTATCATTCTAAACACAAATTTTAATGAAGAATAGAGAACAACTATTTACATTAAACTTCCAACATATATCTACATCTAACATGGGTGATTTGCAACCTAGGCATGTTGCTTCACATGAATTCTTCTACTCTATGTCGCTGGAAATACTTGCACAGGTTCTCTGAAGTCCAAGTTCTCAATACCATCTTCCCTCCTAGCATAGTCAACATGTAGGTTCCTTGGTAGAAAGTTTCAAGGACCTTGTACAGTCACTTCCCATTTGCATGAAATTTTCCATCTTCCCTCCAATACAAGATTTCGATACACTGAGACTTCTAAAGCACTAAGTTTCCTTATCAAAATAAGCGATATTTGACTCTCTAGTACCCACTAATTGCAGCTTGGATGGATACCATCTCCTTGGTTTTCTATAAGAGATCTAAGTTTGATCATAGATCTTCATCATTGGTTTCCAAGCCTGAATGCATTGAGATGGCAAACCAATTTCCAACTAGTATGGTGGTACTACTATCTCCATCCTGAAGGCAAGGTTAAAAGGTATCTCCTTGATTGCAATCATATGAAAGAGTATCATAGGGAGCTTATCAACCCATTTCCTAGATGCTTCTTCAATACTAGTCTTCAATGAATGAAGAATCGTTGATTGGTTACTTTAGATTGAAGCTAGCTCACTGATGTTTATGAAATAAAAATATTCAACTCGGAATAGAACTCTTTGAACCTGTCACAACCAAAATGTTTTCCATTGTACATCAAAGTAGCCAACAGAATCCCAAAACCTGCAAACTATAGACTTGCACATAGTTTTGCATGCCCTTTTGAAGGTTGGAACCAAAGCTTCAACTTCTTTTACTTGGTAACGTAGTCCACCACAACCACCAAGAACTATCTCAACTTGGTCAACTTTTTGAGTGGATCGAGTAGGTCTACCCCCATAAAGCATAGGGCCACAAACTCGCAATCGGTGTGGTAGCAAGAGTCCATGATATGCGGGCATGTCATTGGTAAGGACTGCATTTCCGAACAAATTCATGAGCATGTTGTTCAGTTAGCCAATTATACCTTTGAAGAAGGATGTGAAGTCCTTCCTCTGGGATGATTACTGCAAGATCCCTCGTGAACTTCTCATATTACATATTTAGCTTCCTCTAAAAACAGGCTCCGCTCATAAGCGAGAGTGTGTGAGTTTCAATACAACTCTTCCCCACTAGTGTGTATTGAGTTACTCTCCTTACTGTCTTTCCAGCTTCTTCTTTATGAGTAGGAATGCTTCCATCTTTTACAGAAATGGTTATTTGATCTTTCCAGCACAATGATTGTCCTATCTATGCCACATCTTGACCTTCTTCCATGCACCTTCGTAGGCAACTTTCAATTATGACAGACGTTTGGACCACGGATGTGGCTGTTGTTGCCAACTTTGAGAGGGCATCTGCCTTGGTATTATGTCCCTTGGGTATTGCTAACACCTTGAATATCTAAATTGTGTTATCCCTGTAAGGCTAAGGTTGGTAATGCTTTATAAGCTCTTTCGCTTCAAAGTTCCCTAAAAGTTGGTCGACCACTAACCATGAATCACCGTAGACTTCCACAACACGCGCTCTTATCATTCAGGCTAGTTGCAACCCAAAAGAAAGACAAAACATCCTCTACCTTAGTGTTTATGAACTTGAAGTTGAAAGAAAGTGCTAGCTCCAAGGCACATCAATCTAGCACAATAAGAATCACATATATTGCTACTCCATTTATACACAATTTCCAAGCTAGTTGGTTCACACTCTCCTTATCTCCAAGATGGTACACTTGCCAAAAAATAAATAGGAACTTGTGCTTTCATGGCAAGATGAGATTCACGTTGTATATCAAATTGTCAAAATTTCCATCGATATTTTTGCTTTCCATCATCCTTGAAATTGAAATGACAGCTGATTGTCATCTTACAAAATTTCCATCAAAATTCAACAAATCATTCAAAATTTATTTGAAATCTTAAAATTCTAGCAAACTTGACAAAATTTTTACCAAGGAATCAAATTTCCTTGGAATTCAAATGTAATATTTAGATGCAAAGTGAAATTTATCACTTAATTTATCTTCTTTTTTGTATGGAAACAAAAGATTATTACAAGGTCTTTTCAAATATGAAGAATTATACTTATATATTAGCAACAACATTTTATTTAACCATTCATATCTAAATACCTTTATTTGTATAATAAATAATATTGATTTGATTTATGAATTTCATTTTTATTAACCGAATATATTTAATGCACATATTATATTACAACTATTGCACCTTATACACAACATACATGTATTTAATTTATAAAATATTAATCCTAAAACTTACATTATTATGTCTATTAACCATTTCTAAAGTTTCATAAAAAATTCCATGTTTTAATATTAATTTCCATTGTTTTCCAAATTGAAATTGAAATTGACATCAAAATTGAAATTTCCGTACTTTTGGAGCTCCAACATTTTATTTGAGATGAAATTTAAGACCCATTCTATTAACTTCTAACTTCATGCACATTCTGAGGTGCTTTCATGTTGATTAGGACCTGTATTTTCTTTGGATCACCTCAATTCCCTTTTTTTCTCACCACAAATCCAAGGAATTTTTATGACAACGCACCAAAGGTACATTTGGTTGAGGTCAATTTCATCTAATAATTCCTTGAAACTTCGAAAGTTTCAACCAAATTCCCTATATGCTCCTCCAAGCTAGGACTTTTAGTGGGTAGTCATCAACATACACCTCCATATTCTAGCCAATGTGGTCTCTGAAAATGAGTTCTCAAACCTTTGAAAAGTTGCCACGGAATTTTTCAAGTCAAAGGGCGTCACCTTATAACAATATGTTCTCTTCTCAATTACAAATGAGGTATTTTCTTCATCTTCAAGGGCCATTCAAATTTGCTTGTAACCACACAATGCATCAATGAAACTCAATAAGCCACGCCTTGGTGTTGCATCTACCAAGTAATTTATCTTACATAGTAGGAAGCAATCCTTTGGGCAAGTGTTCTTTAGATTAGTAAAATCAACACACATTTACCACTTTCTAAATGCTTTTTTGATCAAGATGACATTAGATAGCAGTTCTAGGTAGTGAAATCAACGCATGTTCTTCCTCATGCAAAGACTACTCACAAATTGTGCCATGTTGATCCCAATTTTTAGGAAAGGCAAGCTTCCTTGCATCATAGCCTTCTCCTTTCCATGTGGTCGGGAGTTTGTCGACTCTAAGCCACTTTTTCTTGATTTGGAGTGTTGTGTGCATGCAATACATGTACATTCTTTGAGAGTAATTTTAGTTGATCTTGCATGGTATCAAATTGTTGTTGTGTGAAAAGGACATATCAGGTATGTAATATGTTTGTTCTTCTTGGTAGAAGGGCTCTCCAAAATGGGAGAAAATTGAGACATGTTCTCATCCATCTTCATGAACAACTTTCCCTATGTTATTCCAACAATATTGTGAATGGACCATGACATTCCCACACCAAAGCCAATCTGTTAAGATGGTTTTTGGTACACATTAGTCTTTGTGATTAAATATGGATCTCCTTGTGTAAAAACATCCTACATACACAAAAAATAGGGTGACCAAAGTTGAACTCTACGAAAACCCTCCAATGCTTAAGTTAGTGAAGGCCAAAAACTAGGTTCAATCTACTAACTTTTTCCTCGTCATTTCCTTTTTATCCTTCCTTTGTTAGGTATTGTGTTGTTTAGAGGTTCAAACCACTCTTATTCTACTAGTAGTGGGGCACTTCATTCAAATTGGGGCAATTGTTTAGAGGTTACCTTTGTAGGTCCCCCAATGCCTCCTAGAGGTACCCAAAATATTGCCCATTATCAATGTTGACTAACACAAAATAATCTTGTCAAAAGTGTTTTTTCCATCTACTTAGGTGGCAGATTGTTTGTAAACATAAGAGTGAGAGAGGCTTGAGCTTGGGCAACTAGTGCCTAAAACATTTCCTTAGTAAGGAAATGGTTAAGCCAATTCCACTTAACCTCCCCCCCCCCCCCAAAAAAAAAAAAATTCTGATCTACGAAATCAGGCCTGGAATGGAATCAAACTTCAGGAATGGAATCCCTTTTCTATGTTTGGTTCGCGAAATGAAGGGTGGAATGCGATTCCACCTAGAATGGTGATACTATCATTTGAGGGAATGCTGATTCCTCCTTAAACTCATGGAAATCACCATTCCATTCCTACTTCAATTTTTATATGACTATTATGACCTTTAACAAATTAAATAATACCAAAAATACCCAAAATCTAAATAAGCCCAATTTCACACCTCTCTTGAAGAACCCTAGCCGCACCCTCCACCATCTCTATCTCCACCACAGCTCTGCTCTGGCCGCAGCCTCCCCCATCGCTAGCCGCAGCTTCCTCCATCTTGTAAGAACTCTCCCTCTCTCTCTCTCTCTCTCCCCTTGAAATCTACATTTTCACCCTTGGCAGCTGATTCTTCTTCTTCTCCTTTATGCTGCGGTGCTTCTTTCTTCTTCTTCTTCTTCTTCTTCTTCTTCTTCTTCTTCTACCTATAATAAAATGTATCACGAGATGCAGTGTTCTGTGATTTTTAGTAATCTTGAGAATGTTTTTTTGATAGTTGTAGTGTAAAAGATAATAAATATAAAAATGGGTGTGACTAATAAATTTATCAATTTGTTAATTCACTTGTCTTAATTTTTTTCATTTTAATTATATAGTTGTGTAAAGACTTGGAATGATATTAGATAGAAATTCAGATTGTAATTTTTCTTACCTTCTATTATACAATCCATGGGCAGTGGGTGGGCAGAAAGCTGTAGGGTAAACACACATTCATTTGTTTTTTTTTTCTCTTGTGGTCCATTGTTCTATTTACTTTTACTGTTGTATCCTTTGGTAATTTCTTTTGGGCAAGAAATTTTGATATATTGTAAGATGAGACAACAATGCTGAAGAATGGTTTGGTTGCTTTTAATTCAAGCTACTTTTGACTAGCTTGATGTTGCTTTTTAATTTCAAACTGTGCATCTCTTATAAGGGTTCTAATTCATGTAATATTTCAATTTTTTATAGATTTATTCCATGAATATTTTATATAATTATCCTTTTTTCTTTTACTTATGAATTTATTCTTAACTGAGAATTTTCCCAACAATGTAGCTGTTGGATTGAGTGTTTATATATTTATTTGGGAAGCCAGAAGAAAGAATTCGAGAACTCTCCCCCCCCCCCCCCACCATTTCCGAAGAAATCGAACAGTTTTTTTTTTTTTGGATTTTATTCCGTAGATTTATTTAGAATTCTGAGGTTTTTGTTGTGCTCCTTTGGTTGGTGGGACAAGTGGGAGAATAGGACAAGAAAATTTTGATTCTCGGAGGCTTTCCGGAGTTGATTTAAAAAATTGTTCTCTTTGTTCAAAAAATAGGGAAGCCAAAATGTGTGTGTTACTTTGTTGGTACGTTTTAGAAAATTATATTGAAAACAAAGACTCTGGTAACAATTCTTTTAAATAAAGGTTAAAATTTTGTTTTAATTTCAAAATGCAAGCACTTTAAACAACTTGAAACAGCCTTAATAGGTGAAATTTTCCACATTTGTTTACCCCCTTCTTTCTTGGAAGTGAAAAGGTACTGATTAAAAGAGAAAAAGAATGTGAAGGTGGTTTACAAAATTATTTTTGTCTAAATCAAACTCATTGTTTAGATATCTTCTATAATTTGATTATGTAATTTGAGTGGAGGTGGTTTTTGGTTTACACTTTTGATTTGATGATTCACCTTAAGAAAAATGCATTTGGCTACCTCAACTTAAGATTAGGAAGAGTGCATTGTGATTGGGTTCATTTTTTTGCATTTCTTTCAATCGGTTTTGGCTAGTTTGACAATCGAGCACATTCCATGATTGTTTTTTTTTTTTATTCCATTAATTTCTTAAAATAAATACTAGGAGACTCATAAATTAAGTATGTCAAAAGAGTAAAATCTTAAAATAATTTGGTCCTCATTTCAACTTATTATAGTAATGAATTGAATCATAAATAAATTAATATTAAGTACAACATACTTTTGCTGCCTAATTATTATCATTAAATTTGGTATGCACAAGTGTGGTTGTGTTCGCCATAATAAGAAAAAATATATGCTAGATAGTAATAAAATTGTTGGTATTTTATGCAGTAGTAATACAACAACAACAACAAAACCAAGCCTTAGTCCCACTAAGTGGGGTCGGTTATATGAATCCTTTTCCGCCAATTCATGCGATCATGGACCATTTCTTTTGATAGATTCAAAGATATTAAATCCTTACTATCTCCTCCCAAGTTATTTTAGGTCTACCCCTACCCCTTCTAGTGCCCCCCACAGTAACTAAGTCACTCTTCCTCACAAGTGCACTATAAGGCCTACGTTGCAAGTGTCCATACCATCTGAGTCGTCCTTCCCTTATCTTATCTTCTATAGAAGTTACACCTAACTTACCACGAATATGTTCATTCCTTAATTTATCTTTCAATGTTATACCACTCATCCATCTAAGCATCCTCATCTCGGCAACTTTTACTTTTTGGATATTATGTTTCTTCGTCGCCCAACATTCTGATCCATATAGCATAGCTGGTCTTATAGCTGTCCTATAAAACTTCCCTTTCAATTTTAAGGGTATTCTACGATCACATAGAACACTTGAAGAACTTCCCCATTTTACCCAACCTGCTTTAACTCTATGCATTACATCATCTTCAATTTCTCTTTCAGCTTGCATGATAGATCCAAGGTATCGAAATCTACAAGTGCTATATTCGGTGAGGATTCATATCATAGTGATCTGACAAATTTTACGCTGGTTGTCAGCTACCTAACGCAACCCTCCTCCTTAACCCGGGCTTGGGACCGGCTGTGTGTGAAACAATTAGGACATTTAAGTGCATCACAGGCGGAGTTTTTATGCAGTAGTAATGGATAGCTTAAATAATGACAACCAAGATTTGGTGAAAATGGAGATGGAAAATGCTACAACATTATATCTGTCCAAAATCTTCAAAGTGGTTAATCTATTATTTCACATTATGCTTCATGTTTATAAAGCAAGCGCACATAGAAATTCCTTAAATAGATGTTATTTTTTAGATTTTGAGTTACACCAAGATTATGTACGCCATTTAGTTTATGAAAGTGACACAAAATGTAGGAACCAACTTCGGTTGAACATACACATGTTCAATGTGTTGTGTCAAATGGTTGAAGGTATGGGCCTCAAACCCACAAAACACATGCTTGTGGATGAGCAAGTAGCTATGTTCTTACACATTCTTGCACACCATCAAAAGAATAGAGTTATTATGCACAATTTTGGGAGGTTGGGTGAGAGTATTAGTAGAAATTTTAATAATGTCTTGAATTGTGTGGTTTGATTGTACAATGACCTCTTAAAAAAGTCAAAGCCAGTTCCAAAAGGCTCAGTAGATGGAAAATGGAGATGGTTAAAGGTAAACTTATAAGTTTAACTCAACGTTATTTTTTAATGTTACAAAATTTTATACAAATAACCAAACTTTATAGTAGAATTGTTTTGGAGCCTTGGATGAGACTTATATCAATGTAAGAGTACCCTTGAACGATAAGGCTAGGCATCAAACAAGAAAGAATCAAATTGCAGCTAACATTTTGGCAATTCGCTCACAAGATGATCAATTTATTTACATGTTGCCTAGTTGGGAGGGTTTAGCAAGCGACAAAAGAGTACTACAAGATGCTTTGTCTAGAAGAAATGGACTAAAAGTTCCTTAGAGTATGCTGTACAACAAAATTATAACAACAACTTTGGATTTTTTTTTTAGCATTCTTCTTTAGCTATATATTACAAGTGGATTTGGATGGAATTATGAGAGAAAATGTATGACTGCAGACAAACCTGTGTGAGATGAATATTTAAAGGTGAGAAGTTAATTTACTTACAATAAAAAAAAATTTTAATTAGTTTAACTTATTAGTACTTTTCTTGTCAAGATTCATGTTCTATAATTTTATTTTACAGGAGCATAGGGAAGCAGGGACGTACAAAAATAAGTCATTTCCATTCTTTGAGGAATTATGCATCATATTTGGCAAGTATCATGCAACCAGAAAAGATGTAGAAGGACCAGCTGATATGGTTAAGAAGATGGATAAAGAACAGGAGCATGGAACCACTATTGGAGAAAATGAAATTAATGCTAAGGATGGAGTAAATGCATCAGCCGCATCTGAAACTTTAAATGGTTATCCAAATATTGCAACTTCAAGGAAGAGGAAAAGGAGAAATAGTATTGGAAGTGATGATGGTGAGTCGAATTTGATTAAAGCTACGACAATTCTAGCTACAGAAGTGAAAGAAAGTTGTGTGGTTTTTTCTAATGCATTAACAAAACACAAAGATGAATTATATGCTAGCAGATGGGAGAGAAATTGAGAAGTATCCAGACTTAACTTTAATGGAGCAATGGAAAGCTGGGAGGATACTTGGTCATGATCCAAAGTCCATTGCCCTTTTCCTTGCCATACCTGATCATAACAAGCTTGACTGGATAAGAGGGATGCTTGGAGGCCAGATATGATGTTTTGGTGGATGGTTTGGATGTTTTAAGTCACTTTTTTTGGAAGTTATTAGTAACTTATATATGAAACTTGGGTCATGGGTGGATGATTTTTAGTCACTTTTTCATGGAAGTTACAACTTATTAATAGATGTTCGAAGTTTAAAACTTGTTATCCTAGATTGTTCTTCTGGATACTATTATGTTTTTTAATTTAATATATTTTCCATGATGATAGCTTACAGTAATTGGCAATAAAGATTTTAGAAGATGTTCATTGTAAGTGATGTTTCATAGTTGATGTTTGTTGTAGGTTTAGATAAAAAATTGTTTGATTAGCAAGATGATAATTTATCATTTACAGGTGGAATATCAATTTTTAAGAGAAGATGTTGTCATTTTTTATAGAAATTATACAATCATGGGTGATAATTTATCATTTACAGGTGGAATATCAATTTTTCAGAGAAGATGTTGTCATTTTTTATAGAAATTATACAATCATGGGTGGGATTAACAAGATGATGTTGTCAAAATTTAAAAGGAGATGTTGCCCATTTTTTTATTAACAAAGATCGTGGCATAATTTACATGTACAATGCTAAAAATTTAAATTAAAATTACATGAAACTAACATGTAACGTATATGTAATATGATAGTTAAACTTTGTGATCAAATCTTTTTTGGAACATAACTCCTTTAAACATTTCAATATAGTCTATACTTATTGTATGAAAAAAAATTAAATTATAATTTAAATTGAAATTATATAATTAAATATTGCCAAAATAAATAATTCTGCACTAGTGGCACTTTTGGAAACTGGCTTATTTTTTATTCCATTCCAATCCTTATTCCAGGAAAAGTAAACATGGGAAAGGAATAAAAAGTGCATTCCAACAATGATTCTATGTGGCTAACCAAACACAGTAATGACATTCCAATACTAATTCCACTCCTACTTTAATTCCATTCCTACCAAAAAATATCTTTTAAGTCTCCTTCTTTCTCTAACATCATGAGACTAAACCCAATTCTAACACCAACTACCGCCCTCTCAAAGCAACTAAAACAAAGCTCAATAGCTAAAACACCTTTTTATTCTTTTTTAACCCAGCTTGAATAAAGGATTAAAGATGTGTTGAGATTGCAGGTGTGGAGTCGTCGACAACCGCACCAACCCAGCCGTGTTCTTTGACATTGGAGACCGGCGGCCACCAACCTCTGCTAACTATGTTGAAATTGCAGCTACCTTCCTTTGAATTTTACTCCCCCATCTGTGTATATATATATATATGTTGGTGGAAGTGTGCAGAGTGTGTGTAGTGTTGTGCGTATAGCTGAGATTGTGCAGAGAGTGTGTTGTGAGAGAGAGAGAGAGAGAAGAGAGTTGGGTTGAAGGCAGTAGCCTCCTTCTCTTTGTATTGTTCTCCCAGTTTATAGTAAAGTGGTGTGCTCCGTGGACGTAAGTCGATTCGACCGAACCACATAAATCCAATGTTCCATTTTGTTTGTTTATTTTCCCGTGTGTGATTGTTGCTTCTAGATCCACCCCATCAATTGGTATCAAAGCAAGGTTGGAGCAAAATCGCCAAATCAGAGAAAAATTCCCGAATTGGAGCCTCTGTCCAGTAGCCCAAAACTCAGTTTTGAGACCACCATCGAGTTCCTCTAGTCGAGACGAAGCCAATGGTGGTAACCGAAGCTCGAAACGAGCTCAGACGGCACTACACGCGCCTACACGCGCCGCCAACGTCCAAACAACGTTTCCACACGCCACCACGCGACTTCACGTGCCAGAAAATTATCAACAAGTCATTCCATGGCAGGCCACACGCCGGCTTTGCCCGGCAAAGCAACGGAAGGAAGAAAACGACATGACGTTAGCACCACGTCACCCGTCCACGACAACGCAAGGTCAGGCAGGACTGCTCGTCAGCGCCCCGGCAACGCGCCGCGTCAGCACCCAATCAGCCCCACATCAGCGCCAAGTCACGCCCTGTCAGTGGCCTAGTCAACCGCCACATCACCTCGGGCCCATGCCACATTAGCTGCCACGTCAACAGCTGAGACCCACAGTGGGCCCCACAATAACGCACCAGCTAGTGGGCCCCACAAGAGTCGTGTCAATTGTGGGCCCCACTCTATCACGTCAGCAAACGGCGTCACTAACGCCGTTAGGAATATTCCGTCGGTCAGAAGAATATTTCGTTATAGTTGACCAGATTTGACCAGGTTTGACCAAATTTTTTACCGGGCTTTTTGGAGCCATTTCGGGTCCGTTTTTCGAAGTTGAACCAGTGCTAAGGTTTTTGACCATTCCGAATCCAACCATGCTATCCGTTTGAGCTAATTCCATCTCTAGATCAGCGAATTGAGATGTCGAACGAAAAGACCTCACAGATCGAGATGTTTGACGACACGAACTTCGATTTCTGGAAAATGCAAATTAAAGACTACTTGTTTGGTAAGGAGTTACACTTATCATTGAAGGAGAAGCCAGAATCCATGAAGGAGAGCAAGTGAGAGTTGCTTGACAAAAAAGCTCTCGGAGCTATCAAAATGACGTTGGCAAAGTCTGTTGCCTTCAACATCAAGCACTTGACAACCACCAAGTCCCTGGATGTGCTATCCAATATATATGAGTAGCATCAGCCGCGAATAAGGTACATTTGATGAAAATATTGTTTACCATGAGTATGTCTGCAGGTGAAAGTTTTAGCAGATACCTGAATAATTTCAACGAGCTGTCGAATCAACTCGCCTCGGTTGGAATTACATTTTACAGTGAGATCCGTGCCCTACTGATTCTCAGTCAACTGCCTGAGAGTTGGAAAGGTATTGCTATTGCGATCAGTAGCTTCGCAGGAAAATTGAAACTAAAATATGACGAGGTCATCAATATGATTTTGACGGAAGAGATCAGAATGCAGTCGAACAATGCCTCCACTTCAAGTTCAGCCTTGAATGTGGAAAGCCGAGGAAAAGGAAGAGGGCATGGACGATCAAACAATCGCGGCAGCTCTAGGACCAAGCGGTCTAGATCCAGAAATCCCAGAGATTCCCAAGGCACAAAGAACGTTGAGTGCTAGAACTGTGGAAAAGCCGGGCATTTCAGAAACCAGTGCAAAAGTCCGAGAAAGGAATCTGAGGCAAAGACAGAAGCAAATCTCGCCTCTTCCTTAGGAGAAAAAGATGCATTGATATGTTCTCTAGAGAGCAAGCACAAGTCTTGGGTCTTAGACTCCGGAGTCTCATTTCATGCCACTTGCAACAGAGATTGCCTAGACGAGTACACACAGGTAATTTTGGTAAGGTGTACCTTGGCAACGATCAACCTTGCGACATAGCCGGCAAGGGAGTTATGAAGATCAAGATAAACGAGTCAGTATGGAAGCTGAAGGATATCAAATATATTCCAGACCTGAGGAAGAACTTGATCTTAGTTGGTCAACTGGCAGATGAGGGATACACGACGACATTCATTGGCGATCAATGGAAGATTTCAAAGGGTGTACTAATGATTGCGCGAGGTAAGAAAAGCGGAACACTTTATCTAACCTCCAATATCTTCATGTCTATTTTAGTTGCTGCAGGAAATGATGACAGCAACATCTGGCACCAACAACTCAGTCACATAAGCGAGAAAGGACTTAGAGCGATGCACTCAAAGGGAAAACTGAGTGGTCTACGGTCAGTCGATATTGACATGTGCAAAGATTGCATATTTGGGAAACAAAAGAGGGTCAGTTTCCAGACAAACACTCGTGCCCCAAAGAAGAAGAGGCTAAAATTAGTCCACTCAGATGTATGGGGACCGACGCCCATATCATCCATAGGCAGAAGGAATTACTTCGTCACGTTCATTGACGATCATTCTCAGAAAATATGGGTTTACTTTCTGAAGTATAAGTCGAAAGTCTTTAATGCTTTCAAAGTATGGAAAGTAATGGTTGAAAACGAAACTGGTTTGAGAATCAAGAAACTGAGAACAGACAATGGTGGTGAGTATCAAGACACTGGGTTCAAGATATTCTGTTAGAGCACGGTATCAGGATGGAAAGAACTGTGTCAGGTACGCCTCAACACAACGGCGTAACAGAGTGGATAAACCGAACATTGACTGAAAGAGCCAGAAACATGCATTTACAGTCGGGCTTACCATTGCAGTTCTAGGCAAAAGTAGTCGGCATAGCAACAAACTTGATTAACAGGGGTCCATCAGTACCTTTGGACCACCATATACCAGAAGAGGTATGGAGCGGAAAAGATATGAGACTTTCATATTTGAAAGTTTTTGGTTGTGTTGCATATGTACATAGCGGTGATCATGTCAGAAACAAGCTTGATCCTAAGTCCCAGAAATGCACCTTCGTCAGTTACGGTGAAGAAGAATATGGGTATCGCATATGGGATAATGAAAACAAGAAGTTGATCAGAAGCAGAGACGTGATTTTCAACGAAAAAGTAATGTACAAAGATAGGCACACAGCAGAATCCACCGAACCAGTTCAAAGAGAGTCAACCTATGTAGATATTAATGATGTCCCAGAAGGTGTCGGGACGCAACAGCAGAATGCCGAGAATCCTTAAGCGAAGGAACCAGTAGCTCCGGAGCTTAGGAGATCTTCTCGGCCCCATTTACCAAATAGAAGGTATAATTTATTATTTACTTCTTATAGATGAAAGAGAGTCTGAATGCTATGATGAAGCAAGTCAGGTGGCAGATGTGAGCAAGTGGAAGCTTGCGATGAAGGACAAGATGAAGTCCCTCACCTCCAACAGAACGTGGGAACTAGCTGAGTTGCCCAAACATAAGAAGACCCTTCACAACAAGTGAGTGTATAGGATCAAAGAGGAGCATGACGGCTCCAGAAAGTACAAGGCTCGATTGGTAGTCAAAGGCTTCAAGTAGAAGGAACAAATTGACTACACCGACATCTTTGCACCAGTTGTGAAACTAACAACCATCAGATCAGTCTTGAACATTGTTGCCTCAGAGGGCCTATATCTCGAGAAGTTAGATGTGAAAATGGCATTTCTTCACGATGATCTTGATGAGGAAATTTACATGCATCAACCAGAAGGATTCTCAAAGAAAGGTAAAGAGAATCTAGTGTGCAGGTAGAAGAAGAACATATACGGTCTCAAACAAGCTCCCAGACAATGGTACCGAAAATTTGATGGCTTTATGCACAAGAATGATTTTCTAAAATGTAACGCCGACCACTGTTGCTACTTCAAGAGGTATCAGTATAGCTATATCATTTTTTTGTTATATGTGGATGACATGCTAATCACAGGACTAGACATAGAAGAAATCAGGAAATTGAAGCAGCAATTGTCAAAAGAGTTTGACATGAAGGACTTAGGCTCAGCGAAGCAGATACTTGGAATACAGATCTCCAGAGATAAGCGACAGGGAACGTTGCAGTTATCTCAGTCGGAGTACATTAGCCGTGTTTTACAGAGGTTTAACATAAGCTGCGCCAAAATGGTAAATATACCATTGGCAGAACACTTTCGCCTCTCTAAGGATCAGATTCCCCAGACAGATGAAGAGAAGGACTTCATGGCTAAGGTATCTTACGCCTCGACCATTGGAAGTCTCATGTATGTCATGGTTTGTACCAGACCAAACATTGGCCAAGCAGTGGGAGCAGTCAGTAGGTTCATGTCAAATCCAGGGAAGACTCGCTAGGAAGCAGTGAAGGAGATCTTCAGGTACCTCAGAGGCACTGCTGATAAGTGCTTATGTTTCAGCAAAGGAGACTTAAAAGTCAAAGGATATGTATAAGCCGATTTTGCTAGTGAAGTTGATCACCGCAGGAGCACGACCAGATATGTGTTCACTGTTGGAACAACAGTTGTTAGTTCGATGTCACAGATACAAAAGATTGTTGCCCTATCCACTCCAGAAGCTGAGTACGTAGCAGTGACAGAAGCCAGTAAAGAGGTGATTTGGCTCAGGGTTTGTTGACAGAGCTTGGATTAAAGCAAAAGAGGAACTTTTTGTACAGTGACAGTCAGAGTGCGATACATCTGGCAAAGAACTCTGCATTTTATTATAGAACCAAACATATTAGACTGCGTTATCACTTCATCAAATCTCTATTAGAGGATAGAGTGCTAGCACTTGAAAAGATTTACGGTAGCAGGAATCCAGCTGACATATTGATGAAGGTGGTGACTACTGAGAAGTTGAAGTTGTGCTCAACTTCAATTGGTCTTCATGCTTGAAGACAGACATGAGCATATCATTTGCCTATACACTGATTGAAATGGTGTCTTCGTCTCCAAGTGGGAGATTGTTGAGATTGCAGGTGTGGAGTCGTCGACAACTGCACCAACCCATCCATGTTCTTTGACATTGGAGACCGGCAGCTACCAACCTCTGCCAACTATGTTGAAATTGCAGCTACCTTCCTTTGAATTTTACTCCCCCATCTGTGTATATATATATATATACATACATGTGGGTGGAAGTGTGCAGAGTGTGTGCAGTGTTGTGCGTAGAGCTGAGATTGGGTAGAGAGTGTGTTGTGAGAAAGAGAGAGAAGAGAGTTGAGTTGAAGGTAGTAGCCTCCTCCTCCCAGTTTATAGTAAAGTGTTTGCGCTCTGTGGACGTAGGTCGATTCGACCGAACCACGTAAATCCAGTGTTCCATTTTGTTTTTTTATTTTCCCATGTGTGATTGTTGCTTCTAGACCCACCCCATCAAGCTAATGGATTGTTATATTATGGACCTAGAGTTGGGAGAGAAATCAATAAACAACCACAGCGGAATAATTCTTCTCCCTATATCCAAGTAAATATAGTGTATCTCTACTTTTATACGTGTTGAAAATAATAAGAAAAATAATCAATCACACCAAGCCACAAGAACACAATCAATTTTTTACGTGAAAAACTTCCCCAGTGTGAGGAAGAAAAACCAAAGGACCTAGTCCAGTTAAAAAACTCCACTATCAATCAAATAATGGGTACACCAAGTCTTCTCTAATCTCAATTAGAGAATACAAATATCTCTCATCAAGATATCAACAATCTTGGCAAATACAAAGAGAATTGGAGAGAATATACCAAATTCGCAGTTACTGTTCATAGGAAAAAATCCTAACTCCCGAGCTCCAAATCCGATCTCCACCGTTCAGATTGTAACTCCTTGAGTCGTGAAACTCTCCTCCAAATTTTAGCTCGATCGGACCACAGACGAAGCAGGATCGGAGTCTTAATGAAATCTGGGCAGCATGAGAAAAATCACTTTTTTCTCTCTTTCTTTTGAGAAGTGACGGCTCTTCCCTTCTCCCCTCTCTTTTTACAACTTCCTTTAAGTTTTTCCCACTAAAAGGTTGGGCTAATAAAGCCCACCTGGGCTTTCCTCCACATGAAAGGAAATAACCCAACAAATCTCCCTCTTTCCAACTATATGGAGGGAATCGCCATCCCGGCGATTGAACAACAAACTTCAAGCTTCTCCCTTGATAGTGACTTTGTCAACATATCAGAATCATTGTCATCAATGTGAACCTTCTCAAGTTCCAATAACTTATCGTTCAACGCATCTCTGATCCAATGGTATCGTACATCAATGTGCTTCGATCTTGCATGGAAACTGGAATTCTTAGCAAGATGAATAGCACTTTGGCTATCACAAAACAACACATACCTCTGCTGCTCGAAACCAAGTTCTCTCAAAAACTTCTTTGCCCATAGCAGTTGTTTAGTCGCTTTCGTTGCTACAATGAACAATGTCTCTGTCGTAGAAAGAGCAAGGCACTTCTGAAGTCTCGATTGCCAAACTATAGCCCCACCTGCAAAAGTTATCAAATAGTCCGAAGTAGACTTACGAGTATCCACATCCTCAGCCATATCTGCATTTGTGTAGCCAACTAACAATGGTTGTCCGTTTCCTAAACCAAGTCTCAAACTGGAAGTGCCTCGAAGATACCTCATGATCCACTCACTGCATTCCAGTGCTCTCTTCCCGGATTTGACAAGAATCGGCTAACTACACCAACTGCATAGGCTATATCTAGTCTTGTGCAAACCATTGCATATATCAAACTTCCTACTGCTGAGACGTAAGGAACTCTTTCCATGTCTTTCTTTTCCTTATCTGTAGAAGAACATTGTTTTGTACTTAGTTTGAAGTGGGTAGCAAGAGGAGAGCTAACCACTTTAGCTTTGTCCATATTGAACCTCTGAAGCACTTTCTCAATGTACTCCTCCTGTGACAAATATAATTTCTTGGCACTCCTATCACGACTGATTCTTATGCCAAAAATTTTCTTTGTTGGCCCCAAATCCTTCATAGCAAATGACTTACTCAATTGCTTCTTCAACTGGTCAATCCTTGAAGCATTCCTGCCAACAATTAGCATGTCATCCACTTAAAACAGTAAGAAAATAAAATCATCATCAGAGAATTTTTGAACAAATACACAGTGATCTGAAGTTGTCTTCTTGTGGCCTTGCTCCCCCATAACAGACTCAAACTTCTTATACCACTGTCTCGGTGTTTGTTTCAAACCATATAGGTTTTTCTTCAGCTTGCACACATAATCCTCTTTCCCTTTCCCTTTCACTCTGAAACCCTCTGGCTGCTTCATATAAATCTCTTCCTCCAAATTACCATGAGGGAAGGCAGTTTTCACATCCATCTGCTCAACTTCCAAGTCAAGACTAGCTGCTAAGCCAAGTACTATACAGATCGATGACATCTTTACAATTGGAGAGAAGATCTCATCAAAATCAATAACTTTTCTTTGACCGAACCCTTTTACAACCAATCTAGCTTTGCACCGTGGCCGTGAAGAGAACTCATTTGGCTTCTTCTTATAAATCCAATTGTTCTCCAAAACTTTTTTTCCTTTAGGTAGCTTCACTAACTCAAAGGTGTAGTTATCATGCAATGACTACATCTCATCTTGCATGGCCTCAACCCACTCTTTCTTGTGTTCATCTTCCATGGCTTCTAAAAAACTCTGGGGCGCTCTCCCCCGTCAATCAATAACACATATTGTTCTGTTGAATACTGAGTGGAAGGATGTCAGTCTCTAGCTAACCTCCTTGATGGAATCTCTGGTGGAATCTATGGCACTGTCAACGGCTCATCAGTCTCAACATCTCCCTGAACCTATAAAGGAACATCCACATCACCTCTACCCTGGTGGTCATCCTGAACATCATTCTCAACCTAAGATGAAAAATTCTTCAAAGGAACTAGATCCACATCAATCAAACTGTCACCCTGCTGAAACATAGATTTCTCTGCCTTCTCAATATCCTGAATCTTCTGATCTTCTACAAACACATCTTTGCTTCTTACAATTTTTTTCTCAACTAGATCATAAAGCTTGTATTAAAATTCATCTTAACCGTAGCCCGTAGCGAAGGAATATACACTGTCGCGTTTTCTCATCAAGTTTGGACCTTTCATCTTTTGGAATATGCACAAATGCTTTGCACCCAAAAACACGCAGATGATTATAGGAAACATCTTTACCTATCCAAACTTGGTCTGGCACATCAAACTGTAGAGAAACACAGGGTGTAAGATTCAACACATGAACAACAGTGCTCAATGCCTCCCCCCAAAAGGATTTTGGCAATCGGGCTTGTGAAAGCAAACATCTCACTCTCTCAAGCAGTGTTCTATTCGTCATTTCTGCTATGCCATTCAATTAAGGAGTTTTCGGAGGAGTCTTTTGATGTCGAATACCCTACTGTCTGCAATACTCATCAAATGAACCAGAATACTCTCCACGGTTATCAGTCCGGATGCACCTTAATTTCTTCCCAGTCTGTCTCTCAACTAGGGCTTGAAATTTCTTGAACTCAACCAACACTTGGTCATTTGACTTCAAGATATATACCCACAACTTCCTTGAATGATCATCTATGAAGGTCACAAAGTATCTGGAGCCACCAAGTGTTCTCGTCTTCATAGGGCCACACACATCCGAATGTACCAAATCCAGTATCTCTGACTTTCTCGAATGAGGGGAATTCTTGAAGGAAACTCTGCTCTGCTTCCCTGACAAACAATGTATACACCTTTTCAGAAGTGTACTTTTCAGTCCACATAGTAGACTTTTCTTCCCCAGTAGAGCTAATCCTTTCTCACTCATGTAAGTCAATCTCTTGTGCCACAACTCTACTGTACCATTATCCTCCATCGCATTAACAATATCATTGGAGATCTTTGCTTGCAAAGTGTACAATGCAAAGTGCTTCATACCTCGAGCCACAACCATAGCACCTCCGGAAAGCTTCCACTGGCCATCACTGAAAGTATTGCAATACCCTTCGTCATCAAGTTTACCTGCAGAAATCAAATTCAAACGAATGTCAGGAATATGTTTCACATCTCTAAGAACTAAACTCGTGTCATTATTTGTCTTCAGATACACATCCCAAATTCCAATGACTTTAAACAAGCCATCATTTCTCATTTTTACTGTTCCAAAGTCACCAGATCTATAGGATGTAAAGAAATCCTTCCGAGATGTAGCATGAATGGAGGCACCACTATCAATCACCCAATTGGTCTCATGATATGCAACATTTATCATCTCATCATCATAAACAATGAGGAATTCTGCAGGAGTGGTAGTAGCAACTCTATCATCACCATCTTTGTCATCTCCATTCTTCGTTCCCTTCCCTTTCTCATTCTTGTTTTCTTTCTTCAATTGCCTGCAATATTTCTTGATGTGTCCATTTTTCCCGCAATGATGACACTCAACAATTGCAAACTTGTTGGACTTGCTTCTGCTGTTATCTCTGTTCTTCGGACCTCTGCTCTAACTTCGCTTCCTATTTTGTGTAACCAAGATCTATGACTGTGAAGAGGATTCGTGTGTTTTTCTTCTCATCTCTTCATTTAGCAAACAGCCCTTGGCCATATCCATCGTAATTACACCTTCTGGAGCGGAGTTAGACAATGAAGTTCTGAGCGTCTCCCATGAGTCCGGCAATGAACCAAGCAATCATAACCCTTGTATCTCATCATCAAACTTAATACCCATTCCAGCCAACTGATTAATAATTCCTTGGAATGTATTCAAGTGATCAAATAAAGGAGTCCCGTCCTGGTACCTCAAAGCCATCATTTGTTTAATCATAAATAACTTATTATTTCCAGTCTTTCTAGCATATAACTGTTCAAACTTATTCCATAGAGAACGTGCATTTATTTCTCCACTAATATGGTTCAAAACATTATCATCTACTCATTGCCTGATATACCCACACACCTGTCGATATAACAAAATCCATTCCACATCAGACTTTTTTTCTAATTTTTCAGCACTAAACACCGGTAGGTAATAATCTTTCACATAAAGAAGATCCTCCATTTTTCCTTTCCATATGTGATAATTTGAACCATTGAGATTAATCATTCTACTAGTATTTGCTTCCATAACTCAAACTACCAACCTAACAATCTATTAACCGGGCTCTGATACCACTTTGTTGAGAGAGATATCAATAAACAACCACAGCAGAATAATTCTTCTCCCTGTATGCAAGCAAATATAATGTATCTCTACTTTTATACGTGCTAAAAATAATAAGAAAATAATCAATCACACCAAACCACAAGAACACAATCAATTTTTTACGTAAAAAACTTTCCCAGTGTGAGGAAGAAAAACTATGAGACCTAGTCCAGTTAAAAACCTCTACTATCAATCAAATAATGGGTACACCAAGTTTTCTCTAATCTCAATTAGAGGATACAAATATCTCTCATCAAGATATCAACAATCTTGGTAAATACAAAGAGAATATACCAAATTCGCAGTTACTGTTCACGGGCAAAAATCTCAACTCCCGAGCTCCAAATCCGATCTCCACCATTCAAATTGTAACTCCTTGAGTCGTGAATTTCTTCTCTAAATTTCAGCTCGATCGGACCATAGATGAAATGGAATCGGAGTCTTGATGAAATCTGGACAGTGTGAGAAAAATCAATTTTTTCTCTCTTTCTTTTGAAAAGTGATGGCTCATCCTTTCTCCCCTCTCTTTAACTTCCTCTAGGTTTTTCCCACTAAAGAACTGGGCTTTGGGCTTTTAATAAAGTTCACTTGGGCTTTCCTCCACATGGAAGAAAATAACCCAGCACCTAACGCTGAACAAAGTGCAAGTGAAAATTTAGAAAGAAAATTTGGGAAATTGATTCAATAAAATTCAAATATTTAATTTTCTTATTTATATATTCCAAAACATTTTAGAAAACTTTTCCACCGTTCAAACAATTTATTCATTTTTATGCTCCAATTGATAACTCCATACAGTATCTGCGATGCTCATGTGACTAACTGTTCAAACAACAGGCAATAAATATATACAGGAACACTTTGCGGGTGAAATACCTCCTAGCGGGAAGAATGCCAACAGTCGGAGCGTAAGAGTTGTACTTAGCAGAGCGAACGGCGTCGACGACGGCGTCTTCGGCTACGTGAGTAGTTCGAAAGCAGGGGAACGCCGAGGGGTCGCCGTGGCCGAGAGGAACAATCGGTCGGCTATCTGCTCCGTCAAGATTCTCCATTAACATGTTGAGGACGCTTCTGATGGAGACCCCTGCTGCCCTGTTCAGCTCCTTGTTCGTTCGGAAACCGCATTTCTTCGACCAGTTCTCCATCTCGTCTGCCCGTTTCTTCTTCAATGGCCTTTCCGGTGGCTCTGGTCTGGAGTTTTTGAGGCGCAACGATGGGTTTTTGAGGCGCAACAATGGCAGACGCTGCGAGGCTGTAGATTACGGTGCATGCTTGAAATGAGTGGCTAAAAGCACTGGCCGCTGGACGAGCCGAGGGCGCCAAACACCCGGCATAACCAAAAAAAAAAAGGAAAAGGGAAACTGCCAAACCATATGGGGAAACGTAAGTCACGTGACAGGCTAAAGACAACTTTATGACATTGGAAAGACGCGTACCTCGTCCTCCTTTTACTAATTTAGTATTAGAGGAGACCCCTCCTTGAAAATAAAGGTTCGTTTGGTATTAAGCAAAGAGTTTTATTCCCAATTTAATTTTTTTTTAAATATATATATTAAATAATATCCTATTCTAGAAAGTATTTTCCATAATAACTCTGACGTAATCTCGCTACTTGGTTCAGCGAAACTTTAACAAATCTTACTGGATCAAGTAGCGAGATTTGGTTGGAAAAGTTGGATGTGTGGCAAATCTCGCTGGTTCATTCAACGAGATTTGTTTCGAAATACTAATGGCTCATCCACCTGCTGTTGGACGCGTGGTAAATCTCGCAAGTTCATCCAGTAAGATTTGCTTCGTCCCTAAAACTACCTTTTCTCGTTCACTTTTGTGCGCAAACAGAACGACCCTACACGCAAAGAGAAGGAGAGGCTTTGCAAGTGCAGCAGAGGCTTTGCAGGTGACCGTTTGGTAGGTTGTCGTTGGTGCAGGTGACCGTTCGAACTCGAGTAACCTATAAAACTCGGAAGAATTTTATTTTCATTGATTCTTCAAATTAATTTTCACTACCTATTCAAGAGTTGTTATTATAGATTCGGAATTTACTATTTTGCTTTCGATTTCTTATTTGGAAGCTGCATCTGAAACCCCATTAAGATAAGACCTTTATTTTATTTTTTGTATTTTATTAACTTACAAAAAAATGAAAAAAAAATACAAATTTGTCTACAAGCTATGTTTATATGATATATATATACACACACACACACACTTTTATGTTAAAAATGATATGTAAGAAGAAAACATAACGTATTACATTACCATCTAACAATAAAATGCATGTAAAAAGCTTTTTTATATTTTATTAAAGTACAAAAAAAACAAAAAAACAAAAAAAAAACCAAGGGCCTATTTGTCTGCATGCTGTGTTTATATGATATATATATATATATATATATATATATATATAGAGAGAGAGAGACACACACACACACACACATATTTTTAGCGATAATCTACTTTGATAAATTTAGCGATGTCGTATTACTTGTGTAATGTAGGTTTTATAACTCAATTTAATTTATATTGTATTGTGTTGTGTAATGTATAAAACAATTATCAAATTGATGAAAATGTTGATAAAATTATTGTTACTGTGTAAACAATTTGTAAAAATGCACAATAATGAAGCAACAACAATAAATGTGTGGAACGATAATGTGTACATTATCTGGCACAAAAGCCAATATAAAAAATAATAAATAACAAATAATGTGAAGGTTATCATTGTCTATTAATAACATAAATAATATTTAGTGTTATGTTTGTTACTATAAGTATGTAATATATAACAATGAAATTAGTATAATAAAAAAAGACACATCAATGTGAGTGTGATGTTATGCAATTAAGTAATAATATTCAATGAAATGTAATAATATTATAAATAATATGCAGAATTATGCAATTTAATAAACAAATGTGAATGATGAATATATGATAATAAAAATAGCATAAAATTAAATATTTGAGCATCATATTTGTGATAAAATGTAAATGAAGAAATAGAAATGCAATTGACGTTCAATAGAATGTTAATTTATCAATAATATGACCTGAAAAAACAGTACAAAAAAAATTATTGAATTAAAATTAATTATGTATAAACAGTGAAAATATATATTTCAAAAATGGGAATAACATTCTAATTAGCATATACAAAATGAATAAATGTAAAAAATAAGAAAAAAACGTAAGATTAATATAATCGTAAATGTGAATATTTATTGTAAATTTGTAAATAATGGATAAGAAAAACATTATTTATTAAGTAATATTAAAAAAATTAAATAAATAAACGTTAAAATGGTGCATAAAGAAAAATTAAAAATGACTTACAAATGATATATGATGCAAAATAGAAAATAAGTTTGAAATAATGCTTTAACAAAATTTAATACACATAATAGTGTTAAATGATCAAACAATAAAAAAAATGTGTAACATATATAATGTAACTTTATCTAAACATGTAAATTTAACCTTGTTTACTGATACAAATGTGGATTAGCAACAAAATGTAGTGATACTATATAACCCTTTTTTTTGTCACTTACTAGTTTATTGCAAGTTCTTTTTTATATTCATCGCTTTGTTTGTTTTTGTATTCACATAGTATTAAATTACATATTTTCACAATTCTTCATCTTTCTTTACTTGCTTTTACACATTGTTTATTATTATAAAATAGGGTTTTTTTCACTATTTTCTTGTTTACTGCTCTATCATTCTCATATTTTCATACTCATTATCGGTTTCAATATCATAGCGGAAATCTGTAACCTGACATTGGAAGTCTAACCTCTGGTTTAACGAAACTATGGTCGTCACTGGCGAAACCATTGCATAATCATTGCATATTTTCATACTCATTATCGGTTTCAATATCATAGCGGATACCCATAACCTGGTGTTGGAGGCCTAACCTCTGGTTTAACGAAGTTATGGTCGTCACTGGCGAAACCATTGCATAATCATTTGCATCTTTTCATACTCATATTCTGATTATATTCTTTCAATTTGATTTACAAACCGAGTGACAATTTGATCTGAATGTCTCCTACATGACTGATATAGTGATGTGAATTGCATGCTAGTAGATATTATAGGTTCTCGCATGCTCAAATTGAATTATTACATTACTTGCAAATGTTTCAGGGACATGGTAAAAATGGACAAATGTTTAAATGATAGATGACATGCTGCCTAAATTTCGATAGAACTTTTCCTAGAAAAGTAACTATGTATTAAGATGAAAACAATTAAATACATGCAAATATGTTTTTGAAAGGATGAGTGAAACATATAAGAAAGATTGCATGCTCATGAACGTATAGAGAAGATTGCACTAGTGAGTTGATAAAATCAGAATAATAGATAACTAGTGCAGTTGCGTTAAAAGGATGTTTATACTGTCTCGTATACTTAGTGAAATTAATTCTTGATTACTATAAGTAACACATATCATTTATACATACAATTTTGTTTTGTGTAGATCTTTTTTATTTTCCAAGCACCGATCAAAATAACAGGAAGCTCAAGTCGTGCTTCGGTGACGGTATTGTTGTATATAGGGGGGACATTATAACCGGAGCAGATGGTGTTAGTTATAGTGGTCCGCCAGTTCGACCAATTTGAATTGGACATAGGTATAAATTAAATAAATTATATACGAAGATATACAAATATTTGCATATTGATCCAGATCAATATGCATTGCGAGTGACTATAAGATACCCTTTGCGAGGGTTTAATAATACAGTCCTCTATGAGGCTATTCCCATATCTGATGACCATGGTCTGCGCATTGTGTTGGACGCACATTGCGTAGGTCTGACATATTTAACTGTGCAATTATATGTCGAACCATTCCTCAAATGGGTGTAACCGCGGCTAAGCAGCCAAAGGCAGCTGCCGAGCATTTGGATAAAGTGGAGGAAGATAGCCAACAAACATTTCATATCAATATGAGTGTGGAGGTTGGTGGTATACCTACTGTGGATTTTAACGAATATCCGGGATTGTCGTTTGAGCCGCCGACATACGAAACACCTGTTCCTAACACGTATCCGCGGGGAGGTTGCAAAGAAGTCCTGACAGAGGGTCCAGGATCATTGTTCGCCATTGCGAATGACACATTGACGAGGGAATGAACATTACGAATGATGTTCATCTTCAAGATGAAGACACGTACGAGTAGGAAACGGGGAAAACGTTAAATGAGTTCCCCGATATTGTGAACCCACCCCCCCCCGTGAAACGGATGATGCCACGTTCGACGCCTAGTTCATGGACGAGCCTCCGATGCACGGTCATATTGACCTAGATGCCGCAAATTTAACTGCGGTGGATAAGCTTCCTACATACGTGGCTTGTTGGGATGAATCCTCTAAGCTGAGTAGGGGGGTGCTCTTCAAGTTGAAAGATCAGTTGATCATGGCAGTGCAAATGTATCACGCTCGAACCCACCATGACTTTCACGTTGTAAGATCTACCCCAGATTTATGGGTTGCTAGGTGTGAGGAGCACGATTTTGGATGGAGATTGCTTGCAATGTATTGGATGAAATACCGATTATTCGAAATCACCCAATATGGTGGTCCGCACACGTGTCTGAATGAACTTCTCTCACAGGACCATAACCAAATCACATCGTTCTTCGTTACTAGGGAGATAGTGAATATGATAAGGGGAGATGCGTCGACATTGATCACCACATTGAAGGAGTTCATAGATCGACGCTTTAGCTATTTGATCTCGTATAAGAAGGTTTGGTTGGGCTAACAGAAAGCAATTGCCCAAGTATTCAGCGATTGGGAGAAGTTCTATCAAATGTTGCCAAAGTGGATGGAAGCGATGTGCGCGTACAATCCTGGGACAATAGTCAGGTGGAGGTGGAATCCTGTTCCAGGTAGCGAGAACACCATAACCTTTGTATCTATATTTTGGTCATTTGTAACATCTATTCAGGATTTTCGTCACTACCCTCCCGTCATATGTGTGGACGGGACACACTTGTACGGTAAGTATAAGGGAAAACTCCTAATTGCAACATAAATGCAAATAGGCAAATATTTCCCTTTGCATTCACTATTGTCCAAGAGGAAAGCCTGGACACATGGAATTGATTTCTGTGTTGTCTTCGTTCCATTACCGATAGGGATGACATTTGCCTTATATTAGATTGGCATCTAGGAATTCTCGTTACAGTGCAACGCAATCTTGATTAGCAACCACCATGTGCCCACCACCGATTATGCCTTCAACACGTGGTTAGCAACTTTAATACGAAAGTACGGAGTGTCAATCTTAAGCGTATTGTGATGACCCAAAGAATAATAGTATTTAAATAATGATTAAGAGGGTGGAAAATGACATTACACTTTGGAAGGAATAATCGAGAGAAATTTTCAAGACCTCGTCGACGAACACAAGGAATTCGTCAACGAGGGTATAAGCGGACCTCGTTGACAAAGGTAAGATTTGTTGACGAGGAAATACCGAGAGAGGTTTTGAGCAGTTTGAATTTTGTCGACGAGGAGTGGGTTTCGTCGACGAAATTATTGAAGGACTCGTCGACGAGATGACGTGTCTCATCGACAAATCTAACCCTATAAATAGTAGAAATCCAAATTAAACGAGAAAATTAAGAAAAAATCTCACTCTCTCTCTCTCTTTCTCCCTACGATCTCTCTCTCGTCTCTCTTCGATTTCGGGTCGGATTTCCGCTGGTTCGACGATCTGAAGCTACCACAACGCTCATGGGGAAGTTCTCTCGAAATCTGCCGGAGCGGATAGTTGGTGAAGCAAGTTGGAATTCATCCCTAAGTTGAGGTAAGACTTTTTAAGCCAAGTTTGGTCTTACGGTAGTTATAGGAAATGATATACATGTGAAAATACTAATGTTTAATTCTGGGGGTTGTCGTTTTTAGGGCATTGATCAAGAAACCCTACGGGTGTTAAACCGAGATTTTTAAGGGTTTTCTAAGTAGTCAGGTAAGGGAATAAACTAAAACAGTTATTTTCCATGCAAATTATTATTATGTATGAGTAAATTTACTTTCAGAAAAGCATGTATCATATCTGTATATTACGAAAGAATTGTACATTTAGGAAAATACTGCTAATATGTTGAAATGAATATGTATGTATGAGATGTCAAAAACTATGATTTTAGAATACAACGTACGGTTTTATACAGCAAATGTGTGACATGAATATTATTTTACGTGGGAAAATATCATGATATGACAATGATATGAATGAAATATGTTTTGAAAAATTATGGAAGAATACAGTACATTATGATGTTGAAAATATATGATAAATTGATTATTTTCATAATGATATACATGTATGAAATGATTTCGGTGTGAGACTGTATTTATGTATGATTTCAGCGTGAGACCGTATTTATGTATGATTTTGGCGCGAGGGCGTATTTATGAAATGTTCGGCACGAGGCCGTATTTATGAAATGATTTCGGCGCGAGGCCGTATATATTATCATGTATTATATGTTATCAGAACCCAGATGTTAATTTAGTTCAATTTAGGAGCACAGTACCGTAGCTTATAGATAAGATATCTATGATCAGATTGGTACAAACCACCCCACGAAGGGGTGGGAGATGGATAGTTGATGTGGCTTTCAGTGGAATGTGGACATCCACCTAGCAGTCCGGACCAGGGTGTGGCAGGCCCATTGTACTTACAAACATTTTTGACTCTGTAGTGGTCGGCCAGCCATTGTCGGGTCCTGCGTTTGGGTTACACAACCTGTCATGGGGGGTAATATATGACATCAGCTAGCTATTCATCTTGGGTATGTTTTCAGTATTATCAGTTATAATATATGTTTTATGTATGATATGATTTATTAGCAAAAATGAAAGTATGTGATTATTCAATACAATATTATGAACGTTTACGGAAATATGAAATGTACTGTATATGTATAATTGCCTTAAATGTTCATGTTACCACACAACTGTTTTTAGTTTATTTTCCCTTACTGAGAAGTGTCTCACCCCCGAATATTAAATGATTTTCAGGAGACCTTGAGAGATCGGCGGGTTGTGGCCGCCGTTGAGTGAGTTGAACTTCCCTGCTAAAAAGGTAAGCTTTGATCTAAGATCAGGAGATTTTTGTTGTGAGATCCTAGGTCTATTTTGATGTTTTGGTGATTGTATTCAAATACTGTATTTTGGGAGTGTAGTGGACTTTGGTATTATGTAACTCATGGTTTGATGGATGTAAATTATTTTTACTGCTGCTTAGATTTTCGCTGTTTTATGTGTAGTAATCGGAAAAATTTTTTTTTTTAAATAATAATAATAAAATAATAAAATAAAATTAATTAATTAAATTAACAAGTAAAATGAATAGTATGATAAGGAAAATATATATATATATAAATATTGAAGCATGTATATATATATATATATATATATATATATATATATATAAGTAAGTTATTATGATATGCATTTAATATATAGGTTAAAGGTATATATATATATAGAAAGTGTGAAAGCTTCTTCAAGAAGCTTTACTTTAATTAATGATTACTCTATATAAAATATAACTCAAGCTTCTTCAAGAAGCTTGTTTAGATTTTTTGGAAGTGCTCTCTCTCTCTCTCTCTTCTCTCTCTCTCCTACGATTCTCTCTCTCTCTCTTCGATTTCGGGTTAGTTTCACGCCGGATCGACAAACCGAAGCCATCACGACGCTCTTGGTAAAGTTCTCTACAAGTCTGCCAGAGCGGATTGTCAGGGAAACGAAGTTGGATTTCATCCCAAATCCAAGGTAAGATTTTATATTCAATATTTGGATTTTTGACAGTTGAAGAAAGTGATATACGCGTAAAAATACTAAACTTTAATACTGAAAATTTTCAGTTCCAGGGGTGTTGATTGGGAACGTTGAGAATCATCCCTAAGTTGAGGTAAGACTTTTTAAATTGAATTTGACTTAGTGGTAGTTATAGAAAATGTTGTACGTAAGAAAATACTAAACTTTAATTCTGCGAGTTTTCATTTTCAGGATATTGAGTTGATAACCTTGTGGGTACGGGGAAGATTTTCTTAGGGGCTTTTTAGGAATCAGGTAGGGGATCAACTAAGCTAGTTTTGTTTTGAGAAAATACATGTATATATATGTAGCATCTAGTTTCAGGAAAAAAATAAAAATATTTATATATATGATTTATATTTGAAAAATACTGTTTAAATGATGATATGTTGAATACGTAGAAAATTTGTTTTGTGTGGCATGAGTATAAAAATGTTGTGAAATACTGTTTTATGGGAATGGGGACAATATGGATTTCTATGATGAAAAATCGGAGTACAGGCCGAGATATATATATATATATATATATGTGTGTGTGTGATTTGCCGGCGTACGGGTCGTGCTATGTGGATATGTTTGCCGGCGTACGGGCCGTGCTATGTGGATGAGATTTGCCAGCGTACGGGCTGTGCTACGTGATTTGCCGGCATACGAGCCGAGCTATGTGATTTGCCAGCGTACGGGCTATGCTATGTGATTTGCCGGCGTACGGGTCGAGCTATGATAAAATGTGTAATTCCGGCGTACGGGCCGATGATTTTCATGAAATATGTATATGTGAAAAATGATATGATTGATTTGATAATTATTGATATGAGATATCCATGTATCACGATTTTAGTATATGTATATGATATCAGAACCTGGTTGGCTTGGTCTAGGCTAGCACTTGCACGGTACCATTGCTATATGTCCAAGGTCCTCGTGATCATGATATCTGTGCTAACGCCGCTGTATGAAGTGGTGTGAGATTGGATGGTTGATGTGGTTATTTTCAAGAAGTGTGCTGTTATCGCCCCTAGTGTACGGACCAGTCTGGGTAGACCCATCGGACCTACAGACTACTATTTGACTTGGTAGTGGTCGGCCAACCATTGTTAAGTCCCGCCTTTGGGCCACACAACCCAGTCATGTGGGGGTAATACATGACAACAGCCAGCTAACCTACCAGGATTGTTTTATGTTATTATTATTATGATATGAGATGAGAAATGTTTATGAAAATGCAGTATGTTCTGCCATGTTTTGATATGCATATGTTTTCCCAGATTTGATAAACAGTATTGAATATGTTATGTATGGTATATGTAGAACACAAAATACTCATGTTGCCACACACTGGTATTAGTTTATTTCCCTTACTGAAAGGTGTCTCACCCCTAAATCTTATACATTTTTCAGGAGCCCTTGATAGGAGAGCAGGAAAAGCCCCGCTGATCTAGATCAGTTGTTTACCCTCTTTGGAAGGGTAAGTTTTTTGTAGGGACAGTTAGGTTTTGTGGGGATTGTCCCTAGATTTCATTTTTGAGATGTATATACTGTGAGATAGTAATTGTAGTGACTCTAGTATGTGTTATGCACATTATGATGAGATGTATATGATTTTATACTTTCTGCTGCGTAGGCTTCTGCTGTATGTTTTGTTATATCCTTGGTGCCCACGGGCCCAGGTGGATTGTGACCTGCTGAGCCAGAATGTATGATGTGATGATAATTTATTTATATAAAAAAAAATGTGTGAAAAAGGAGCAGGTCGTTACATTATGTCAGGTTATTCCCCCTACCCATAGGTTCGAGTTGATGTTATTATTATTTATGTTTATTATGTGATAAGAGAAGCAGGTCGTTACACGTATGACGAGCGAGCGAGAAGGCAGCATCAGGTGAGAAAATTTGACATGTGGATGGAGAGGATATTTGATGAGGGTGGGGAACCAAAGAAGTCATTTTTCAATCAGATCCCTCCTCATATGTGGATTCAGTGCCACGACGGTGGAAGAAGGTATGGGAATATGACCACTAACCTTGTGAAATGTTTCAACACTGTCCAGAAAGGCGCTTGTAGCCTTCTAATAATAGCCCTTGTGCAACTAACATTTTATTGCATTGCACATTATTTCAATAGCCGACGGGAGGCTGCTCGTAATGCAATATCTGGAGGAAATGCATTCACTCTGCATATATTGCTAGCGATGGAATGTGTGCAATGAATTTGGGAAAATTTTGATAGCAATTCATCTAAAACTATAGCTTTTTTCTAATGATAAAACTACTTATGTCTTATGAATCTCAATAATTTTGCATCAATCAGATGTCATTCAAGTCCAATGATCAGTAAAAGGTTTAAAACACATGCATAAGCTCCAGATGTTTCAAGTTAATTTGAGCTAAGAGCAAGTAATTTGAATTCAAGCTAAATTATCCATGCACATTCATCAATATTTTAGCAAAAATTTGAATGTTTTAGGAAATGTCAGACGAAAATCCGGTAGCATGTCGTCTGTAAATAGGACATTTCCCATAAAACCTGCATTAAAAAAGTTCAAGTAACTAGTATATCATCCAGTTTGAGCATGCAAGAACCTAAAATTTCTACCAACAGACAATTCTCATCAACTACATCTGCCATGTAGAAAGCATCAATCAGGCAAACAGAATAATCAATGACATTTAAAAAACATGCAAGCCATCATATATAAACTAAAATCAATCACCACAAAATAGTAAGTATTAGTATCTGTGTGTGAGTGTGGTGAAAGTGAAAAGCAAAAAGCAAAAATGAAAGTAGTATAGTTACTACATACCCAAATGTATATAAAACAGATAAGATAAATGAAATAAACTATATGAGCCGCATATCCTCAGGCATCCTCTAGGCCTTTTCATCATCAGGCCCTTCCTCGTTGTAGCTCATATCCATCTGCTCCTCACCATCATCCTCATTATTCATCTTCCTCAGGCGCTCACCAAGGATGTGGAAGTTCACCTTTACAATAGACTAGAACTCTAAGAACTCGGCATAAAACTCAAAATGCCTCACCTAGGATGAGGATGTCTACTCCCTGATCTCCCTCTAGATATAAGTCCTAAACTCACCAAAGGACGCAGTGAGACCAGTGATGGCTGCCATAATCAGAGCATTGGATGGCATGTGGGGCTACATTTGAGGAACCTCCTGTGGCCCTGGTCCTCTCTCGGGTACAGTTGGCAACCACATGTTGCCGGTCAGCTCATAACCTATCAGCTTTAGGGTCGTGGAGGAGAAGGTATCAGTGCCTTTTATCTTTTTTAGTACTGCATACGGAGTCCTGGTGACTCTCTCTCTGACAAAAATCTTAGTTAGGATGCCCCCGTATGGTAGAATAATCCTCTTGCCCACAGTCTTCACAAACATCCACTTTATGATCAACCTAGGAAATTCCAGCTTCTTTCTTGAAAAGAGGTACCACATCACGAAGCAATCTAGGTATGAAACATAATCCCCATACCCAAATTTTGGCAGAATGTTATAGGAGATCAAGTGGTGCACAACTTTAGCCTCAAGTGTCAGAGACCTGTAGCTGGGGGTGTGACTAAGATCAACCACATGGTTAGTCATAACCAAATTAATGAAAGTACTCACAGTGAATTCTTGCTCGTTAATCCAAGTCGAGACCGAGTTGGGGTAGTTAAAATCTCCTATCTAGATATCGAAAGTGTCGACCAGATATCTGTCGTCAAACTGTACATCGATCTCAAACACCTGGGAGTAGTATCCCTAGTTATCCTATCTTTGGTTTGCATAAAATAGATAGACAAGAATGGGATATATCCCTCTAGGATAATAGCTAATGAATTCGTACCATCCTTGATATTTGAACATCTCGAGCATATTATTAAAATAAGTCTACATGAATTCTATGTCGAGAACTTTACCTAGAATGGACTCTTTGAGCCTAAAGACTCTCTCGTATTTTATCCTCCTTTCTGCAGAAGTGAACCATTGCTCAAGAGCAATGTCGGATTCAGCTCTCCTTTGATCTCTAAACATGGTTGGAAGAGGTATTCTGAGGCAAACTAGGCTTGGAGTGACTGTAAGGGATGGCCAGAAGAAATAAAAACTGAAGTGCTCTCAAGGAATATAAAAAAATGAACTAATTTCATGCTGCCAACATATATATATATATATATATATATATATATATTGCGGTTCGGTCGCCCGATCCATTGTTCATTCGCCTGAGCCATAATAATTACCCCAGAAGCTGAGTTTGTTCAGTTGGCTGAACATTGGTCGGTTGGATGAATTTCAGATGTTGTTTCATATTCCAACCCTTGGTAGCCCGAATGAAATTAGTTCATTTTGATTCGGTTGGCTAAATCTCTCTAATAAAGTACTTCGGTTGCCCGAAGTTCAAATCGGTTTTGCGGAACCATGTTCGGTGGCTCGAACCTGTTTTGAACAGAAAAGGTCAAGCACCCGAATGAGCTCAATGAGTTGGTCAACTCACATGTTTGGTCGATCGAATGGTCTAGGCTGAAACGGGTTTAGCCGATCGAACCTAGTCAACTCTTCTCCCTTTGACTTTTTCTCAGTTGACATAACTTCCTATGATTTAGTTGCTTGACCTAAGGATTATTAAGGGCACTAATGCTAATATTTTGACACTTAGATCATTTTCAGGTCAAGGAGAGATGGATTAATGTTTTTCTTTGACTCTCAACATTTGCTTCATTTTTACCCATTTCCGTTTGAATGGACAATCAAACTTTGTGTGCCCCTTCTTTTTACATAATGTGCAGTAAGTATGAGTATAAGGACTGGATAAGGTACTATCATAATGTTTGGACTCTCTCATGAAGTACCCCATGTACAAATTTTTCTTCTTTCTATTTCTAACTCCGTTATATCCTATACCTTCCTTATCTAAGGTAAGCTTTTGTGAACCTAACAACTTGTTAAAGTTGTGTAATGACCTGCTACTTATATCATTTTTTTCCATTATATATATAAAACATATAACATAAAGTCAATCTGCCTGTAATACTTCTGAAAACATCTCAGGCCCAAAGGAGCACTAAGGAAACTCTGCACTCCATACATTCCTAAACAGCGGTGTACACAAAACTATAAACATCTATATACAATACCAGGAAACTGTGAATCCTAAAATACATATATATCACAAAATGCCAAGTGACATCATCAAAACCTTGAATCTACCCCAAACCACTAGCACCAAAGAACACCTACCCTTTCCAATAAGGGCAGCGTAAGCAGTCCTCTACCCGCGAGCCTGATCCGCTCGCCTAACTGGATCTCCTGAAAAATAGTAAGTCACTGGGATGAGACAACGCTCAGTAAGAGGAAATATGCTATTACTAGTGTGTAGCAGCTGAGTTATACATTTAATATATAGATATAATACTGATACTGTAAAATAAATATGTTGGTATGCTGTACAAAACTCTTGTAATATAATTTAAAATACAACTGTGTATCTGAGTTTTCTATTCATACATACTGCTAATATTATAATATAATTGCTGTTGTGTGATATATCTGTATATATGAACTTCTGAGATAATACCCTGGGATCTGTATGTCATGATTTAACCCCTCATGACAGGGTTGTGCGGCCCGTAGGCGGGACTTACTTTGGTTGGCCTACCAGGCAAGTCAATCTATATCTCTATCAACTGACAATCTAGCCCACTGCAATCTCTCTGGGCAATCTCCAAATCTATCTCGTCTAACCGGCCACCTCAACCCAACTTGCTGGGGAGACTGTAATCTCTTCTAGCGCGGTTAGACGGAATCCACATACTCTCTGAGATATGTGGTTGCACTCTATCTGAAATAGCAACGGTATCGTGCTCTACTGTCTGTATCTGTCTGAAATTTCCTTAGGGATATGATACTATGTAATACTAATATATATATATATATATATATATATATATATATATATATATATATACTTATCTTGCTATTTTGACATGATTTCAAAATAATCATAACACTACAAATCTGAACTGAAATATCTAAAATATCTAACTGAAATATCAATAATATATGTCTGAAATATCTATAATATCTGTCTGAAATATCTGTAATATCTGTCTGCAACATCTATAATATCTATCTGAAATATCTATAATATATGTCTGAGTGTTATGGTTTTAGAAATCATGTCATTCTGAAAACTACAATAAATCATACTTTCTGTTAATATTTGTATAACTGGGTATTTGTAAAGTTATTTAATCATCATACAAAATTGTAGTAAACTCATGCCACACATTTGAGTAATCAAAATCTCATGCTCAATTTATGTAATTCTACTATCATACTAATAACAATAATATTCTGGAAAACTGATCAATAAGCTGATATATATATATATATATATATATATATATATATATACATAAACATAATCTTTTCACATACATTCTAAAATCCCTAGCATAGCATATTTCCCTTACCTGACTATTAGAAAGCCCCTAGTATAACTGGTCCTACACCCGCAGGGTTCCTCGCTCAACACCCTAAAAATAACATCCCCCAGAACAAAATTTCAATATTTCTCTGTGTACAACATTTCTTATAACTGTGGTAAAACCAAATATTGAATAAAAGGTCTTACCTTGAATTTGGGATGAAATTCAAGGCAGCCTCACCAACGATCCTCTGGCAGACTTGTAGAGAACTTCCCTAGGAGTGTCGTGGTGACCTCGAATCGTCAAACTAGCAAGAATCCAACCTGAAACTTAAAGAGAAGATGGGAGAGATGAACAGGGGGGAGAGAGAGAGAGAGAGAGAGAGAGAGAGAGAGAGAGAGAGAGAGAGAGAGATAGATAGATAGATAGAGAGAGAGAGAGAGGATTTTGCGCATGAATTTCAGCTGAAAAATGAGGTTTAAGCTATTTATACACTAGCTTTCGTCGATGAGCCACCTCACTTTGTCGACGAGATCAAGAAGGATATTTGTTGATGAATGCTTATCCTCGTCAACGAAATTTAGAGTTGAAATATATCATTTCGGTATCTTCTCATTGACAAGACACACCCCCGTCGACGTGCCCGTCATGCGTGCTCATCAACGAAACCTATGTGTTCGTCGACGAGACCCTATTTAATTTTTCAATTTTAAATTTCTTTTCTCTTATTCTCCTATTATTAAATTATGAAAATTATTCGGGTCTCTACAAGTTGTCCTTGCCTCTAGTGAACGTGTAGATGATCTTAGCTTGGTCTCGTATTTTATTTTCCATATCTTGAATTTTTATGTTCTTTAGGTCTTTGGAAACATCCTGTAATTTCAGAAATTCTTTAGACATGTTGTTTGCTTCAAGTTCTTCAATGAGAAGATCTTTATCATTATCACTTGAAGTTTGAGATCTTACTACATTCAACTCTTTTTCCAACTTTTCATTCTTGTTTACTAACTGTTTGATTTTGAAATCATTTTCCCTTTCAACAAGAACTTTTGACTCACATTCTTTCAAAGATGCCTCATATTTATTTTTCAATGCAGTATATCTTTTGTTAGCTTTAACAAAGTGACTTATGAATCCTAAGATATTCAACTTGCAATTCTTCATAAGTAAGCATGCTTTCACTACCAGAACTATCACATGAATCAGTATTAGATGCATCATTAGAATTATCACATAAATCATTACCAGGATTATTTGATAAAGTAGAAGGCGACGAATTTACCCCATCTTCGGTTAAAGTTATAAAACACCATTTTTCTCCTTCAAGATCCTTTGAGCTTGAGTCACAAGGAGTGATCGCATTTTCTTGCTTAGTTATTCCATATCTCTTTTCAAGTTCCTCCCATATCTCTTTAGCACTATTACATGCCATAACTTCACAAATAATGTTAGAATCTAAAGCATGCATTAAGGTATTCATGACATCAAAATTTATTTGCAATAAGTTCCTATCATTATAATTCAACTCAATTTCAGACTTGGGAACATCAACACAATCAATAACTTTAATTAGTATACTATCTCCCTAGGTAATAACTTTCCAAAACCTCCAATTCAAGGCTTTAACAAATATAGTCATTGTAAATTTCCATACGATGAAATTTTCATCGCAAAACACTGGAGGGTTCGTCGATAACCTTCCCTCACAAGATGGGGATGCACCAACATGAGCCATCATGATCTTTTTACAAAATAACGTTTAAATCTAGGTAAAAATGCTCTGATACCAATTGTTGACTTTGGTGCAATCCCAAGAGGGGGGTGAATTGGAGATTTAAAATTTTTTTCCTAAGTCAACCAGTCTAGCAACAGTATTACGCAACCTAGGGGCAGTCTAAGTGTGTATGATGCTGCAGATATGATATATTAATCAATTTCAGTATATGCAACACAATTCTAGTATCTCTCAATTTCAAACAATACCGTGTCAATAAGATATGCAGTATATTCAATAGGGAAATTAAATCAAGCACAAAGAAGAATATAATGTAAGAAATGTAAAAGTGACACCGAATATGATATCGAGGTTCGGCCATTACTACCTATGTCCCCGCTATAGCTCACTTAACGGGTGGAGCGGCACCGTTTACAACACCTTACCAGGATGATGCACCTACCTTTCCTAACTGGGTCAAAGCCAATCAGGGACTTTTCATAGGACAAGTCTCCCTCTTCAGGCCCATGCTTGGAATACAATCAAATAGGAAATTTTGCGTACAAATAAAGTGCTTTTAAAGAAGCAAATATGTATCACAATATAGTCCAGATAAATATGCACACATAGATGATAGTAATTATGTTCAGTGCAAATGAAGTGTGCTAACACTCAATCTGATGTAAATATACAATTAAGTCCTAGAGTGTATTTTCAAACAATCTTTGAAACAAAGTATCAATATTAATAAATCAGAACAAGTTTCAAAGAGTTCCAAGCAGAGTATTCAAAAATATATCAAAGATAATTTTCTCAAAATAATAGCTCAAGAGATATTTGAAAAATATGTTTGAAAAAGATTTTGCACAACCAAAAACCACAAGCTTAATGATTCTTGCAATATTGATGCAAAGACTCACTAGCTACGAAGGTTTTCCTACACAAAGATTATTAGTTAAACCGGGGGAAAAACCTTAACTAAAACTCTCAAACGAAAATGATAAATCAGAACGAACAAGGAGAGTTTAAGTAAGTGCAAACAATGTAGATTAACTCAAATGCACTCTCACCAAACTTGAGTTAGCAAAGGAATATCAAAGGGTGAGTATTTGGCTTTAGTATAGGAAGAATGAGCTCTCAAAATTTCAAAGAAATTTTTTATTAATGATTATGCTAATCACTCATAAATTGTGCAAATGAACCCATATATATAGAAAAGGCCAAAATTATAACAGTTGAGGACACTCAGGGAATTACTAAAATTATTTTAAATGTGTTTAAGAAATTAACCTTGATTTACCCTAATTAACCGTGGTTAAAATTTGGCCAACCCGAGAGTTTTGGTTGACCGAGCCATAGGTTCAGTCGCCCAAACTGACACAATAGAAAAAGTAAAATTTGAACTTCAGGTGCCTGAATGAGGGTTCGATTTGCTGACGGAGATGATTTTCCATTTTTTCTTAGGTTCGATCACCTGGTCTCAAGTTCGGTTTGCCAAACTTCGACATTCGGTTGCCCAGGGGCATTTTGAACGTGAAGTTTGGGTGCCCGAGTTGTAGGAAAAAGTAAGAGTATGCATTCGGTCGACCGTGGACACTCAAGTCATTTGAGTTCGATAGCCCGAAATCAGGTCAACTTTTTGACCATTCAATGGTTCGGTCGATCGAGGCAATTTGACCTGCCTGGTTCGGTTGCCCGAAGCCGTTATGATTTTAGGCTTAAGGTCCATACTTTAATTTAATTTTACCCCTAATGACATGTGAATTTAGTGGGGTCCTGTGCACTTAAAGTGTGTGAACCTAAAGGTCAATCTAAGGTCATCTGGGCATACAGTCTTATCATGCATGATTCAATTATTATAGACCATGCTAAATTACAATCTAGAATGAAGAATATAAAAATACAAATACAAATTAAGCATAATATTCTTCAATCTTCCTTGGAGGTCACCATACGCCATCATAATATAGAAATCTTTTCAACTTCATGTCATTATCAAAACGGGATATGACCAATTAGGTCAACGGGAGACTCTAAAGATAATTTAGATGGAGAAGGTCTAACAAGTAGTTTTCCTTGAGCACAAGAAGTACAAAAATAATCACCAGGTAAAAGAACTTTCTGATCCTTTAATGGATGTCCATGTGTATTTTCAATGATTCGTCGCATCATAGTTGAACCAAGATGGCGAATACGATCATGCCAAAGTATAAAACTTCTAGGCTCGGAGCACTTCCAGTGCATAAAATTTGATCCAACCATCCTTATTTTTGTGAAATATAGGCCAGATGAAAAACTCTAAAATTTTTCTAATATGATCTTCTAGTTTGAAACAGTATATGTAATAAAAAGATATTCCATATCTCCTTCATTTTTGGTTTCAACATTATATCCATTGTGACGTATATCTTTAAAACTTAGTAGATTTCTTCAGGATCTACTAGAATACAATGCATCATCAATATACAATTTTGTCCCAGTAGGAAACATAATGTGAACTCTTCCAGAGTCCTCTATTACATTCGTAGAGCCAGATATTGTATTAACATTAATTTAAGCTAATGTTAATTGTAAGAAATATTTTTTAACACGAAGAATTGTGTGAGTCATGGTATTGTCCACCAAACACATGTCATCCTTCATTTTATCAAGTTTATTTTGCACGATCTAGTAAATAAAAAGTAAAATTTAAGAATTAGGAAAGATAACAAAATATTACCAAGCATATTATATGTAAAACTTTTAAAAATGCCATAAATTAATTTTTTTTCAAAATAACATAAACATGAAGATAATTTAATAGCAGACATTTCCATCCCCAATCAAATGATCAATTTTGCCACTAGGATCCTAAAAGAAAAAAAATCGGAAAACATCAAAATCAACATCCAAAGGAGACTTATTGTTAGCTTTACCGTGATCCCAAGAGTGGGGGTGAATTGGTATTTTTAAAATCTATCCCCTAGGTATTCCTCCAAACAGCAGTATGTTCACAATCCTATGGTCAATTTAGTGCGAGTAATATCAGAAATTAAATAAAGTAGTTTAATCAATTACACAAGCACCAGAGAGCAGTAAAGAGAAGGGTGACACACAGATATGTTATCGAGGTTCGGCCAACTGCCTACATCCCTGCCTTGGCTAACCAGCACAAGGATTATCACAATAACTTGCTATGTGTAGCGGCCCTTATACAAACCAGGTCAATTAGCACAGGGCTGACCTCAACCTTTACACCAATCCTTACCAGACTAGATTATCGCCCCCTCAGGCCACTCCTGGAATCTCTCAGATATACAATCAAATGGTACAATATAAAGGTGCTTTCACGTAAAGAAGATTTGTACCCAAATGCATTCAATCACATACACCACAGATGATTTAAAATGTAAGCTCAGTGTGGTCTAGATAGTTCAACTCTCAAAGATATTTTCTATTAGTGTAGTGAGTATGTGAGAGTATCAATAACAATCTGTGTATTTCAAAATGTTTCAATCAAATGTGTTCACACAGAATACCAAGCAAGCCTTAAGAATATCAATCAGTAGAATATCTCAATCACATGAATATGTATATGCTTGGATTGCAAAATAGATAGTCTTTGTATTCAGCAAATGATATATATACTTGAATAAATATTGCCACAAAGATTAATGTAACAAACACAAATATTTTTTCACAAATAATTCGATAAAGACTCCACAGGATATTTGAGTAAGTTTGAAAGTGTTTTTACAAACCAAAAACAAATACAAACTTCCAAAGGTATTGCAATGAGAATGCAACACTCGGAAGTTCACCACAAGCCTTCTTAGGGTAGGCTTATTAGAAAAGCCTCCTAAGAATGCTTAGGTTATGCTCTTATGAAAATCGATTCAAGCACTCATGAAATGAGAGAGCAAACCTTTAAATGAACACACTCAATACACTTACAAATGATTCAAAGAAGTAAAGAAGGTAAGTTTGAGTGGATTTGGAAATAGTATAAGCAATAGGAAGTATTTAGCTTGAGAGAGAAATATGATTTTTGTTTTTGCTAATCAATCGATCTAATTTTCCCAAATGAAGGGGTATATATAGACATCCCATGATTTTTGACCGTTGGGGACCTATTTGGAATTTATTAAAAAAGTTTAATGACATTTAAACCATTTTAACTCTGTTTAAAAATATTTAATCGCGGTAAAAATCAGGGCAACCCGAGAGGTCCGGTCGACCAGGTCTCATATGGTTCGATCGACTAAGGGGATTTTGAACTAAGGGCTCGGTTGATTAGGAGAAGGCGATTTTTCAAATCTTCGAGGTTCAGTCGACCGGGCCGTTTTGAACTGGCTAGTTCAATCGACCAGACCGCTGGGAATTTTCCTGAGGACCCTCGGTCGACCAGGTAATTGGAGTACAAAAATGGTTCGGTCGATCAGATGGTCAAAATTTTGACCAAAGAGGGTTTCAGTCGACCGGGGAGTTTTGAAATACATAGGGTCGGTCGACCAGGGTCTTGGTCAACTGTTGACCCAACCCTTGTTCGATCGACTAGGGCAGAATGAACTGCCTGGTTTGGTCGACCAAAAGTGCACAAAGTGTGCATTTCGGTCTCGTTTTAATACACACAAATCCTAATGAAGTGCCTTACAAATATAGATGCAAATGTGTGTGTCTTAGGGTCATTTATATCCAATTATGAATACACCGAAAAAGTCCGGTGTCGGTCGATCGGAGGTCGACCGAAGGGAAAGCCCTAAGGTCATTTTATAGTCACTTTTTGGTTTGAGCAAACAAAATAAACCATGCATGTGTTGGGTGTGCTTATTACAAACCAAATAACCTAATTACTATTACAGACAAATTTGATCACTAAATATATATTACAATTTAGAGCATAAATTTGTCTTCAAGCTTTAAGCCTTCACGTGCCATCAATGTATCTGCTAATATAGACCTACACATGAACTAGATATTTATTAAATACAGGAGTATTTGTCATTATCAAAATCGGGCGTGACCTATAGGGTCAACACTTATACTTAGCATCAATGGGTTCAGACAAATTCACTTCAGCATTTTTCCCTTTTCCTTTTAACGATGCCTTGTAAAGATCAATTAGGTGTTTAGGAGTGCGACATATTTGAGACCAATGACCTTTTTGTTCCACACCTGTAGCAAAAATTGTCATTATTTTTCACTTTGTTATTTTGTTCAGAGCTTTCTTTATTCTTTGCCCAATACCTTTGAGTCTTTATAGCACATTTTCTTTCAAACTTCGAAGGATGATCATCACGGGTCCAACAATTTTTCCTACCATGACCCCTTCTACCACCACGACCTCGTCCACGATCATGAGAAAAAGCCACATTCACTTCAGGGAATGATGTTGAGCCAGTTGGATGAGATTGATAATTTTTCAACAAAATCTAATTATTTTGTTCAGCCACAAGTAAACAAGAAATTAGCTCACAATATTTTGTAAATCTACGCTCTTGATATTGCTACTGTAGGAGTACATTTGAGGCATGAAAAGTCGAATATGTTTTTTCTAACATATCATCATTGGTAATTTTTTCTCCACGTAACTTCAATTGAGAGCTAATTTTGAACAAGGCAGAATTATATTCACTTACAGTTTTAAAATCTTGCAGTCATAAGTGTATCCAATCATATTGAGCTTTTGGAAGAATTACCATTTTTTGGTGTTCATATCTCTCCTTTAAGTTGTTCCAAAGGACTAATGGATCCTTAATAGGAAGGTACTCAATTTTCAATTCTTCGTGTAAATGGTATCGTAGGAAAATCATTGCATTTGTGTGATTTTGCAAGGATGCTTGATTTTCTTCTTCAATTGTAGTTCCAAGATTCATAGCATTAAGGTGAATCTCAGCATCAAGTACCCATGGTAGATAATTTTTTTTAGTAATATCAAGGGCAACAAATTCAAGTTTTGTGAGTTTTGACATCATAAAGTCACTTTGAAAACTGAAAAACGAAGGTGTAGTCCTTAGAAGGGGGTGAATTGGGTTTATAAAATATTTCTCTTAATTCCTTTTATAAATTCCCAATTTATTTTATATTTAGCAATTACTCAAGAATAATTTGATATTCAATGTTTGTATAGGCCAATCACAAATCACAGTCAATTAATGAATTGATTAATACCAACACAAAGTAATGATTCTTAATGAAAATCAACGAATTGATTTACCAAACACAAGTTAATGTATGAATTGCTGCACTATCAAGATTTGGTGATTAACTAGCAAATTTGAATATGAATGCTTGTAGAGATTATACCCTGTATTAATGAAATTGATCTTTCAAAATGATAAGTAATATAACATCCAACACTCTTTCCAAAATTCAAATTTCAAATAAACCTTCAGTTAATAGGTTTTGAGTGTTAACCAATCAACGTTGTAACGCCCCAAACCCTTAAACCCGGGTCCAACGCGTTATACCTAACAAAATCTCTGATAATGCATAATCAACATATACGCAGCGGAAAACATAAATATAATCTCCACAAATATAGTACCAGAGTTTTCTAAAATCTATCTACATACCGTAATAAACCATGCTTCCACCTGTATTCAACATATATATATATATATATATATATATATATCCCCCAAAAAAAAACATCCAGTATTCACAATCATTCCTTTCTTACCATCCTTAAAACATAAGACATAAAATATAAAATATTTACATTCCCTAAAATTAACATAGAAACATACCATTTTCTTTTTCTATTTTCTAATAATGCTATAAAACCTCGAGCTTTCTAAGCTCGACCTCGAGGAGGTCCTGAAAAAAAATATACATTTATATTCGGGTGAGACACATCTCAGTAAGGGAAGAAACAATATATTAAATACAGCGTGTGGCTAACATGAGTTTATATATGACATATTATTTAACATTTGAAAATCGTTAACATAATTTATGAAATCATTTTCTGATCCTATTCAAACACATGCAAGATATTTAACCCACGAGATTACCCGAGGATAGGGGTGATTACCCGCCCATACAAGTAGCACTCCTCTACTATGATATTTAGGTAATCCTAAGGTCGCAACTAAAGCATACCAAGGCACTCACCTTACTCAGTAAGCCCTTAAGTGATAAATTAATCTCGTACTCACACCGTTCAACAATAGCTTACCGACAAAGGCCCTAAAGATAGGAAAATTTACCACCATACAAGTAGGTTCTCTCTGCCCTAGTACGTTATGTGGCTACTGCCACATCTGTAGCTACTAGTGCACTCACCTTACTCAGCAAGCCCTCAGACGAAAGGTACGCCTCGCCCAATCGTAACATGTTCTACGTACATACATACTTCTAATATCATAATACATCATTCTTTCTATCATTATTCAATCATACACATCTATTCATATTCATGGCTTAACATTGCATTGTATTTCACTTTAAGTGACTCTTTCCCATTTTACATTGTTCACATTCCACATTTCATTTCCATTTCATTCATTTCCCTTTTCGTTTCATTTCATTTCATACCCAGCATCATTCAGCTGTTTTACCCAACATCTTTCAACTATTTTACCCAACATTTTTCAGCTGTCATACATTTACCCAACATCTTTCAGCTGTTTTACCTAGCATATTTCGGCTGTCATACATTTACCCAACATCTTTCAGCTGTTTTACCCAGCATATTTCGGCCGTCATACATTTACCCAACATCTTTCAACTGTTTTACCTAGTATATTTCAACAGTTTACCCATCATATTTTAGCAATTTTACCCAACATATTTCAACTGTTTACCCAGCATATTTCAGCTGTTTACATGGTTGCATTAACACACACAAACAACATAGTTCATGTCATGTTTTATTCACAATGCATTACTTACTTAACCTGCATCTCATACATTTAACATATATTTTCACACAACATTCTATTTACTCATTCCACACAATTTAGCAATAAAATTCATACATTGGCTGTAAAATAAGCCAACCAACATTTAATGTTTATATACCGAAAATATCTTTCATTCCTTACATATTTACCCTGAAAATATTTTTCCACTCTCATCAGTTCATTTTCGCATATATATATATATATATATATATATATATATATATCTAATAAATAGTCCAAAACTGGGAAAAAACATAATTTAAATAGTTAGCATTTTAAACCCATACAGAAACATATACACGCACATATAACACAATTTATTTTTCATTAAATTCATAAAAATTCTGATTTAATATATATTTTTTTCCTTACCTGGTTTCTTGAACTACGCTAACAGGGACTCCGAAAAATACCTGCGGCGCTCACCCGGACCCTGAATCAAAAATCATAATTCCATGTAATTAATCCTGAATAAAATATTATTTTAATATTTCCTAAACCTATAAATTCTAAATAAATAGATATACCCTTAAATATAGCCAAATTACCAAAATTTCCAAATTAATTAATTCATTTCCCCAAAATATTACCCATCTAGCCTTCCCTAGGCTCCACACACCTCAAATTAACATTTAAACTAATATTTAACACTCTCACTTAATTTTTTAAATTATGCCTGCGGGGCCCAAAATTACACTCGCGGCGCTCTTCCGGGCCGAAAATTCTGAAAATTCTACTTCAACTCAAGATGCTCAACATTTTAGTATTTCTAAATTAATCCTAATTAATTAAAAATAAGCCCCTTAATAACCCTCGTACCCCAAATTTGGGGTTTTACTCACGACGACCCCACGAGAATTTTGTCCCGCTAGACTTGTAGAGAATCATCCCTAGATTCTCGTGGTGGTCTCCGTTCGTCAATCAGGCTTATAATTTACAAGAAATTAAAGAAAAAAGGAAAAATTGGTTTACCCCAGGAGATACGTTTAAGCCGCTCCTACCCTTGATCCGCTCTGGTAGAAATGACGACAGCGGAGAATAAAGTCTTGCGGTATCTTCCAATTTTCGATTGGACGAAAATCCGCCATGAAATCGAGGAGAGAGGGAGAGAGAATGACAGGAGTGAGAGAGAGTTCAGTGGGGTGGGGTGGGGGGGCTCTGGACCTGCGCAGAGCCTGAAAAGGAGAAAAAATTTCCTTCCGTGATCCTTCCTTCAGGAAGGATTCTTGAAGGATCTTTAATAATAATAATAATAATAATAATATATTTAATTAATATTAATAATAATATATTTTATTAATAAAAATAAAAATAAATTTTAATTAATTTTTTTCTTTTTTTAAATCCAATTAATTAATTAATTAATTATTTATTATTTATTATTTATTTTTTTGGGTTATTACAAACGTACTCCCTTATGGTTTCCGTAATTTATATTGATCAACCAATGTACTTCCTTCCAGTTTCCGCAAGTCCCAAAAACAAATTAATCTTTAATTTATTTAAAATCCAATCTACGTAGTATTTATGATCAAGAAATTTAAATTAACTATGCAATTAATAAGTATGCTGGAAATTAAAGAGTAAGGGAAAGAGAGTGAGATCGAGTATTTATGAGGTTCGGCATATACCTAGCCTACGTCCTCGCCTTAAGCCAATACCACCTAAGGATTCCACTATACCGTTCCTTTCCGGGCGGAACAAACCATTACAATCCCTCATTTAGCGTGGAGCCCCCTGACTCACTCTAAAAATGAGCAGTTCGGAAGTTATTCCAAGTATAGGAGTTCAGTCATGTAATAATTAGCCCAAGGGACAGATCATCTCCTTAGGGAATGCATTTTAATTTCAAACTCGTATAATTCCAAAAGAAATTAAGAAAAGAAAAATTTATTGAATACAGTTCAGATTGGGGTTCTTGGGATTTTTGAGATTTTTTAATGAAACTTAAACTTTAACTAAAAATTAAACATGCATAAAATAACTAAATAAACAGTAGATTCAATACCAGAATAACGAAAAAAATAACCTTTCAATTATTCAACTAAATAAAAATTCTAACTTTAAACGTAAACCCAAGCAAGAATATACTCTAAATAAAAACACCAACTTTAATAATAAAAACACCCAAAGAAAATAATTAAATCCCTATAAAAACTTTAAATAAGAAGAGAAATTGAAATTAATAATAATAATGCTCAAATAAGAATTTAAATACAAGAGAGAGAGAGAGAGAGAGAGAGAGAGGAGAGAGAGAGAGAGAGAGAGAGAGAGATTTAAACAGAAATTTATCTAGTAAAAAAAAATTCTTAAATTAAACAAACTATTTTTAAACAAAAATTAATCCAAACTTTGAATAAATTAAAAACTTAACTATAAAATTAATTTTAATGAAAACGAGTTCAAAGAAAGAGAGAGAAGAGAGAAGAGAGAAGAGAGAAAGAGATAGCTGAAAATCTGAGGGAAGCCGAGAGTCTTTTGTTGTCCTGCGCATCGCTGCCTCCCGCTGCCCCCTTTTCCCCAATAAACCCTCCTCCTCCATAAAATATCCTATTCCCCCTCTAATATTTTTCCCTAGCCATGTCTCCTCTCGAGATAGGCACATGGGCCATTTTTTGGTGGCCCAAAACTCATTTTTTCCTTAAGCACTTCACACGGCCTAGCGCAGCAACTTCACTTTCAAGCCCAATTTTGACCTAGTAAACGTTCGAATTAGCAAATGGTTATTTCGAAATGAATTGTAGATATCTTAGTAAGATTTCCAATGCCACTTGAATAACACCAATCCAATCTCACATGAAAGAGTTATGATTAAAATACTGAAATATGTTCAGGTTGTCTCCTAGCAAATTTTGGACTTGGATTGTTGCCCACTTTTCATTGCATGACACAGATTCATGTACATGAAGCCCACATAGTATTCTCACACGACACCCGGTTCTCTTTTATGTCTCCTTTAATTTCGAAAATTATCACATTGCATAGCACAGATTCTTCAATTTTTACACACGCACACGGCTTCAAACAACTGCGTGCATGGCTTGTCATTTGCAGGCATGTCGCTCACGATCTGATCTTCGATATTTGGCTTCATGCACAGGAACTTGATTTGAAATCTAACTTAAGTACACACACGTACATTTTTAATCTCGGTTTTAATGTCCAAAAATTATCCTGCAATAATAAGTTACCAAAAATTAGTAAATTATCGAGTAATGATCCAAATATTGTAATTCGAGCTCAATGTGAAATTATTGAACATAATTAAACGTTTAATTAAAAATATAATCTTTAATGCATGATTTTAAACACCTAATTACGCAATTTAGACGCGTAATCACCCCTTCTCCAAGCCATACCCCACGCTCGGTCACTCCTTCAATAGGATAAAACTTTCTTATCCAAGAAATACCCCACGCTTGGTCCAATGATCCAATCAACGTTGAACCGTCAAAAACTACAAGAACAAGAACAAGAACTTGTGTACAAAAAATGCTCTCAGATAGAGCTGATTAGTACAATTTAAATCACTAATATACTTCAAAATAAATATCAATATAAAGAAATTAAAGCTCAATGTAAATCTATCACCGGTATAATCTTTCTATGATTCAAATATTCATACTTGATGTTCAATTTCAGTGTGAGAAGTTCAGAAAAAACTTAGTTGAAAGATCATCAAGATGTGAGCAAGATAGCCTTTGTGAATTGAGAGCACTTGAGAGTATGTTGATTGCTGAAAAATATTTCTTGTTATGAAAATCTTTGCCTTAGGGGATATATATAGATTTAAAAAAGTGAATTCCTTGTTCCCGAATTTTACTTGGAGTTTTTCTCAAGTTTGCACGAAGTTTGGAGTCCAAGAAACTGGATTTTTAAAATTTCCCACATTGTATTTTTTTAAAAGCTTTCGAATAGCAGTCGCCTATCTAAAGTGGTCAAGCGCCTGTCTCAGTTCAATTTTAAAAGTCAGTGTACTGGCAAGCTCCTGTCCAAACAAGGTCAGTCGCCTCAGGTGGCAAGGGCAGGTGGTTGTTTGGCTAAGTTGAGGCACTTGTCACCATTCTATTTGCCAATCTTAAAAAACATAAAAATGTCAGTCACCTGATGGCTTTAGGGCAGACGCTTGATCATTTTAAAACACTTGTTTTTCAAGCTTTTTATTTAAAAAAAAACTCTTTTTATCTTGGGACCTTTATAATTTATAACTTTGAAAATTATATTTCAAGGTCTTTTAAAAAAATGGTTTCTAGGGCTTTGATTATCCCCAAGGAGTTTCAATGCATTTATATTGACTTTTACTTGAAGTACTTACATAAGACTCCCTTAAGACTCTAAATCCTTCAATTCTTGAAGTCTTCATGTATGTCCTTGCTTTGAGTCCATCTTGTCTTGAGCTTCAACACTCTTTGAGCTTCCATGATATTTGTCAAACTTGAGCTTTCATAGTATTTGTCAAACTTTGAGCTTTGTCACACTTTGATACGAGCTTTACTTGAATCACTTGTTTGAATGTTTTCATTGTACTCTTGTGATTACTTGATCTTTGAGCTTTCTAATATTTGATTCCTGAAACATTACCAATTTGAAACATATTAAATTTCCTTGATTTGTTATCATCAAAATAAAAGTCGTAAGCCTTGTTAGGCCAACAATCTCCCCCTTTTTGATGATGACAAATTCGGAGCAAAAGAGACTGAACCTTAAAAAGGCTCCCCCTTACAATAAGCACGTATGTAATAATAAAATTTTAGTACTCAAACTTAGATTGCAAAATCCATGTAACAGTACAGGCTTATGCTCATGATGTTATCAACTTAGGCTCATTATATGTTCAATGTCAAATATTCATTGTGAGTCAAACAAAGTTAAACAACGTTTCAATCATTCAATATGGGTCAAACAATTTTATCTTGTATATTTCTTTTGCTCTCACATTATTCTCCCCCTTTTGACATCATTCAAAAAGTGAAAGAAAATCAACAAGTATAGGCATATCAGAGTATACAAAAGAAGAATATCATATTCATCCAGATTGATACACGCATAAACAAGAGTATATATCAAGTGAAGGCACAAAATAGAAACTTTACATTCATCATGCACAAAAAGATAGACAATAAGTTCCCAAAATAGCATGAAAAAGATTGTATATCATAGTTTTCAATGATTTTTAGCAATGAACATACTATTTAACAAGTTTAATTCCCCCTAAATGAAATGTATTTCATATTCAATAAATTCAGAATTTCATTCTTGAAGTATAAACTTTGTATTCATGAAGGTGCCAAGATTACCAATCATGCTTTTAAATTTATCATGTCATGCTCAAATATTAATTAATTTCATGTAAGTGCTCATGGATACCTATATCAAGAATAATACCAATATCATATCAATATCATAAATATCATATCAATATCATCAATATCATAACAAGCTTATGTTTAGCAAGTTATTTCAATTTTGCAACTCAATCTCTCTCCTCCTTTTTATATCAACAAAAGGATAGACTGAAATAAATATTATGCAAAAGTACTAAGGACCACAATTTTTTTTCACATTTAGATTGCAATAACAAGGTCCATAAGCCAGCATATATTTTAATCATAATATGGTCATCCATTATTCATCATGCAAAAAAATATATAACTTAATCCAACATCAGCATGTGAACCGAGATGTTCAAGGGAGACAAATAAAAGAGCAAAAAATAAAAAACAAAAAAATAGTAGCATCAAACATTTCAACCTATCTTAGTGTTTTTGACTTTTTTGCTATCTTCAAGCACTTATCCTTAATTCTTATTCAAAATTCTTATGCAATAAACTCAATTTGCTTCAAATTTTATTTCTTTTGATTTCACATAATTCTTTTGCATATGGATACCCAAAATTCATATGGCTTTCCAAATCTCAATACTTTCTAAATTAAGCCTTGTATAATTCATCCTTTGATTGTGACCAACAATATCATTCTCGTTTTCATTTGTTTCAATATGATAAGCATCGATAAGCTCAAAAATTTATCCTTATGGCCCATTTTAACTTGTTCAATATCCTTGTATTTTTAAATGATATTTCATAGATTGAATAAGGAGAATTTTCTTCTTGAATCAGCCATATGCTGTGAGTATAGAATAATTTCATTGCACCTATAATATTTTAATTAGCTGTATTTCATATTTTTCACTTGTGAGCTTCGTTAGTGATTGATCTTCTAAATCTCAAGAATGTGCAAATAATATCATATGTCGTGCTCTTAAATTTTTTTTTTTTAACCTTAAGTAATTATAACAGTCCAACTAAGGTTATGCTTTTTCATCCCTTTAGCTATAACTGAGATATTTATCATGATATGCATAGTTAATATAGACTTTCAGATTATGCATTAGATCTTTAAAGTAGACATCTATTTATATTTTATGAGTTAAACATGTCTATTATCAGAGCACATTTATATTAATCACTTTATTTCTTTTAGGATTGGCTAACTTAAATTCTATAGGCTGTTGAGTCATTATTAATCCATTTCATTTTAGCATAATTTTAGCTTTCTTAACTCCTAATAAGAGAATACCTATACCTAAAATTTATGGAGTCATTGGTTTATAAACTAGTATTTCATCTTGGTACCCATACTTTCTTGGATCCGGATGGTTTAATAGGAGATGTTTCTTTTACTTCGCAAACTTGTTTAATTTTCACACCCTTCCTCTTTAATGGACACTCAAACTTAATGTGTCATTTTTTCTTATATAGAGACATGTGGCATGTGTGTAAGCATTTGAGGAGGTGCTAGCGTAATCTTTGGAGGATTTTGTAAAGTATCTCATGTAAAGATTCTTTTTCCTTGTATTTTCAACTTCATTGAATCCTATGCCTTCTTTATTCAAGGACATTCTTTGGGCGCCAATCATTTTATCAAAGTTCTCATTTCCTCTAGTAAAATTATAGATAATTTTAGCTTGATCCTCAATTTTACTTTTAAGATCACATATTTCTAAGTCTTGTGTAAGTTTAACCTTTTCTAAGACTTGTGTAAGTTTACCCTTTTCTTTTGAAAAAGGGTTTGATTCATCAAAGTTTATGTGAATTGATTCAATGATGGTTAGTGTTCTTTTGTTATAGATCCTATAGGCCTTACTATTTGTAGAATATCCTAGGAAAATTCCCTCATCTGATTTAGTATCAAATTTTCCTAAGTCATCTTTGTTATTGAGAACAAAACACTTACACCCAAAAACATGGAAGTAAGTTATGTTAGACCTTCTTCCTTTCCATAATTCATAAGGTGTCTTGTTTAGGCTTGTTCTAATAGAAACCCTATTATATAGCAAGCCATATTTACAACTTCGGCCCAAAAATACTTGGGTAAGTTATTTTCATTTAGCATAGTTCTTACCATTTCTTGAAGGGTTCTATTTTTCCTCTCAACAACTCCATTTTGTTGTGGGGTTCTAGGTGCTGAAAAGTTATGGCTTATACCATGATCATTGCAAAATTTTTCAACGTTCTTATTTTTAAACTCTCTTCCTTGGTCACTTCTTAGGTTTGAAATATTGTAACCTATCTCATTTTGAAGTTTCTTGCATAGGGTTATTAGCAAATCACAAGCTTCATCTTTGTTAGCTAAAAACCGTACCCATGTGTATCTAGAGTAGTCATCAACAATCACGAAGGCATATTATTTTTCTCCTAAACTTTGAGTTCTAGTAGGTCCAAATAAGTCTAAGTGTATGAGTTCTAGGGGTCTACTAGTTGATATATGTTTCTTCTTTTTAAAACTTGTCTTGATTTGTTTTCCTAGTTGGCAAGCATCACAAATTTTATCTTTGATAAACTTAGTATTAGGCAAGCCCTTTACTAAATTCTTTTTAGAAAGCTTGTATATAAGGTCCATGCTAGCATGTCCTAATCTTCTATGCCAAAGCCAACTGTTTTCACTCATGGCAGCCAAGCAAGTTACATCTTGAGAAATTAGGCTATCAAGGTTTATGCAATACACATTATTCATTCTATGTGTTGTGAATAGTATTTCATGATCTTTAGGATTTTGTATTGTACTTTTGTCTTTTTAAAAGATTATTTCAAATCCTTTGTCACTAAGTTGACTAATACTTAATAGATTATGCTTTAGACCGTCCACTAGCAAAACATCATCAATAGTGAGTGAGGAATCTTTACCTATTTTACCAATTCTGATAATTTTGCCTTTTGTGTTGTCATCAAAGGTTACATATCCTCCATCCTTTTGAGTGAGAGAAGTGAACTTTGATTTATCTTCCATTTATTTTTTATTTTGATGTATTTTTTTTCTTGAGTGGACAATTAAACATTATATGTCATTTATTTTTACACATGTAGCAAGTAGTATGCTCATAAATGTTTGTCGATGAAGTACTTGCACAATGTTTAGATTGATTTACAAAATATCCCATAAACAAGTTTTTCTTTCTTTTGTTTGGTGTTCCATTGTGACCAATTCCTTCTCTATTGTTAGCCATCCTTTTATTGTCCTACCATTTTTTCAAATTTTTCTTTATCTTTGGTAAAGTTGTAAATAATCTTTTCCTTATCTTGAATTGAGTTTTTAAGATCAATTATTTCTAGTTATTTCTTGCCATCTTCATTCACTTGAGACTTTGCTAATTTTTGAGATATGTCATTTACTTTCTTCTCAAGCTCATCAATTTTTAAGTCTTTTTCTTTTTCAACAATCTTTGAAGATTCAAGCTGATTTCTAAGTGATTCATTTTGTTGTTTCAAGATTATGTTCCTTTTTGAGACCTTGATAAACTTATTATGAAGAGAGAATAATTCAGCTTGAAGTTCTTTATAAGAGGGTACTTTCATATGAATCATTACATGATTCATCACATGAATCTTCCGAGAAGGAGTAATAAGAGTTTACCTCTTCGTTATGTGCCATGAAGCACATGTTTGCCACTTCTTGTTTGCTGGATTGACTCACTGATTCAATTGAACTTGTGTCATCCTATGTTGCTTTTAGTGCAGACTTCTTTTTCTTCTTTTTCTTCTTTTCCTTCTTGAGCCGAGGTGTGATGACCCAAAAATATATATACGATTAAAGCATAATTATAATAAAATAAAAATGGTCATTAAGTTAATATCAATATAGAAGTGTTTTTCTGTAGGGTCCTTGATTCCATGTTTGATGCCTAAGAAAGACCTTATCTTAGCGAGTGCTCAGAGACCATTGCGGCTCAGTCGCTCCCTGGAGGTCGGCCTGGTCAAAATGGAATTTCATAGGATAAACAGGATAGACACTGTTTGTACACGTAAATAAGTATATATATACATAAAATAATGTTTTGACTAACATAATTTGCAGGAATATATGATACAATAATAATAATATAGGTATCATATGTGGGGCCCACAAGACTATGTGGGGTCTACTTGAGTCCCGGAGCCACAAGACACTATTTATATACGTAAATAAGTACATAAAATAATGTTTTGACTGATATAATTTGTAAAAATATATGATAAAATAATAATAATATAGGTATCCTATGCAGGGCCCACAAGACTGTGTGGGGCCCACATGAGTCCCGAAGCCGTATGGAGGTTTACACGAGTCTCAAAGTTATGTAGGATACATAAAATCGTATAAGAGTTATTGGAGTTACGTACGATCCATTTTGGTCTCGAAGTTGTGTGGGGCCCACAAGACCATGTGGGGCCCACATGAGTTTTCAAAATTTAAATTTAATTCTTATTCAAAAATAAATAATAAAATAAATGATTACTAAAAATAGTTTAAAAGTAATAATAATAAGAATAATAATGATAATAATGATAAAGAAAAATAATAAAATAATAAAATAATAAAATAATTAATTAACTAATTGATTAATTAATTAGGTAAGTAATTAATTAAAAATTTATTGGGAATGGTGGCAAGCACTCCCACATGGCCTCCATTCCCATCCCACACTCAACCCATACCTTACCCATACCTTGCCCATTCTTTAATTTTTAAAATTTTAATTTCACCCCATCTCCCCACACTTTTATAAATTTCATTTCTTCCCCAAAATTTTCCTATAAATAGGGAGCTCTCAACTTTCATTTTTCACAACAATTTTCCAAGGAAGAGAAGGATTAGTGAGTGAAAGAAATTGTGGTGGAGAGAGAATTTTTAAATAAGTTCTCAATCACCCACTCTTTCCGATCTCATTTTTAAAGATAGTTATTGTGTTCGTAGCACGCGGTAAAAGAAGAAGGTAAGTAAATTTTGATTATGTTAGTTTCTTTTTATTTTAAATTCATACCCGAGTTTATTTTGTACGTAAATTTTAATTATGTTACTTAGTTCCACAAAATTTCTATGAGTTTATTTTTACGCATATTTAATTATACCAGTTCTATCTTTAATATACTTGCATCTATATTTGGGTTAAGAAATGTTCTAATCCCCTCGGGTAAATTTTTAGCATTTATTTCTATTCAAAAATAAAATTATATATATTTTTAACACAAAAATTGTGTGGCATGAGTTTATTTATACGTTGCATTTTTATGAAAATTTTAGTAAAGATGAGATTTTCACGATATTATTTTAAATTGCATAAATTATAATAAGATGATTTTAAAACCCCTTATGGCAACGAAAGTTTAAAGTTACAGATGCTCGGTACCGCAGCTTAAAGTTTATACGGATCAGAGTGCACCCACACTGTTTACAGAGTGGTTATTTATGTTAGTGGATTTCTCCTGAGTGCACACCTGGTTCCGGACCAGGACTTAATAAGGAAAATCTCACTTAAAGTTTACGTACATTGATTTAGTTTGGTCGGCCAGCCAGCTAAGTCCAGTCTTCGGACCGCACAACCCAGTCATGGGGGTAAACATGACTTACGGCAAACAGGCCTAAGGGTGGTTTTTTTTTATAATATATGTTTATACATATTTAATTACGTATACAAGTTACTGATGATTTAAAGGAAAAGTATAAGTTTACGTGAAAAGGATCATTCTGGTGCTTAAATGACGATTTAAGGAAAACGTATAAGGAAAAGTATATGTATGTTTATCATTAAATGTTTTTACAGTTTTAAAGTTAAAAGTTTAATTTAACAGTTATAATATATGATTATAAAAATTTACTGTTGAAATTGATGACAAAAGTTTTATGCAGAAAATTTTAAATTTATATCTATTCTAAAAGCAGTCTTGAAGTTATAGTATTAAATATTGTTTTACGAAATTCTTTAAAAGCTCATTTTAGCCACACACTAATAATAATCTTATTTACTTACTGAGCGTCGTCTCACCCCAATCATATTTTATTTCAGATAACTCTGAAGGACATGTCAGAAATCAGGCTTAGCAAGCATGCGGGTGGGGATTAGAAAAAAAATAAAGATTTATTAGAAATATTAGTATGGTTTCAGATATTTATATTTGTGTAATTTATCTTCTTTTGAAATAAATGATTGTAATATGGAATATTAGTGCTCTGGTGTAATAAAAATTGAGTGTATTTTGCTTCCGCTGTAAATCAGTAGTAAAAAGTTAATATCACAGGCCCCTCGGGGTCGGGGTGTTACACGAGGGCAGTCCGACTTGATGTGTCCGACCTCTTTACAGTGATAACAAGTGGGAGGTTCATTTTTGATCTTATATTCCTTTTTACTATTTTCACCTTTTTCAGTTTTTGACCCTTTGAATTTTCTAGTGTATTTCTTATTTCTTTTGAAGAATTTTCCAAGTCTTCTAGTTATGAAAGCTAATTCTTCATCGTCTAATTCACTGGAGTCATTATCTTCTTCACTTGAATGTTCTTTCGAGGCTTTTAAAACTATAGACTTCTTATTTTTATTTTCAGTGTTTCTTTCTTTTATAGTTGTTTCATAGGATAAAAGTGATTATATGAGTTCATCTAATGAGGTTGTTTTGAGGTTTCTATCTTCCGTTATGACTATGGCTTTTGGTTCCCAAGTAGATGGAAGTGCTCTTAGAATTTTGCGAATCATCTCATAGGTGGAGTATGTTTTTCCTAAGGCACTTAGTAAGTTAATGATATGTGTGAACCTAGTGTACATGCTTGTGATGGTTTCATCGGAATTCATCTTAAAAGCTTTGTATTCACTAGTCAACATATCAATTCTACTGTCTCTAACATCTACTGTGCCTTCATAGGTTACTTCTAATTTATCCCAAATTTCTTTTGCAGTTTTACATGCCATCACTCTATTGAATTCATTAGCATCAAGTGCACAATATAGAGCGTTTATTGCACTAGAGTTAACTTGCAGCATTTTGTGATCTGTTTCAGTCATCTCCTTTTCTTCCTTAGGTACTTCTTTTCCATCCACTAGTTTAGTAGGGATTAGGTCACCATTTGTGACAACCTTCCATGCCTTCCAATCCATTGTTTGAAGGTAGATTCTTATACGTTATTTCCAAAAGGTGTAGTTGAGTCCACAAAAAATGGGTGGTCTAGTTGAGGATTGACTCTTACCAAAGGGAGCTACTCATATTTGTGCCATCTAGATCTTTATATAGCTTCTTATTAGGATTTACTATAACGAGGCCCTGATACCAATTGAAAACTAAGGTGCAACCCCAAGAGGGGGGGGGGGGGTGAATTGAGTTATTAAAATATCTTTTAAATCCTTTTATGAATTCTTAACCTTTTATAATTATTTCAAAGATTTCTTGACTTCTTGTTGATTTAGCAATCACACAAAGGCTTAAGTATTTTATTCACTCCACAACCACAACACAAATAAACAATCAATCAACTACTCAAACCAATCAACCATAATATAAGTAACCAATCAATATATGCTTTGCAATTCTTTTGGCAATATTCAACTTGATTGTTTGCAGCCCTGTGTGTATGAATTTGTAAGCCTAGTAGAGAATGTAGTTGGTCTTTTACTTGATAATCAAAATAACATCCAATCACTCTTTCCAAAATCAGAATTCAAATAAACCTTTAGTTAATTGGTTTTGGGTTGTTAACCAATCAACGTACTCCTTTACGGTTTCCACAAAGTATTGATTAATCAACGTACTCCCTTTCGGTTTCTGCAAGCTCAAGAACAAATTAAACTTTGGTTTATTTAATTTCCAACACATATTATTTTTATGATTGAGAGAATTACAACATCCACACAATTTATATTTTTTCTGGAATTTAAAGAGAATAAGAGAAAGAGAGTGACACCGGTGTTTTTATGAGGTTCGGCTTATCCCCAGACTACGTCCTCGTCTTAGGCTAATCACCTAAGGATTCCACTATACCTGTTCCTTTCCGAGTGGAACAAAACCGTTACAAATAACCTCTTTTTCAAGAAGAGAAACCTTTCCAAGCGACAACCCACGCTTGGTCTAACGATCCAAATCAATCTTGAATCGTCAAAGAACTGCTATGTAGAAATAAGAATCCGCATACAAGAACACTCTCAAAACAGAGCAAATTTGTACAAGTTAGAGCACTTAATATACTTCAAAACAAATACTAAACGGAAAATATGAAGCTCAAGATTTAGATATCACCAAAGGTTTTTTTTTTTTTAATAGATAGAGAAAATTTATTTGCAAATCAGAACCAAGGCTTTTGATCAATCAACAATTTCGTAGAGTTCTCCCAGCAAGGATATGAGCAAGTATGGATTTTTGGAGAGTATGAATGTAAGATGCTTGTCTTGCTTGAGCAATTTGCTTCATGAGTCCAAAGAGGTATTTATAGAGTTTTTTATGAAAGAGTTTCCTTATTTACCAAGTTGACTTGGAGTGTTTGGTCAACTTTGCAAAAGATTTGAAATCCTAGAATTAATTTTGAAAATCTTCTCGTTAAGTTTGAATTTCAAAATCTCTGTGGAGTCAATTGGCTGACTCACTCGATTGGGTCATTTTTGTGCAGGTCAGTCAGCTAGACAGGTGGCTAAAGTCATTCTGTCTATTCAAAAATTTATTCCAATAAATAGTCAACCAGCTAACTCAACCATGTTCAAAATGGTCAGTTAGCTAGATAGATTTATTCAGTCTTTATATTTGTCAGTCAGCTGACCAATCTTAGTGTGTTCTGGTTAGTCGGCTAACCAGTCCATTTTTTTTTCAAAATATTTTCATTTTTGATTTTTAAACTCTTGTTTATTTGAAAGACTCAATTATAACTTTTCAAAGTCATTTTCAAGGATATATATTTTTTTTAAGAACTGGTCTCTAAGTTTTTGTATCCTAAAGAGCTTCATATTTCTAAATAGTATTGAGTTGAAGTACTTGCAAATGTCTTTCTAAACATGAACTCATTAAGCACTAAGTCTTTAAGTCTCTTGAGACTCAGCTTGACTTCAAGTCCCACTTAGCCATTAAGCTTTTCATTTGTCTTTTATTGCTTCAATACTCTGAGAAGTTTTCACTTGATTGACTTTGATTTCTAGCTCAAACATAAGTGTAGTTTTACTTAATCCTGAAATAAAGTCAGTTAACAACACATGTTAAAATATCTTTCATTTGTTATCATCAAAACAAGATTGAAAAGCGTAGTTAGGCCAACAGTAGGGATAAGATCACCATGTGTGACAACCCTGCATGCTTTCCAATATTCTCATTCTTTGTTTCCAAAAAGTATAGTTTATACCACAAAAGATGGGAGACCTAGTTCAGGATTGACCCTCAGCAAAGGGAGCTACGCCTAGGTGTGCCATGGAAATCTTTATATAGCTTCTAATTAAGATTTACTATAACCTCGCTTTGATACCAATTGAAAAACTAAGGTGTAGTCCTAAGAGGGGGGGGGGGGTGAATTGGGTTTATAAAACTTTTCTTTTAATTCTTTTTATAAATTCCCAACTTATTTTATATTTAGCAATCACTCAAAAATAATTTGATATTCAATGCTTGTATAGGTCAATTACAAATCACACTCAATTAATGAATTGATTTAATATCAACACAAAGTAATGTTTCCTAATGAAAATCAACCAATTGATTTACCAAAAACAAGTTAATGTATGAACTACTGCAATATCAAGATTTGGTGATTAAATTGCAAATTTTGAATATGAATGCTTGCAGAGATTAAGCCCTATATTAATGAAAATGATCTTTCAAAATGATAAGCAATATAACATCCAATACTCTTTCCAAAATTCATATTTCAAATAAACCTTCAGTTAATAGGTTTTGGGTGTTAACTAATCAACGTACTCCTTTATGGTTTCCACAATTTATATTGATCAACCAACGTACTTCCTTTTGATTTTCGAAAGTCCTAAAAACAATTTAATCTTTAGTTTATTTAAAATCCTATCTACGTAGTATTTATGATCAAGAAATTTAAATCAACACATAAGTATGCTGGAAATTAAAGAGTAAGGAAAAGAGAGTGAGACAAAGTTTTTACGAGGTTCGGCTTATACCCAGCCTACATTATCGCCTTAGGCCAATACCACCTAAGGATTCCACTATACCGTTCCTATTCAGGCGGAACAAACCGTTACAATCTCTCCTTTAGGGTGGAGCCCCCTCTCCTAGTGATACCCCTCGCTCGGTCACTCCTTCAATAGGATAGAGCTTTCCTCTCCAAGTGATACCCCACGCTTGGTCCAATGGTCCAATCAACCTTGAACCATAAAAAACTACAAGAACAAGAACAAGAACTTGTGTACAAAAAATGCTCTCAAATAAAGCTGATTAGTATAATTTAAATTACTAATATACTTCAAAATAAATGTCAATATAATGAAATTAAAGCTCAATGTAAATCTATCACCGGTATAATATTTCTATGATTGAAAGATTCATACTTGATGTTCAATTTCAGTGTGAGAAGTTCAACAAAAACTCATTTGAAAGATCAGCAAGATGTGAGCAAGATAGCCTTTGAAAATTGAAAGCACTTGAGAGTATGTTGATTACTGAAAAATATTTCTTGTTATGAAAATCTTTGCCTTGGGGGATATATATAGATTTAAAAAAGTGAACTCTTTGTTCCCGAAGTTTACTTGGAGTGTTTCTCAAGTTTACACCAAGTTTGGAGTCCAAGAAACCAGATTTTAAAACTTTCCCACATTGTATTTTTTTAAAAGCTTTCAAATAGCAGTCGCCTGTCTAAAGGGGCCAGGCACCTGTTTGAGTTCAATTTTAAAAGTCAGTGTACTCACAAGCTCCTATCCAAATGAGGTCAGTCGCCTCAAGTGGCAAAGGCAGGTGCCTGTTTGGCTAAGCCGAGGCACCTGTCACTATTCTATTTGCCAATCTTAAAAAACATAAAAAGGTCAATCGTCAGATGGTTTTAGGGCAAGCATCTGATCATTTTAAAACACTTGTTTTTCAAGATTTTTTATTTTAGAAAACTCTTTTCTCTTGGGACCTTTATAATTTATAGCTTTGGAAATTATATTTCAAGGTCTTTAAAAAAATGGTTTCTAGGTCTTTGAATATCCTAAGGAGCTTCAATGCATTTATATTGACTTTTACTTGAAGTACTTACATAAGACTTCCTTAAGACTCTAAATCCTTCAATTCTTGAAGTCTTCATGTATGTCCTTGCTTTGAGTCCATCTTGTCTTGAGCTTCAACACTCTTTGAGCTTCCATGATATTTGTCAAACTTGAGCTTTCATAGAATTTGTCAAACTTTGAGCTTTGTCACACTTTGATATGAGCTTGGCTTGAATCACTTGTTTGAATGTTTTCATTGTACTCTTGTGATTGCTTGATCTTTGAGCTTTCTAATATTTGATTCTTGAAACATTACCACTTTGAAACATATTAAATTCCCTTGATTTGTTATCATCAAAATAAGAGTCGTAAGCCTTGTTAGTCCAACAAAAATAAATAAAAATTCAAAGTTAGGTAAATATTAAATGGAAATATTATTCACACATATATCCCAACATAAAAAAAATATTTAAGGACACGTACTCAAGATAGGAGATATAGTTAACATATAAATATAGTTTAACGAAAAACTAAAGTTATATAGATAACAAATGTTAAAGGAAACAAGATTCTTACCTTAGAATAATCCCAACGAAACTTGCTATACCATTGGAGACTTGATTGTATTGATAACGCATTATAAATAAAATAAAAGAGGAACACAAAAAGTTTTGAAGTATAGAAATTCAACAGTCTAGTTCTTCAGAAACTAGATATTACTAATCATCTTATTATCTCATTTTGTTGTAAAGCATGTCCTTGTATAGGAAAATATATATGCATCCCAAAGGTTAACCACATTATGAACCATTATGTGGGCATACCAAATGTTGTAACCTATTATCTAGATAGTTATCCACATAAATATACATGTTTTACAATAGTTTGTTTATGTTGTCAGTTTTCTATTTTTGTTACCAGTTTTAACTATTTTCCAAAAAGCTAAAAATCAATATTTATACTTTTTCAGTTGTTTTGTCAACCTTTTGTGAAAAATTTAATATCCAAAACAAGATTTTTTTGAACTAAATTATTCATTTTATACACTTTTAATTAAACTCAAAATTAAATGATGATATGAATTTAAATATAATTAAAAGAAAATACATAAATTTCAAATAATAATAATAAAACCAATTACAAAATACCTTTACAATTTTTTCAATTATCATTTCCAATAAAAATTATATTTTAAAGTAAATCTTGAAAGTAGAACAATTAAGTAAAATAATTATAATAAATTTTATTTTTATTATAGCAATTTTTTAATGTGTATTATTTGTAATTTTATTATTTTAATCATATTTTTATAATATTATTTAATTTAAATATGAAACTGAGAATTTTTTTAATTAATTTTTAAATTTGTATTAGTTTTATAAATGTTAAACAAACAGGTTATTGTTTTCTGGTTTTTAATTTTTGTTTCTGGTTTTGATTTTCATTTTTCTAATTTTTGACAGTGATACCAAACGACCCCTCAACAAGCTCTCTACATTGCCACCGATCTACAAGGTCATTAAATTTTATTTCTATGTTTCGTAGTCAGCGGAGGCATAACAAAGACATCCAAAGACTCAAAGATGGTCGTATTTAGGTGGGGTATCGTATAACTTCTCATAGGGAGATTTCTCATCCAAAAGAGGAGTGGGTGTTCTATTAATCAAATGAATTGCAATGAGAAGAGCATGATCTGAAAAATGTTTAGGCATATTGGCATGAAGAAGAAGGGCTCGAGAAACATTTAAAAGATGACAATGTTTACGTTCCACAACTCCATTTTGTTGAGGAGTGGATGCCCAAATTGTTTGTTGAATGATGCCTTTTTCTAAATAGGAGGAAAGGTCAAATTCTGGCCCATTATCACTACGGACAATTTTGATCGTAGTGGAATGTTGGTTTTCAATGAGCTAAATAAAAGAAAGAAGAAGGTGTCGGGTATCCGACTTATGACGCATTAAGTATACCCAAGTACATCTGGTGTAATCGGTGACAATAGTTAAAAAATATTGAGCCCTGGTGAGTGATGGGACACGGTATGTCACGCCTCGAACCCTGAAATGGGACCCAGGGGTCAATTAAGTAACCTAACCTGTCTCTGTATCAATATAAAACATACATGATACCATATACAAGAGAGTCTGACCCCGTGGGATAACAGATGCCTTATATACATACATACAATACATGTCTATACTCATCAATATACGCAGCGGAATACAGTCTTTCTTTAATCCAACTGTACCATACCAGAGTCCATACCATAGAAGGTTAAACATACCTACAAATACTATACATACCACGGTTGTCTACAAAATCCATCAAGACAACCCGGTTACAAAATTCGTACCTATCAGGTACTAACAATAGCTAAACACACCCCCCGCTTCCAGATGCTAGGATGCTAGTTTCGGCTACCCGAAGGACCTGAAAAACATTTGTATATATTTGGGGTGAGACACCTCTCAGTAAGGGAGAAAACATGTTATATCAGTGTGTGGCATATCAGTGTCATTTTCATACTTTATAACACATTCATACTATACAGTTTGAAACACATACGTACAGTTTCAAAACAAGTTCCATACATTCCCATACAATTCCATACAGTTCCAGTATTTCCACAAAATCCATTATAGTTCATACGATACTCAAATACATACATACATACATATGGTCAGTGTCGTCACACTACTCACAACTGCACAAGTCACCTAGTCTCACAGCGGTTACGTTCCAACACATTAAACTACAAAGATTTCCGACTCAGGCCCACTGTGAATCCATTGCTACACATGCAACTACACAAGGTCACCTGGTCTAACCCCAATTACGTTACCATGTGCAAACTACGCTGCGTCAACCTAGGCCCACTGTGGTCCGTTGCTACATTCGATGACCAGCCGAATCATACTGGTGATATTTCGCACCCTAGATATAGAGCCGGCCACTCTTGCCCATGGTAGCTAGCCGTTACAGGGCACATCGTACGGTAGTTAGCCGCCTCTAGCCGTTTCACAAAACCTGGAATCACTTTCGAACTCACGTCCCTATAAATTTCAGCGTACGGTGTTAAGCCGCCACATAGCTATTTTTCACAAATACCTGGAACATTTACAAACATACACACATACCACATTTATTTGGTTTATGGCAAATCATATCATTTACCATTTTCAAGTATACAGTTTATGCAAATATGGATTACGGTCACCTCAATAATACAGTTTAAACAACATAAACGATTTTCCAATCAAATAAGAGATGACACCTGAAATCCCCAATTTTCCCGAAAACTATAACCCAAAAATCTCGTGTTTTCACCCAATAGATTTCCCCAAATAAGTAGTCAAAACATACATATGATCATAGCCTATAGGCTTATCGATCCTGATTTCGAAAATGAACTGATATAAACAAAATCCCCTTACCTGAACCCGAAACCAAACCACGAACTCTACGGCCCTCAAAACTACGAACCAAGACTCCGAAATCAACAATTCACAGTACTAAACATGCTTATAATCCATACTACTGCACATATACCGAATCAGAAACAAAACCGAGCCTTACCTCGATTTTTGCCTGAAACCCAAAAACGCTCGAACCGAGATTCTGATCCACAGAAGTTGTAGTGAATCCCTCCACGATCGTCCTGGTAACCTTAGATTTCCGATTCTGTTAATGACCGACGAGGAAATCTAGAGAGAGAGAGAGTTTAGAGAGAGAGAGAGAGAGAAACTTAGTGAAGAAGAAACCCAAATATCCCTTTTCATAAGCCTTTGATCCGCCCGGTTTTCCTCGACGAAAAGTACCTTCGTCGACGAAAAGTCAAGCATTTCTTTGCAGATGTCAGTAGCCTCGTCGACGAAGTCTGATATTTAAAATTTTTCAGACCTCTCGGCTTCTCTTCGTCGACGAACCTCTGAATTTCGTCGACGAAAAGTCTACTGCCTTCGTCGACGAAATATAGCTTCATCGACGAATCTGCAGAAACCATTTTATATTTTCCGGGTTCTTACAATCTCCCCTCCTTACAAAAATTTCGTCCTCGAAATTTGCAACTCTCATTACAATACATTCATACTACTACATACATACTCACTCTGAAGCGAAACCCAATTGTCACGCTAGACACATACGTATTCTAGAGGATACCAAACTGTCACAATACATACATACTGATACCAAGCGGTCACCATCCATACATACATTCTCTAGAGGACACGGCGGCCATTTATATGCAGCCTCATTACAATACATACATACACACTCTAGAGAATACGGTGGCCATGATACCAAGCTATTACGATACATACATACTCTACGAATACGGCGGCCATTTATATGCAGCCCCATCACAATACATACATACATACATTCCCTCCCTTATGGTGGAGGAAGAACCGTGGTTACATACATACAAAGTCTCGGGAGTTCACAATACAACAAGATCCACCCAAAGACTAACCACTAGATACAATACGATAACAGAGGAATACATACATACTTCTACTACCCTGCTATCAAAATACTACTCAAACAGCTGTGGATACTTTTGACGCATATTCTTTTCTAGTTCCCAAGAAGCCTCCTCTACCTCGTGGTTTCGCCACAATACCTTCACTAATGGTATCTCTTTGGTACGGAGCTTCTGAACTTTATGGTCCAGAACCTGAATCGGTATCTCCTCATACGCTAAAGTATCCTCAAGCCCCAACTCATCGTAACTGATAACATGAGACAGATCCAACACGTACCTCCTTAACATGGAGACGTGAAACACATCATGGACCCTCAAAAGTTCTGGAGGTAATGCAACTCTGTAGGCTACCGGACCCACTCACTCAAGTACCTCAAATGGTCCGATATACCTCGGGCTCAACTTGCCTTTCTTGCCGAATCTCATTACTCCTTTCATCGGAGCAATACGCAGAAATACCTTACCTCCCACTTCGAACTCTAACTCATGGCGACGAACATCCACGTAACTCTTCTGTCTACTCTGAGCTGATCTAATCCTTTCCTAGATCAAACCCACCTTTTCAGATGCCTGCTGCACAAGTTCAGGTCCTAAAACCCGACATTCACCGACCTCATCCCAATACAAAGGAGATCGACACCTTCGACCATACAAAGCCTCGAACGGTGTCATCCCTATACTAGCCTGGAAGCTGTTGTTATAGGCAAACTCCACTAGTGACAGAAACTGAATCCAACTACCACCAAAGTTTAATACACAAGCCCGTAACATATCTTCCAAGATCTGTATTGTCCTCTCCGACTATCCATCAGTCTGGGGGTGGAACGCTGTACTGAAAGTAAGCTTCATCCCCAATGCTTCCTGCAAACTCTTCCAAAATTGAGAAGTAAATCTCGTATCCCGATCTAAGAAAATGGACACCAGTACCCTGTGCATTCTTACAATCTCACGCACGTACATCTCAGCTAGTCTACCCAAAGGGTAGTTAACCTTCATCGGTATAAAGTGAGCAGATTTCGTCAACCTGTCCACAATTACCCAAATAGCATTCTGCCCATGAAGCGCTGTTGGTAATCCAGTAACAAAATCCATGAAAATATGTTCCCATTTCCATATCGGAATAGGCAAAGGCTGCAACGGCCCTGCCGGCCTTTGATGTTCAGCTTTCACCTGCTGACACGTTAGACACTGCTCCACAAACCGGGCAATATCCCTCTTCATACCACTCCACCAGAAGGATTCGCGCAAATCCCGATACATCTTCGTACTACCCGGATGTACCGTATATAGAGAATGATGAGCTTCTTCCATAATCGTCCTTCTGATCTCATCGTCATTTGGAACACACAGTCTGGTCCCAAATTCCAACACATCTCTGTCAGAGATGTTGAAATCCGCAGCCAAACCTTGCTGCACTTTCCCCTCAATCTCAACTAATTCTGCATCATTAGCCTGTGCGGCTTTAATACGCTCAAACAAAGTCGGCTGAATCACCAAGCTAGCAATGAAAGCCTGATGATCACCGAACACCATTTCCATGCCAATACTTTTTAGATCCCGTCTGACATGATGCTGAGCTACAACTGTAGATACTACTGCATGTTCTGATTTACGACTCAACGCATCAGCTACCACGTTAGCCTTTCTTGGATGATAACTAATTGTGCAATCGTAGTCCTTGATCAATTCTAGCCACCGCCTTTGCCTCATATTCAGCTCCTTCTGCGTGAAAAAGTACCTGAGGCTTTTATGGTTCGTGAAGATCTCACACTACACCCCGTACAGATAGTGTCGCCAGATCTTCAGTATATATACCACGGTAGCTAGCTCTAAATCATGCATAGGGTAATTCTTCTCATATTCTTTCAATTGTCTAGAAGCATACGCCACTACCTTACCCTGTTGCATAAGCACACATCCCAAACCCTTCAAAGACGCGTCGCTATAAATCACATATCCACCATTCCTCGAGGGAATAGTTAACACTAGAGTAGTAACCAGCCGGTGCTTCAACTCTTGAAAGCACTGCTCGCAATCACTAGTCCACTCAAACTGAACTCCCTTCCAGGTTAATCGTGTCAAAGGTCCAGACAGTTTTGAGAAACCCTCTACGAATCGACGATAATAACCCGCCAGTCCCAGAAAACTTTGAACCTCCTGCACACTCTTCGGTCTAACCCAGTTAACCACAACTTCGATCTTGCTAGGATCAAAAGAGATACCGCCCTCAGACACCACATGGCCTAAGAACGCGACCTGATTCAACCAGAACTCACAGTTCTTTAGTTTAGCATATAGCTTCTTCTTCCGTAGAATCTGTAATACTAACCTCAAATGTTCCACATGCTCTTCCGTACTCTTCGAATATACCAGAATGTCATCGATAAACACCACCATGAATTGATCCAAGTACTCACGGAAAACCCTGTTCATCAGATCCATGAACACTGCCCGCGCATTCGTCGACCCAAAAGGCATGACTAAGAACTTGTAGTGGCCATATCTGGTTCGAAAGGCAATTTTCGCTACATCCTCTACTCTAACCCTCACCTGATGATATCCTGGCCACAAATTGATCTTCAAAAAGACCTGCATTCCCTGCAACTGGTCAAAGAGATCATCTATACGAGGCAAAGTGTAACGGTTCTTCACCGTCACTTTGTTAATCTCACGGTAATCAATGCACATCCGCATCGACCTGTCCTTCTTCTTCATAAATAATACTGGAGCTCCCCAGGGTGAAACACTAGGTCGAATGAATCCCCTGTCCAGTAATTCCTGCAACTGCTCCTTCAACTCACAAAGTTCTGCTGGAACCATCCAGTACGGAGCTTTAGAGATTGGTGGCTCGCCAGGCAGTAACTTTATTGCAAACTCTACCTCACGATCCGGAGCTGAACCGGGTAAGTCATCTGGAAACACATCCAGGAATTCGCTGACCAATCGAATATCCTCAAGTCTCAACTCATCCTATGGCAGTTCCTGCACACAAGTTAAGTAACCCTGACATCCGTCCAAGAGTAGCCTCCTTGCCTATAGTGCCGATAAGATCTGTGGCGCCGGACGCACACACGATCCTACGAACTTATACTCCTGCTTCCCAGGAGGTCTGAGCTCTACTACCTTCTTACGACAGTCGATCACAGCATAACTGGAGAACAACCAATCCATCCCCAGAATGACGTCAAAACCCGACATGTCGTATACCACCAGATTTGCCGGTAGCAGTCTTTCCTGAATCACAACTAGACAGTTTCCTATTATCTTACTACAAACCGTTACACTCCCAGTTGGCGTAATCACAGACAACAACTCACTCATCACACAAGTTTCTGCCCCACACAACTTCACAAAACTAGCAGATATGAACGAATGGGTTGCCCCCGAATCAAATAAAACAACAGCTCTATTCGAAAACAATAACATGGTACCTGTCACCATGTTCCCAACGTGTTCCGCATCTACTGGAGTAAGTGAATATACTCTCGCCGGAGCCGTTTCCGGAGCCATGGTTGCCTGATAATTTCCCTGAGGCACCTGATTACTCCCACGGTTCTGGCTCTGTGCAGGCATAATCTTTCTCTGTTCCGGACAATACTTTGCCATGTGGCCCAATTGGCCACAGTTGAAGCAAACACCCCTGAATGGCTGACACTCGCCTTCGTGCCATTTATGGCACTTCGCGCACGGTGTAGAGAATGGATCCCCCTGAGAACTCAGCCGCTCGGTGTTCTATCGATACCCAGAACTATAACTCTTCTTCTTTTTCCACAGTCCTTGCCGAAAACCACTCTGAGAACCAGAAGATACTGGCCGCTTCCCCTGTGCCCGTACAACCTCATCTCTTTAAAGGTCGGTCTCAACTATGGTGGCTTTATCCACCAGAACAGAAAACTCACGGATCTGCAGCATCCCCACAAGACGGCGGATGTCTTTCCTCAGACCCTTCTTGAACCTCCGAGACTTCTTGTGCTCATTCGGAACTAAGTATGGTGCAAATCGAGTTAACTCGATGTATCTGGAAGCATATCTCTGCATCGACAAAGTCCCCTACATCAGGCTTGAAAACACATCAGCCTTTGCATCTCGAGTGGAGACCGAAAAGTATCTCTCGAAGAATACCTCCTTGAAGTGGCCCCACGTCATATCAGATGAACCAGCTCCCTGCCTCTCAAGCAGACTCACCGCTGTCCACCATCTCCCTGCCTCCCTAGCCAACTGGAAGGTAGCGTACAAGACGTTCTGCTTCTCAGTGCAGTGAAGGACTCCTAAAATCCTCTCGGTCTTCTCAATCCAATCTTCCACCACAATCAGATCCGGTCCTCCCGTAAGTGTCGGAGGGTGCATGTGTGTGAACCTCTCAATGGTACACTCCGCATTAGTAAGAGAGCTCTCGCATCTCCTAACACTCTGCCCAATTTCCCGGATCACCTATCTCGCCATACTACGAGACACAGAAGGAGACTCATCACTTGCCGTCTCCTCGGAGCCACTTTCCAAGTTATTATCCTTGGGCTCCATGTTGTAAACAGAATAGGATTCGGTTAGAATCCCTACAACACATACAGTTAACACAATGGTCCACACTAATTATGTTAACTACTCCCTGCCAGGTCTAGGTCTGTCCTATCGCACCAACGCGAAAGCCATCAATGATATGCCCTACTTTTACTGGAATCGTCATCCCAGGAAAAACACGGAATACCGTCGACAATTCCCGGTCTAACAACCGAACAACCCACAACCAACTTTACCCATATCCACATACTATACTCTGGTATGTACACATCAATACTCCTAACCAACTCTACAATACCTGACAACCTGGTTAGCTCTGATACCAAGCTGTCACGCTCCGAACCCTGAAATGGGACCCAAGGGTGAATTAAGTAACCTAACCTGTCTCTGTATCAATATAAAACATACATGATACCATATACAAGGAGTCCGACCCCGTGGGGTAACAGATGCCTTATATAAATACATACAATACATGTCCATACTCATCAATATACGCAGCGAAATACGGTCTTTCTTTACATCCAACTGTACCATACCAGAGTCCATACCATAGAAGGTTAAACATACCTACAAATACTATACATACCACGGTTGTCTACAAAATCCATCAAGACAACCCGGTTATAAAATTCGTACCTATCTGGTACTAACAGTAGCTAAACACACCTCCCGCTTTCGGATGCTAGGATGCTAGTTTCGGCTACCCGAAGGACTTGAAAAACATTTGTATATATTTGGGGTGAGACACCTCTCAGTAAGGGAGAAAACAGGTTATATCAGTGTGTGGCATATCAGTGTCATTTTCATACTTTATAACACATTCATACTATACAGTTTGAAACACATACGTACAGTTTCAAAACAAGTTCCATACATTCCCATACAATTCCATACAGTTCCAGTATTTCCACAAAATCCATTCCAGTTCATACGATACTCAAATACATACATACATACATATGGTCAGTGTCGTCACACTACTCACAACTGCACAAGTCACCTAGTCTCACAGCGGTTACGTTCCAACACATTAAACTACGAAGGTTTCCGACTCAGGCCCACTGTGAATCCATTGCTACACATGCAACTACACAAGGTCACCTGGTCTAACCCCGATTACGTTACCATGTGCAAACTACGCTGCGGCCAACCTGGGCCCACTGTGGTCCGTTGCTACATTCTATGACCAGCCGAATCATACTCGTGATATTTAGCACCCTAGATATAGAGCCGGCCACTCTTGCCCATGGTAGCTAGCCATTACAGGGCACATCGTACGGTAGTTAGCCGCCTCTAGCCGTTTCACAAAACCTGGAATCACTTTGGAACTCACATCCCTATAAATTTCGGTGTACGGTATTAAGCCGCCACATAGCTGTTTTTCACAAATACCTGGAACATTTACAAACATACACACATGCCACACTTATTTGGTTTATGACAAATCATATCGTTTACCATTTTCAAGTATACAGTTTATGCAAATATGGATTACGGTCACCTCAATAATACAGTTTAAACAACATAAACGATTTTCCAATCAAATAAGAGATGATACCCGAAATCCCCAATTTTCCCAAAAACTATAACCCAAAAATCCCATGTTTTCACCAGATAGATTTTCCCAAATAAGTAGTCAAAACATACATACGATCGTAGCCTATAGGCTTACCGATCTTGATTTCGAAAATGAACTGATATAAACAAAATCCCCTTACCTCAACCTGAAACCAAACCACGAACTCTAGGGCCCTCAAAACTACGAACAGAGACTTTGAAATCTACAATTCGTAGTACTAAACATGCTTATAATCCATACTACTGCATATATACTGAATCAGAAACGAAAACCGAGCCTTACCTCGATTTTGGCCCGAAACCCGAAAACGCTCGAACCGAGATTTCGATCCACAGAAGTTGTAGTGAATCCCTCCACGATCCTCCTGGTAACCTCAGATTTCCGATTCTATTAACGACCGGTGAGGAAATCTAGAGAGAGAGAGTTTAGAGAGAGAGAGAGAGAAACATAGTGAAGAAGAAGCCCAAATATCCCTTTTCATAAGCCTTTGACCCGCCCGGTTTTCATCGACGAAAAGTACCTTCGTCGAAGAAAAGTCAAGGATTTCGTTGCGGATGTCGGCAGCCTCGTCGACGAAGTTTGATATTTAAAATTTTCCAGACCTCTCGGTTTCTCTTCGTCGACGAACCTCTGAATTTCGTTGACGAAAAGTTTACTGCCTTCGTCGACGAAATCTGGCTTCATCGACGAAATCTGCAGAAACCATTTTATATTTTTCGGGTTCTTACATGGTAACCTCCTCCCCCCCCCCCCCCCCCGGCGAATGTGTACATATATTAAATGAAAAGGTGTAGGAGAAGAAATAGAACTAGAAGGAAATTCAAGACGGGTTTGTTTAGCCAAAGGGAAAATATAACATGGTTCGAAATTGGAACATATTACAAAAACATTACTCGAAAGTAAAGACAAAACTTTATTGAATAAATGGCCAAGTTGGTGATGCCAAAGTTGGGAATTTGATTTAGCCACCTAACAATGAGCAGGATTCGTTCTAGGGAAGTAGTACAAGCCATCCCGCTCAATGCCCAGTCCAATCATCCTCATCAAGCGTAGGTCTTGAATTAGGCATATATGAGCAGAAAAAAATGATTAGACAATTGAGAGTGTGTCATAGCATACGAAGGGAAATAAGGTTAAAATGAAAGGAATGGACACAAAGGACATTCTTCAAAATGAGGGAGGAAGAGAAAACGATAGAACCATTATGAGTTACCATAGCATGAGAGCCATTAGAGAGTTGTGCAATACGACCATGAACAGGAATGGAGTAGGTTCAATCAGAGGGAGAACACACCATTTGATCAGTGGCTCCACTATCAAGATCCAAAGTCTTTTAACAGTGTTGAGCATGGCTAGGAGTTGTTGGTATTAATCAAGGGTAAATAGGAAACTTCTAGTGGATGGGTTGTTGTTAGCGGAGGAGACTTGGTGTGCACTTGGTTTCGAACCTGAGCTATGCTTGTGAGATCTAGGTGGGAACCCATGGATAAAGTAACAACACTCGATGGTATGACCTTCCTTGTGGTAGTGCGTGCATTTTGATCGTGGCTTGTGAAAATTCTTCCCATCTTTTGGAGTGAGGAGGATACCATTGGAGGCTAAGGCAACGCCGTCGATGGGTGAAGGAGTTTGAATGCTCCTTTGGCATTCCTCCTTAAGAACCAAGTTGTAGATGCGACTGATTGTGGGGAGAGGGCCTATCAAAAAAATTTGGGCACAAATGGCTCCAAAAGACTCATTAAGGCCCATGAGGAACTTCATGGTGCGCTGGTACTTTTGGTATTGAGCAATGTTTTCTTGGAAAAAATGGGATTGAAGTGATTCAAGATCATCCTATAATAGCTTCGTCTTGTTAAAATGTGTAGCCACCGATGTATTACCTTAAACAAGATTATGAATTTCTTGTTCAAGGTGATACATGTGAGGGCCATTGACTTGGGAAAAATGATCCTTCAAATCTACCCAAATATCTCAAGCAAGATTAGAGAAAATAACACTAGCAGAAATGTCTTGAGAAATAGAATTGATTAACCAAGCTTTTACCATGTTGTTGTAGCGGGACCACTGACGGTATTCTGTAGGGGAAGATTTAGAAGGCTTGGGAACAGTGCAATCGATGAAGCCAATCTTGTTTTTGGTTTCAAGGGCAATGGGCATAGATTGACTCCATGTGGTGTAATTGGTTTTCGTCAATGGTTGAGAAACCAAAACAATACCGGGATTTTCAGTGCTGCTGAGAAACAGGTGGTGACTGAGATCATCAAATTTTTCGGAAGGTTGGGTGCTTTCAACATTGGAAGCCATAATGTAGGAAGTGGTGCAGATAGTAATCTCGAAAGACAACTAGGTAACCTCCCAGGAAAGTGAGGGGAGTCATAGTGGACTGCTTAAAACCCAAGACTTTCCTTAGCCAGAGCTTGCCTAGACATTGTATTGGTTGATAATACCGTAAATCTCACTAACAAAAGTGGCAGCCTTTGTAGAAAGGAAAAAAAAAATTTTGAGAGTTTTTTTTTTTTCTGCAAACTTACAGTAATTGAAATTTGTTGTAGCTTACTGACAATTTGTTGCAAAGAAATAGTGGAGAATATAGGGCTGACCAACGTGTGATAATCATGTTGAGAAGCCTGGAAAAGAAAAACAGAGAGTGCTCTATTTTGTGACCGAGAAGAAGAAATTGAGAAGATAAGATTATGCCCTTCGGAATCCTAACGCTTTGATATCATGAAGAAATTCAGAGTCTAGAAATTCAAAGAGGGAAGACAAAGGGAGAAGGATAATTGAGAAATATTAGAGATACATATATACTTTCTATTTTTCATTTATTGTGTATTTATTATAGAGCAGATATTTAGGAATAATTTGGGATCCTTGACTCATGTATAAATGTCCTCCATGGGTTCTCGTCGCCTCATTTCCCTCATAGGCTCAAGTGGGAGTATTAATGTTTGTCCAGTCCCATATCGTCTCTGTGAGTAGTTCCCAAACCAGTATAAGATCCTCTTTGCTCTCTCTCCTTAACACCTAGGTTTTGAGGATGAGTTCTCTAACAACATTCATATATTATAAATATTATATTATAAAATATGTTTGGTGATAATAATTTATTACCTATTTGTTCAAATCGAGTCATGCTACTTCAAATCGGATTGGTCGGATTAATGTTGGTTCAGACCCAATTCGATTTTTGGCTATTGATTGGACCAACTTCGTAATAAGTTCCAATTGAATTGGACAGTTTGATTCAAGCTGAGATTTTTCTAATACTTAGATTATTGGAATAAGTGATAGTTTAAGGAGAGAAATTTAAGTTGCTATTTTTATTACACCTCATCTTCCCCCTCCCCTATAGTTATCTTTGTTAGCTTATATGTTTGGGTTTCTAGGGCTAGTGATGGAACCTGATCAATCATTAAGTGCTCGTCATTGCGATAAAGAGTTAGTTATCCATAAATTCCCTTATGATGTTATATGGCTCATAAAATATTTTAGTTATGTCTAGAGATAAGATTCCAAGTTGACTAACTACGACGATGAATCTTGTGAAACTACAAAATGCCTTTGGATTCTTTAATATACGTTAAGCTCAATTCCACATCTTTCCTAGTTATCTTGTTGCCTCAAGTAGCACTTAAAAGCTAAGGTTGCACATCAATTCAGATAGATTAGTTGTGAGGGTGCTCAATGGTGATTGACGTAACATAGGGATGCTCTTATAAGGTTTGGCTGCCTAATGACCTAACCCAGACATACCCTATGTGGGATATGGCTTCATACTAACCTATCCTATGTTTAACGATGTAGGGATACAATTTTGTACCAAGCTAGAGTGCTTGTGAATAGTTTACTTGTTGGCCAACTTGACCTGGACATACTCATATATAGTATTGTTTCCTACTAACATAACAGGCATTTTGGGCTTGGGTTTCTCTAATAGACGCCCCTCAGTCCCTCACTAATGTTCGTCACCTCAACAATTTGACTATAATATTAGGATATTATAGTGATAATTTTTCACAAAATTTATTTAACAATTTAGCACTAAAGTGAAATATCCATGAACTACAATCAAATAATTTTCATGAATTATGCTTAATTTGATTATGTAATAATTGAATTAATATTTTTCATGATCTCTATTAATTATTAAATTGATAATTTTAGTAATCATAAATAAATTGATTAATTTTTAATATAAATTAATTGAATTTTTAAAGACTATTAGTAATGAATTAGTAATTTAGTAGTGATTGAATTTATAATTTCTATATCCGCTTTAATAAATGAATTAATTTATAAGGTAATAGAAAAATAATTAATCTTTTAAAAAATCTCTATAAATAAACTAGCTAGTATTTCGATACTTCCCAATAATTTTAATTTTTTTAACAACTAAAAGTAATTGATTAATATTTCATTAACTACTAATTAGTATTAACTGCAATTTAAAAAAAAAACATTATAAACTTTCAAAAAACACAAAATTCAACTATGGAAGTTAGTTAAGTGTTGTTGTTGCCAAAGTTTGTCTAGGAGAATTTGGATTAATCACAACTCCATTCACTTGCCAAGAATAAAAGAAAAGTGACTTAGAGGACTTAGGGTGTACTCTGGGAGACCACTCTGATGCCTAAGTTATAAAATTTGAAAGGATTATTGCCACGCCCTGAACCCGCCAGGTGGGGCCCAGGGTATGATGAGACCAATCACCGTCTCTAATACCATATTTAACATACACGTAGCCGAAAATAAAGAACAATCTCAAATAAAATATCAGAGTACTATATACAACCCAAAAGAAAAATCCATCCACATATATTACATAATCAGAAATTCTAACACATCATTACAAATATTTCAATTCTACTACTACTCACAAGTCTCCAAAATTCTAAACCCTGCACCGGGTTTCATAAGCTCAATCTCCTGAAGGACCTGAAAAGTCAATAATTCCTCCGGATGGGACACCTCTCAATAAGGAAGAAATATATTATAGTAGTGTGTGGCAGAAGAGTTTCAATACATATATAAAATATAACTTCATCAATTAATCAACAACCACTGGCTAGGCACTTACATACTGTAGTCACACAAACAAAACCAATATTTATAGTGTAAGTTCCTGAGGATTGGGAAGATTACATGCCCATACATGTACCTTCCCTTTACTCTAATACCTTTATAGCTACCAGGGCACTTACCTTACTCAGTAAGCCCTCGGGGTTATATTCATAAGAAAAGTCTCCGAGAATAGGGAAATTTGCATGCCCATACATGTAACTTCCCTCTACTCTGGTACCAGACTATAATTACCAGGGCACTCCCCTTTCTCAGCAAGCCCTGGAGCGAAGAGATTTACTTTACCATAAATATTTATACAATTAAATTCACATACCAATATACACCCACATTCACATCAATCATTCCAGATAGTCTACAAACATATACACCATAGTTCATTCACATAGGATACAACACAATCCATTAAAGTCAGTATGTGGCCCACCTAGGGCAACTGCATACCTACCAATACGTGACCCACGTAGGGTAGTTGCGTACCTCGCTGTACATGGCCTACGTAGGGCAGCTTCGTATATCACAATACATGGCCTAGGTAGGACAACATCGTATTTCACTGTACGTGGCCCACGTAGGGCAACTGTGTACTTCAGTATACGTGGCTCACGTAGGGCAGCTATGTATTTCACTACACATTTACACTTATAACAGATAGTATTCACAATCAACTCATATTCACCATCAAGCAATAATCACAGCCAAGCAGTACTCACAACTAGGCAGTATTCACAATAGATCAGATTTTTTTACAAGCAGTCAGTATTCTCAACCAACAGTATTCTCAAGCAAACAATATTCTCAATCAATTAATTATAAAGTATTATATTCATGCCACATAGTTTTTTTCCAAATTATAAATTATAATCAAATCATTATTTAAAATTGCTTGAGCCGTCCGAAAAATCATACTATAATTATACGGTTCCTATACTTGAATATAACCGATTCAATTTTAAATAAAAACCTAGTATAATTTTATTTCCCTTTACCAACTCCTCAAAATTCTGCCCAAATTGAATTGAAAACAAAACCCCGTATTCTAAAAATCCTAACGTAATTAGGTCAACCCTAGGATATTTGTCATTTAACATCTCTTAGGTCCACACACTCCCAATAATTAATTTAATATTCAAAATATCCTACTTACCCTGGTTTTAAAGTGGTGCCCAAGAACTCCAAATCAAGTTTTTGCTCCGACTAACTTGAAGAGAAACTCCCCAGGAACCTCGTGAGAACCGAACCTAGAGAGAGAAAACAAAATTGGAGAGAGAATTCACGAAAGAAATAGTCCAGGGCCTTTTTATAACCCGGTTTTCGTCAACGAATTTAAAAGGTTCATCGACGAGCCAAAGAAGGACATTCGTTGATGAGGTAATTAGGTTCGTCGATGAATCCATTAAAAATATGAATTTTCCCTGCTTTCGGTAATTCTTCGTTGATGAGACACGTGTCTTTGTCGACGAGACCAAGAAGGGTGTTCGTCGATGAGGAAAACTAATTCGTCAATGAATCCCAGCTTGACGCCCTTTTTTTAAATTTCTTTTCCCTTTCTTTTATTTTCCATTTTTCCTTTTATTCATTTTCTTTTATTTTTCCAAAATCGGATTATTACATTATTCCCCCCCTTAAAAAATTTTGTCCTAGAAATTCGTTATACAACATATATTCTATCACACATTTCACACATTTCAATCTATGCTAGCGTGTGAATAATTGTATCACCTAGAATCAAATAAAACTTATTATTTATCTCAAACATAATCATGTTACCTGTGCCTCTAGTAGTGTCTGTCCCAGCTAGGGCAAGTTTGTAGACACTCCCTGATCCACCGCGTAGCATCGAGTTATTTCCCTGATTCTGATATAAAACAGGTGTGTTCCTCAGTGGTTTTTGGTTTTGACCCAGTGGCTCGTGACAATCCTGAGCTATGTGGTCGTGCTTGCCACACTGATAGCACATAGGACCCCTTCCCCAGCATTCTCCCCAATGCCTCCAATTACATCTCGTAGAGTATGAGGGTGTTGAATTACCCTGATGGCCTTGATCACTCCTAATTGGCCTCTACCCCTAGTGTCTCTGTCTCCCCTCCATGGACCCTATCTGGCACTAAGATGAGAGTTGGGAGACATAGGTCTCTTCCTTTGCTCTGACATCCCTACACCTCCCTACTGAATCAATTTTGCAACGGTGGCTTTATCCACCAGTTCTAAAAAGTTCTGTATCTGTAAGCATGCCACATGCTCGTGGACCCTCTGTTTCAGGCCCTTCTCAAACCACCTCATTTTTTGATATTCATCTGGAAACATAAAAGGGGTGAAGTGAGAAAGCTCCACGAATCTAGCAATGTACTGTTGCATAATGAGATTCCCTTGTGTCAAGTTGAAAAACTCTTTAGCCTTTGCATTCCTGGTGGTGGTAGGAAAATACCGGTTGTAGAAGACTTTCTTGAAAAGCTTCCACGTCATGATAGTAGGTGCTGCCTGTTGCTATTCTAACAGCTTCACTGCCAACCACCACCACTCGACCTCTTATGTTAGTTTGAAAGTAGCGAAGAGGACCTTTTATTTCTCAATGCAATCCAGCAATGTCACTATTTTCTCAATCTCCCGCACCCAATTCTTAGCTACAATTGGGTTAGTACCTCCCACAAAAGAATAGGGTTTCAGTTGGGTGAATTGATCAATCGAACAACCTTGGTTCACTGGTGGGTAGCTCGATCCCTTGAGATCCCACCTCATCTCTTCCCTGACCTGCCAAGCTATACCTTGCAACAGTCGGGAGGTTTCAATCTCATCTCCACTAGAAGCCCTCAACTCATTTCCGCCTCCATCATCCACGCCTTTACCTTTGGGATCCATCCTGAAGATATGACAGAGGTAAGTTTAAAATTTCTACATCTTAACATAAATGACATAGTCATAAAACAAGAAACCAGGTTAATATTCAAATTCTCCATTAAACATCCAACACTCAATTAATCACAAACATCTTAAACTTCAAGTTCTAATTCCAAGTTTCAGTCTCTTTACTTGGAAACATCACCGTTGATGGATTTATCGTGGTTTTCTAAAACCATCGACTAATTCAGAAAATCACAAAAGTTCGTTAAGGGATTTCTGCCTCCAGGCTACTAAAAAAAACTCAAATTCCTATCAATGCCTTAATCTACCCGTTCCTATACTCATCCTAACTCAACCTATACTCTGGTATTAATCTTCTTAAAGTTTGCATAATGTATTTCCTCAGCTCTGATACAAATTTGTCACGCCCCGAACCCGCTTGGTGGGGCCCAAGGTGTGATGAGATCAATCACCATTTCTGATACCATATTTAACATACATGCAGCAGAAAATAAAGTTCAACCTCAAATAGAATACCAGAGTACTGTATACAACCCAAAAGAAAAGTCCATCCACATATATTCATAACCAGAAATTCTAACACATTATTACACATATTTCAGTTCTAGTACAACTCACAAGTCTCCAAAATTCTAAACCCTACATCGGAGCTTCCTAAGCTCGATCACCTGAAGAATCTGAAAAGTCAATAATTCCTCAGAGTGATACACCTCTCAGTAAGGAAGAAATATATTATAGCGGTGTGTGACAGAAGAGTTTTAATACATATATAAAATATAACTTCATCAATTGATCAACAACCACTAGCTAGGCACTTACATACTGCAGTCACACAAACAAAACCAATGTTTGCAATGTAAGTTCCCGAGGATTGGGAAGATTACATGCCCATACATGTACCATCCCTCTGCTTTAATACCTTTATAGCTACCAGGGCACTTACTTTACTCAATAAGCCCTCGAGGTTATATTTATAAGCAAACTCTCCGAGAATAGGGAAATTTACACGCCCATACATGTAACTTCCCTCTGCTCTAGTACCAGACTATAATTACTAGGGCACTCGCCTTTCTCAGCTAGCCCTCGAGCGGAGAGATATACTTTGCCATAAATATTTATACAATTAAATTTAGATACCAGTATACACCAATATTTACATCAATTAATCCACATAGTCTGCAAACATATACACCATAGTTCATTCATATAGGATACAACACAATCCATTAAACTCAGTACGTGGCCCACCTAGGGCAATGACATACCTACCAGTATGTGACCCACGTAGGGCAGCTTCGTATCTCACAATATGTGGCTCACATAGAACAGCTACCTATTTCACTATACATGGCCCATGTAGGGCAACTGCGTACTTCACTATATGTGGCCCACGTAGGGCAGCTATGTACTCACACTATACGTGGCTCACATAGGGCAGCTACATATTTCACTACCCATTTATACTCACAACAAACAATATTCACCATCAACTCATATTCACCATCAAGCAATGATCACAGCCAATTGGTACTCACAACCAGCTAGTATTCACAACAGATGACATTTTTTTACAAGCAGTTAGTATTCTCAACCAACGGTATTCTCAAGCAAACAATATTCTCAATCAATTAACTATAAAGGATTATTCTTATGCCACACAGTTTTTCCCAAATTATAAGTTATAATTAAATCATTATTTTAAATTGCCTAAACCGTCCGAAAAATCATACTATAATTATACAGTTCCTACACTTGAAAATAATTGATTCAAATTTAAATAAAAACCTGGTATAATTTTATTTTCCCTTACTAGCTCCTTGAAATTCTGCCCAAATCGAATAGAAAACGAAACCCTGTATTCCAAAAATCCTAACTTAATTAGTTCAACCCCAAGATATTTATCATTTAGCACCTTTTAGGCCCACACACTCCCACTAATTGATTTAATATTAAAAATATCCTACTTACCCTGGTTTTGGAGTTGTGCCTAAGAACTTCATATCAAGTTTTTGCTCTGGCTAACTTGAAGAGAAACTCCCAGGAACCTCGTGGTGGTTTCCAATTGTCGAATTGAGTTGAATCTGAGCCGGATTTGAAGAAAGAAGGTAGGAAAATCGAAACCTAGAGAGAGAAAGCGAAAGAGGAGAGAGAATTCATGGAGGAAATGGTCCAGGGCCTTTTTGCAACCCGGGATTCATCGATGAATTTAAAAGGTTTGTCGAAGAGTCAAAGAAGGACATTCGTCGACGAGGTCATCAGGTTCGTCGACGAATCCATTAAAATTATGAATTTTCAATGCACTCGGTAATTCTTCGTCGACGAGACATGTGTATTCGTTGACAAGACCAAGAAGGGCGTTTATCAACGAGGAAAATTAATTCATTAATGAATCCTTACTTGATGCCTTTTGTTTAAATTTCTTTTCCCTTTCTTTTATTTTCCTTTTTTCCTTTTATTTATTTTCTTTTATTTTTTTGAGTTCGGGTTATTACAATTATATAATTGCAAGAGAAAATGAGTGATGAGGATGAGATGAGATGCTTTACTTTCCTTAGGAAGTCATTTTTTTAGGCATTTAGGATACTTTTTTTTATTTATTGATTTCCCTACTAATGTACATTTATTTGGATTGCAAAAGTTACACTTTGACTATGGATATGTTACTAAGAAGTAACTATTGGTGTGCTAACCCTTCGCTTCAATTAATGGATGTTACCTCATTTCAATTAATCCCTTAATATATTTTGATCTTACATAAGTTAATGTTGAGTTTAATGTTGGGGTATTTTTCAAGTTATATCAGTTGCCTCCTTCTCTCGAGTCTTAAGAGTTATCTTTTTGGCTTGAGAGTATATTGGATTTGCTATAAGTTATTTTATTATCATGAGATTCAGATTTATGTCATATGGTTAGCATCCTTGGGCCTTGTGATTGGTCTCATCGGATAGGTTAATACTCTTTCAAGAAGTGCTCGTCTCTTGCTACCTCATGAACAGTGCTCATTAGATGGACATTTTAGGTCTCATGAGCGGTGCTCATCAGATAGGCCAATTTCTTGTCAAGCAATACTAGTCTCTTATTGCCTTATGGGAGATGCTCTTTGGATGGAAATTTCTGGGTTTCATAAGCCGCGCTTATTAGATGGACCAATTTTTTACTGAGTTATACCTGTATTTTGTTGCCTCATGAATGTGCAATGCAATAAATGATTTTATTGTCATGAGATTCAAATTAAGTCATCAGATTAGCATCTTTAGGCCTGTTGATCAGTCTCATCATATAGGTTAATGCTCTCTCAAGCAGTGCACGTCTCTTGCTACCTCATGAACGGTGCTCATTAGATGGGCATTTTTGGGTCTCATAAGTGATGCTCGTTAGATAGGACAATTTTTTTCGATCAGTAATTGTCTCTTATTGCCTTATGAGCGGTGCTCATTAGATGGAAATTTTTGGGTCTCATAAGCGGTGCTTAGTAGATGAACCAATTTTTTACTGAGTTATACCTATCTTTTGTTGCCTCATGAATGTTGCTCATCAAATGTGCTTTTTTTTTTTTTTTTTGTTTAGTACCCATATCTTGTTGCCTGATAAGCGGTGCTCGTTAGATGGGCAATTTTTGGACATTATAAGCGGTGCTCATCAAATGGGCTAATTTTTTGTTGACCAATGCCTTTATTTTGTTGACTCATGAGTGATGCTCATCAAATGAACATCTTTGGGTATCATGAGTTGTGCTAATCAGATGGGCTAGTTTTTTTACTGAGAAATGCCCGTATTTTGTTGCCTTATGAGTAGTGCTCATCATCTTCAGCCCTCATAAATTGTGCTCATCAGTTGGACTAATTTTTTTTTTATTAAGTACTGCCCATCTTTTTTTTCCTCATAAGTGATGCTCATCAAATTGGTATTTTTAGGCTCATAAGCAGTGCTCATCAAATTGGTCATATCTCAGTCAGTAGAGTCTGCTTTCTGGGTAGATTTCCCCAACATAGTTTGCATCTCACGAAGCCTCATGGTCCATGTCACTTTTTTTTTTCTTTTATAAATAATCCCTCACCCATTTTGTTATTCTCCACATTTGGAAGTATCTTTGGTATGTTTTCTATTCAAATATGATCTATTTCTTTTATGGTGATAACCTCCTCCAAGTTAATATATTTCTTGGCTCATGTCATTAGCTCTCCCATATTGGTAGGCAGTTTTTTCCCTATGGAATTTAAGAAGTCACAAGGTTGTGGAGTCGTTTGCAAGGTGGCCACTACTACATCGTGGTCTAGGTTTTTAACCTCTAGAGTTGTATTGATATAATGGTGCATGAACTCTTTCAATGTCTCTTTCTCTTAATAAAAAAAACTCATCAAGAGGGTCAAAGTCTTCATCATTTTTTAGCTGCAGACAAAATGCCCCACAAATTACTGCTCCATCTCAAGGAAAGACCCAACTGAGTCAGGCTTTAATGTCCGGTACTATACTCTAGCATTCCCCTTAGGGTTGCTACAAATGATTGACACATAATGGCATCAAGTGCATTTTGCAATTGCATCAATAATCTGAAGGTGTCAAGGTTGTCTAGGGGATTTGACAACCCATCATGTCCTTTTCTATTGGGCATCTTGAATTTATTGGGTAGTGGGATCTCCATTATTTCCTTAGTAAAGCGAGGATTAGAAGATCTAGCTGAGATTTCCCTATTAAGGGTTGTCCGCAAACTTCTTTGACCAACATTTCTAGTTGATCAATTTTCTTGAGTTTTTCTTGAAATTTCTAGGACTGTTGCTCGTTAATGCCGACATTATTGGCTCTCTCTACTTTCTTTGTCGGATATGAAAATTTTAATTGCTTCATATGGTACCACCGCCTTATCCTTAGGTGTTATTTCTACTTGAACAACCCCTAAGACATGTTTCACATGATCTTTTTTTCTATCATAATATTGTCGCGACGTCCTAGGCGTGAGGCGAATAAAAATTATAATGTAATGTTTGATTTTCGTGAAAAATAGGAATGAAGTCGCCACTAACCTTTTAGTGTGGTTAGAACACTTGATTACTACCCAATTAAGGGTAGAATCAGTCTATGTTACCAAAGCAGGGATCGGGAGTTCGGTTACGTGAGGGGAAGGTATGAGCACCCCCTATGCGCCCGTTTTTATGAACGGTACCTAATTAATAAAAAATTATCCCATTAATTAAATTTAATAAATATTTAAAATTACTCCCTTTTGTGAACTTGTGAAATACACATGCAAAGAAATTAATCACACAAAAATATACATAATATATATATTCCCTCATAACTAGGGCACGAGAAGTTTGAAGACCTCATACCCTTTTTTGAAATCATCGGGATAAAATCGAGAAAATATTTAATAATAAAAATAAACATAATAATAAAATAATAATAAGTTAATACAAATATATAATACTAAAAATAACACAATTCATGATATTAATTATAAACATATGATATAAACCAAAATAATGATAATGGGAATAATAATAATAATAATAAATATTAATACCCTAATAAGTAATGTTATACATACTAAAATAAAAAAAATATTAACAATGATAAAATGCATAATTCTATATATACTGAAAAATACTTTAATAGATAATACAATATTAACATACTAGACATACATAATACTAAACATTTAAAAATAAATAATACTAGATATATTAATGTACTAAAAATAGTTGATACCAAATATATTAAGATACTAAATATATGAATATACAAAAAATAGTTAATACTAGATATATCAAGATACTAGAAATAAGTATTACTAAATACAATATACTAAGAATAGTTAATACTAAATATATTGGGATACTAAATATATGAATATACTAAAAATAGTTAATACTAAATATATTAAGATTCTAAAAATAATTAATACTAAAAATGTGACTAACATATTAATATACTAAATATGTATAATATCAATTAAACATTAAGTCACTAAATATGTAATACAATTTACAAAAATACGAAAATACTAAATATGTAATATTTACTAAAATGCTAATATGTAATATACGTATAACTAAAAATATTAATTTGCTAAATATATAATATAATAACACACTAAGTAATTAAATATGTAATACAATATCACAAAAATAAGAAAATACTAAATATGTAATATTTACTAAAAGGCTAATATGTAATATACATATAACTAAAAGTATTAATTTACTAAATATATAATATCAACAAAACACTAAGTTATTTTGGTAATATGTTATACAATATTACCAAAATAATAAATATACAATATTATTAAAATTCTAATACCCAAACACTAATATATAATATCAATACAAATTCTAAAACAATAATATTAGTCATTTAACATATATACAATGGATACCACAAACATCCAAACATGAATATAAATACAGCAACAATAAAATCCCTATGTGAACATTAACAAAAATTCAAACTTACAACAATAATAAAAATAATATGAACATGAATATTAACTATAAAAACAAACATTGTAATGTGAAAAAAAAAAAAAAACAAATCATATATATATAAATTTCATCTTTGGAAAGAGGTTGGGAAGAGTTGTTGGGTGTGTGTGTGTGCTGAGTGTGTGTGTTGTGTGTGTAAACAGTGTGTGCAGCGTGTGTCTAGAGTGTGTTTTGCTGCGTGTGTAGTGTGTGTTTGTGTACGGTTTTACTGTGTGTGTTCGAGGGTGTAAGCATGTGCTTAAGTGTGTGTGTGTGTGTGTTAAGTGTGTGCATGAGTGTGTGGGTGAGTGTGTGTGGAGGGAATTCACAGCAGGGGTGAAGCGAGGTGACCGTGACCGTGGGGAGTAGATGGCCGTGGTTTTCACCGACGACGAAGAATGGTGTGGAGGACTCGCTGGTGTTCATGCTCTTGAAGAAAGATACTACAGCGACGCCCTACATGTCGCCAGGGTAGCAGCGGATGCTGTTGGGTCGGCCATGGCTAAGGAGATCGGTGGCGAAGACAACGTAGCCCCAGGTGGCGAAGTTGATGCAGATGTTCTGGAAGAGCCAGCCGGTGTCGGATTCATAGCCGCGCGTCACGAAGACCATGGCCTTGACCAAGAGATCTGACGGTAGGAACGATGGCGTTAAGAGTTTGCGAGCGCTGGTGGGGGTTTCCAAGTATGGTTGGTGTTGCGCACACCCTGGAAGGTGTAGTAGCGGTGGTGGCCATGGCTGGCGTGGCTATGTGTGCTGGGATTAGAGAGAGGATGTAGGGGCTACCGATGATGATGTTATGGAGAGGGGGAGAGTTTGAGGCTGCGGGGTGTTTGAGGGACTGTGCAAGGAAGAGGCCGTGCTGTGTGGCGGCGATGACGCTGGAGATGGTGACGACCGATGCTGCGGGTAAGGTTGTAGTGATGACTGCTGCGGCTGTTGATTGCTAGTGAAGGCGACAGTGACGGTGGCGATGCGCAACAGGTGAAACTGAAGTTAGGATGGCCGGGAGAGAGAGATGAGGGAGGAGGGAGATGATGGAGGTTGTGCGTGTGTGCAAGGTTAGGGTTCCTCCTCCCGCGGCGGTGGCTTCCTTCTTGTCTTCCTTCCTTTTTATTAAAAAAAAAAAAAACCCTAAATTTCTAAAACCCTAAGCTCCCCCTCTTTTTTATCTTTTATTATTTATTATTTTTATTTTTTTGGCCAACGTAAAGCCTAAAAGTAAAAATAAAAATGAAGACTCGATCTAAAAATTGAGGGACTGAATCAAAATTTCGAAAAATGAAATACTCAACTTAAAATATCTGGACTCAATTTAAAAATATAGGAACTATAAAAATAAAAGATTCAAATTTGAAAAATGTTGGAAATCATATTAAAATACCCAGGACTCGATTTAAGAACAGGGTCTGAATTTAAAATGTCGGGACTCATTTTAAAACACCCATAATATAAAGTAAGCTTTTAAGTATACCGGGTTTTCTCACGAAGGTCTGGTTAAAATTGGGGTGTCTACAGCTGCTCCTCTTTGTAGGTTTTGTTGCTTCTATGTAACAGTAGGAACTCTCATACGTGATTTGTAGCAGCAAGCCTGCAAAGATAAAAGACACCTATTTTAGTCAGACCATACAACTACCTATGACTTTCAAGTTTATCGAGTGTTGTTTACTTATACTAACCAAGGATAATTTGCACTGAATGTAAGAATCCAGGCGGGAGTATGCAACATTGACTTGCACTGAATGTAAGAATCCAAGCCGAGGTACACAGGGATGACTTGCACTGGATGCAGGAATCCAGGAGGTAGTATATAGGGTTGACTTGCACTGAATGTAAGAATTCAGGCTAAGGTACACAGGGATGACTTGCACTAAATGTAAGAATCCAAGCGGAAGTATGCAGGGTTGACTTGCACTGAATGTAAGAATCCAGGCCTAGGTATACAAGGATAGCTTGCACTAAATGTAAGAATCCAGGAGGAAGTACACAAGGTTGACTTGCACTGAATGTAAGAATCAAGGCCGAGGTACACAGGGATGACTTGTTGCAAATGTAAGAATCCGAATCGTAGCAGGTACAAGGATCCGAGCCACACGACACAATGATGGCTTGCTGTGAATATAAGAATCCGAGTTGTAGCATATATGAGGATCCGAGCCACATGACACAATGATGACTTGCTGTGAATGTAGGAATCCTAGATGTAACGGATATGAGGATCCGAGCCACACAACACACGGATGACTTGCTGTGAATGTAAGAATCCGAGTCATAGCGGATACGTGGATCTGATCCACATGGCACAATGATGGCTTGCTTCAAATATAAGAATCCGAGCCATAGCGGATACGAGTATCCGAGCCACGTAACACAAGGATGGCTTGCTGCAAATGTAAGAACCCAAGCCATAGCGGATACGAGGATGCAAGCCACACGAGATAATGATGGGTTGCTGCAAATGTAAGAATTCAAGCAGTAATGGAACGAGGATCTGAGCCAAATGACACAATGATGGCTTGTTTCGAATGTAAGAATCCGAGTCATAGCGGATACGAGGATCCAAACCACACAACACAAAGATTGCCTTCTTCAAATGTAAGAATTCAAACCATAGAGGATACGAGGATCCGAGCCACTAGACACAATCATGGCTTACTTCAAATGTAAGAATCTGAGCCATAGCGGATACGAGGATCCGAGCCACACGACACAATGATGACTTGCTACGAATGTAAGAATTTGAGTCGTAGCGAGTACAAGGACCCGAGCCATAGCGTATACGAGGATCTGAGCCACATGACACAATGATGGCTTGCTGTGAATGTAAGAATTCAAGTCATATCGGATACGAGGATCCGAGCCACATGATAGAGTGATCGCTTGCTTCGAATGTAAGAATTTAAGTAGTAGCCGATACGAGGATCTGAGCCACACAACACAAGGATGGCTTGCTGCGAATGTAAGAATCCAAGCCATAGAGGATTTGAGGATCCGAGCCACATGACACAATGATGGCTTGCTACAAATGTAAGAATTCGAGCCATAGTGGATACGAGGATCCGAGCCACATGACAAAATGATGGCTTATTTCGAATGTAAGAATTCAAATCATAGTGGATACAAGGATCCGAGCCACATGACACAATGATGACTTGCTACGAATGTAAGAATTCAAGCCAAGGCTGATATGATGATCTAAGCCACTTTAAGCAGTATTAAGGTGTGAAATCAAAGTTTGGAAAATGGTTACTCTATTGGGAAAATCTACTTGGGTGTAAGGTCTTGATTTCGATGAATGGATCCACTTGTTCATGGGGTCCACTGTCCTATTTTCAAAGTATGTCAATCAGCACCTGGGGTTAGCTGCCCCAGTTTCCAAGTAAATTAATGTGTGCCTGGGATTGGCTGCCCCATTTTCAGATATTAGAACAACAAGAATTGCTTAGTCAAGGATGCCAAATGATAATTCAAAAGCTTATTCAACAAGGAAAATGTGAAGGGTGCTCTATTATTGTATGTATGCATGTTGCTAACTTGTGATGCTAGTATGCAGGGATAAGTTGTTATATGTATGCATGTTGCTAACTTGTGATGCCATAATGTAGGGATACGTTGCTATATGTATGCATGTTGCTAACTTGTGATTATAGAATGTAGAGATATGTTGCTATATGTATACATGTTGCTAACTTGTGATGTTAGAATGTAGGGATATGTTGCTTTATGTATGCATTTATTTTTCTATACAATGCATGAAATGTATGAGAATGCATGAACCTTCTCTCCCAATGCGCCTGTGATTAATAACCCCATTTTTTATTTTGACCCTATTTTCAAATTCTAAGTTGTTAGGAAGGCATCTGAATGGGTTCCAATGAAGCTCAACATGAAATTTTCCCTAACTAAATGGATCTGTAACTATTGTTGGCCTTGTTTTCCATTTTCTCTCAGAACATGGGACCCGCCCCAATTAAATGCATCTGTAATCGCTTACTACCATGTTGTTAAATTCTACTTAAACAAGCAACTCTGTGAAACTTGACATGACATCTGCCCTAGTTAGATTGCTCTTTCTCCACAAAGACCTTCTTTATAGGAAACCACTCATGATTCTAAAACCCTTTGACCGTCCATCCTCTTTTAAAGCTTTGAAGGGTAAGAAAGTTTTTTTTTTTTTTTTTCGTTTTTGGCAATGCATGAAGCATGATGTACAAAAGTTCTTTCTCCAACATGCCTGTAATCAACACACCACTCTGATATCGGCCATGGATGCCCCTGAATTGGTTCCCCTGAAACTCGGCATAACATTTGCCCTAATAGATGCATTTGTGGCTGATCCTATCCATTTTATTTTCTCAGCAAGGACCTTCTTTGGATTGCATGCTTAATATTTTAAAATCACTTTGAAATTTAAATAAATAAACATGTAATCAGATAACTCAATCTTATTAGGGATATGAATGGAATGCTCAAACTTGCTTGATTTTGCTTGATTTTGTGGGCTTGCTTAAGAGGAAACAACTTTACTAGTACTTTGTAACTTTGCTACTAGCTAGGAGAATCATATCAATGAGCAACCATATTCTTTTTCTCCTTTTTTTTTTATTTTGTTTTTTTTATCAACCTATTTTGGAAACAAAACATAACTCCTCCACTCCAAGATACCTTCTTGCTTGGTATTTCATGACTTATTTCGAATTTTTTATCTTGAGTCACAACTGGTGTCTTATTAAGTAGTCTGATCAATATTCCAATCTCAGGGTAGACTTTAAGACACGAGACAAAGCATAGGATTAAGGTTACAAGTTTCCAGAAGAAAAGAGAAACTAAGGCTCAAAAATCTCATCCCTTGATAACGTTTTGTGCCCCAATTTGTGGCAAAGTATTCGCAAAGTATTGACCAAACTTGTTATTTGAACAAGCTACCTACGTGCCTTTTTAGGATTAGGTCACTACGTAATTCAGACTCAATATTGAGTCTGACAAATTATTTGAGACAATAATGTATACCAATTTGGTCAAGACTTTCATTTCGACCAGAATGTAGGCTAGGAGTATGGGTTAAAGAAAGAAAGGTTTAAAAGGTTTAAAATTATCAATCTTATCAAGGATAGTCGTTAGTCAAAATCACATATAAAATATGTCCCTTATTTTTTTTTTCTTTTTCTTTTGTTTATTTATTTATTTATTTATTTTTTTGCATTTTCTTCTTTTACCGCGCCTTTTGCTTTTCCTTTCATGGAGGGATCTTAGCTTCAATTTCATTTGGGCTCCATTTGGGACTAATATTTTTTTTTTAAATTATCCCAGCGTGGGATGTGATCCTTTGACAAGTTAATTAAGATTTGAAATTTTCTGGCTCAAAAGGGCTTACTAGGGATTTTTTCTTTGAATTTCTTTTGGGCAGTAGAAAAAATGGTCTACCATCATTTTAGTAATGATCATTGTCTTAAACGACTTTCCGAACACTAAGAAACCCAAACCTAGGTTAAATTTCTAGTGAAATGACGTTTAAGAAAAACTGGTTTAACATTCAGATTCAAATGAGTTAGCAAATGGTAAATCAATATTTGGTTCTTTTTAGGGATATTGGTCGACCAAAGATGACCACCCCTCATTTGATCAGATTATAATCATTATACTCTTAAGACACCGATCATAAATTAGATAATAAAGAGAGGAGATTTTGTTCATCGATTTCATCAAGCAAACATATGACAAAGCTTGATAAGTCATTTCTATCTACTTCTCTTATGACTCTTCATCATTTTGAAATCCACATCCCTACTAGGCTCCTTGACAACATCTTGAAGTGGGGTCCTCACTAAACTCTAGCTTGGAGGCTTTTCCTTCATCCCTTTTTTTTTGGGCTGCCACATTAAATGGATTCCCAAAACCAGCTTCTAGTTCCAACTCCTTTGTACTGGCAAAACCATTTCCTATGTCACTTACACAAAATGCAAGCAAAAGTAGACAAATTTTGGCAAAAGGTGATGATCCAAGGAGGAAAGGATAAGATGAGACTAATATGCACTTTATTTTATTCAAATTCAAAATAATTTAAACAAAAAGGATTCATGGATGTATTCCTCTCATTATTACCTTTATGAAATCAAAGACATGATTGACTTTCCACCATCACTTCTGTATCATGTGAACTTACTTCTGTAGTTGAATACCAACCAATCTTCTAACCTGATGGCATTTATTACATTCATACTGTGATCATGCAACAGGTTCTCATGATCCTAACCTTTCTCTTGGAATTACATTGACGTAGAGAGATCGTCTTACTATGCTCAATGCTGGAATCTTGGATCTCAATTCTACCACCTTGGTCGATGGTTTTACAGACAATTGGAATGTGATTAGTGACCATTGGAAATGATTATGCATATATGGCTATGCGTGAAACCGTGTATGAATGCATAAGTGCAATGCAACATAAATAACTATTTTTCCAGAATTCTGGGAAAAGAAAACCTTTTCAACTAATGAAAGATTTCAAAATTAAGTCGGCCATTGATTGACCATCATTTCAATTCAATTCTCCCTCAATCATTCCTTTCCCTGGTGATGGTCCATGCATCCTAGATCCTACGAAGGATTAGGTTATGATCTGGGTTTGGGTTAACTCGGGCGAGTCGACCCATTGGGGTGGTTCAATGTGGGCTTGTAGGCTTAGATGTACATTAGGACCTCGAGTGTTTTAAAATATGAGCTTGAATTGCTTAAACATATTGGCTTTGAATTTTAGGTAATAGGGTCGAAGCCCACTTTTCAAATCTGGGTTTGACTTTTTGAGAATCAGGCCTGAGCTAGGTTGTTTGCTTAGAAAAAGGTTGGGTCCGAGTTATTTGAAACGAATTGGATCGACCCATCTTTTAAAGTGCTTAGGCCAAGTGTTTTTTTTATTGGAAGAATGGGTCATGGTCTCACTGTCAGGCTTTTTTAGAGCATTAGCTAAGTAGTATGCATGTCTAAAATGGATGCAAAATGCATGACAAAATACAAATTATTTAAAAGACATATATACAAAGGACTGGATTAAATCACATGGAGAAGGATGAGGATCCTATCCTAACCCAAGATAGATGCACCTATTTTAGGGGGTTCTTCGAGACTCTATCCTAGGTGAGGGATCTCCGATAATCATGCGTGGTTAGGCTTTATTCTTTATAGATTACAGGTCCCCAATTTGAAATTTCATCCTCCCCCATAGGGGTCCGGAAAAAACATGCACTGAGTGGGGTGGTTCGTGGGTCCCATCAAGCTTAAGCTACGAACGGACAAACACTATTACACCCCTATCTATTCTTATCACGAAAACTCGGTTATAGGGCATGCGCAGGTGTGTGAATCCCCATTTTAGCCTATACCCTCTACCCCCACATTTATTCACATGCTATTAAAAATATGGAAACAAGATATCTACAATTAATATACTTATTCAAAAGATATGGAAACACAATATCAACAATTAATATTTTATTCAAAAAATTTGGAAACAAAATATTTTTAATTAATATGCTTACTTAAAAAAAAAATATGGAAACAAAATATTTACAACTAGTATACAAAATATCTACAATTAATATGCTTATTCAAAAACAAAAACAAAAAAATTGGAGACAAAATATCTACAATTAATATGCTTATTCAAAAAATTTGTAAACAAAATATCTACAATTAATATGCTTATTCAAAAAAGTTTGGAAACAAAATATTTTTAATTAATTAAGGTTGTTTGTAAATTATGGAAATAAAATATTCACAATTAATCAAGGTTATTTACGAATTAAAATATTCACAAAATAAGGAGTAATTAAAAGGTTTATTAAATTTGAATTCGGGATAATTCTTAATTAATTACTGGCTCAACTCTCTAAGGTCCCCAGCGAAGTCGCCAAGCTATTGCGACATCTCGGGTGTGAGGTGAATGAAAAATATAATGTAATGTTTGGATTTTAGGAAAATAGAAGTGCAGTCGCCACTAACCTTTTAGTGTGATTAAAACACTTGATTACTACCCAATTGAGGGTAGAATCGGTTTGCGTTACTAAAGCAGGGATTGGGAGTTCGGTTACACGAGGGGAAGGTATGAGCACCACCTACGCGCCCGTTCTTACAAACGATACCTAATTAATAAAAAATTATCCCACCAATTAAATGTAATAAATCTTTAAAATTACTCCCTTTTGCAAACTTGTGAAATACACATGCAAAAAAATTAATCACACAAGAATATACAGAATATATATATTCCCTCAGAACTGGGGTATGGGGAGCTTGAAAAGCTCATACTCTTTTGTTACAATCATAGGGAAATACACACACGAGAATAAATAATACTATAAAATAAATATTCTCTTAGAACTAGGGTACGGGAAGTTTGAAAACCTCATACCCTTTTTTGAAATTATTGGGATAAAATCGAGAAAATATTTAATAATAAAAATAAACATAATGATAAAATAATAATAAGTTAATACAAATATATAATACTAAAAAAAACACAATTCATGATATTAATTATAAACATATGATATAAACCAAAATAATGATAATGAAAATAATAATAATAAATATTAATACCCTAATAAGTAATGCTATACATACTAAAATAAAAAAAAATATTAACAATAATAAAATGCATAATTCTATATATAGTGAAAAATACTATAATAGATAATACAATATTAACATACTAGACATACATAATACTAAACATTTAAAAATAAATAATACTAGATATATTAATGTACTAAAAATAGTTGATACCAAATATATTAAGATACTAGATATATTAATATACTAAAAATAGTTAATACTAAATATATTAAGATACTAGAAATAAGTATTACTACTATAAATAATACTAAACATTTAAAAATAAATAATACTAGATATATTAATGTACTAAAAATAGTTGATACCAAATATATTAAGATACTAAATATATTAAAATATACTAAAAATAGTTAATACTAGATATATTAAGATATTAGAAATAAGTATTACTAGATATAATATACTAAGAATAGTTAATACTAAATATATTGGGATACAAAATATATAAGTATGCTAAAAATAGTTAATACTAAATATTTTAAGATACCAAAAATAATTAATACTAAATATGTGACTAAAATACTAATATACTAAATATATATAATGTCAATTAAACATTAAGTCACTAAATATGTAATACAATATTACAAAAATACGAAAATACTAAATATGTAATATTTACTAAAATGCTAATATGCAATATAAGTATAACTAAAAGTATTAATTTGCTAAATATATAATATCAATAACACACTAAGTTATTAAATATGTAATACAATATCACAAAAATAAGAAAATACTAAATATGTAATATTTACTAAAAGACTAATATATAGTATACATATAACTAAAATTATTAATTTACTAAATATATAATATCAACAAAACACTAAGTTATTAAGTATGTAATACAATATTACCAAAATAATAAATATAAAATATTATTAAAATGATAATACCAAAACACTAATATATAATATCAATAAAAATTCTTAAACAATAATATTAATCATTTAACATATATACAATGGATACCACAAACATCCAAACATGAATATAAATACAGCAACAATAAAATCCCTACAATGTGAACATTAACAAAAATTTAAACTTTGAATATTAAAACGACAAAAATTCTACAATAAAAATTTTACCATAATAATAAAAAAAAATATGAATGTGAATATTAACTATAAAAACAAACATTGTAATGTGAAAAAAAAAAATCATATATACATAAATTTCATCTTTGGAAAGAGGTTGGAAAGGGTTGTTGTGTGTGTGTGTGTGTGTGTGTGTGTGGAGTGTGTGTGTAAACCGTGTGTGCAGTGTGTGTCTAGTGTGTGTTTTCATGTGTATTTTGCTGCGTGTGTAGTGTGTGTTTTGCTGTGTGTGTTTTACCAGTGCCGGCCTGACCTTTAGGTAGTTGAGGTGTTTGTTTTGGGGCCCCCAAAATTTTTTTAATGTAATAATATTAATATTATTTATGATGCTATCTTTCTATATATTGACTTTCCCACTATCAAGTAAATGAAATTGTATTTTAAAATGTAAAATAAATGAAATTTAATTCTTTCTTTTTCAAGTCTCAATGTATTTATAAAAAAAATAAATTGTTTTTCAAATGCATTTATTGCTTATAGAATTTTATTAACGATACTTATGACAGTAGCTTCTGCAGAAAAGAGTTTTTCAAAACTTAAACTTATAAAAAATTATTTGCGATCAACTATGTCATGAGAAAAATTAAATGGATTGGCTATGTTATTAGTAGAAAAAAATACTTGAAAATATTGAATATAAAACTTTAATTAGTGATTTTGCATCTCAAAACTTTAGAAAAACTAATTTTAAATAAAAATAAAAATTAAACAAAATATTAAGGGCTCCTAATTAAATCATTCGATTAGGCCCCATATTGTGAAGAGCCGGCCTGATGTTTTACGGTGTGTGTTCGTGTGTGTTTGTGTATGGTTTTACTGTGTGTGTTCAAGGGTGTAAGCCTGTGCTTAAGTGTGCATGTGTGTAAGTGTGTGCATGAGTGCGTGGGTTGGTGTGTGTGTCAGTGTGCGAGGGAACTCACAGCAGGGGGGAAGCGAGGTGACCGTGACCGTGGGGAGTAGATGGCCGTGGTGGTCACCGAAGATGGAGAATGGTGTGGAGGACTCTCTTGTGTTCATGCTCTCTAAGAAAGATACGGCAGCGACGCCCTACATGTCGCCGAGGTAGCAGCGGATGCCGTTGGGTCGGCCATGGCTAAGGAGATCGGCGGCGAGGACGACGTAGCCCTAGGTGGCGAAGTTGATGCAGATCTTCTGGAAGAGCCAACCGGTGTCGGATCCATAGCCATGTGTCACGAATACCATGGCCTTTACCAGGAGATCCAACGGTAGGAACGACGGTGTAAAGAGTTTACCAGCACTTGTGGGGGTTTCCAAGTAGGATTTGGTGTTGCGCATGCCTTGGGAGGTGTAGTGGCGGTGTTGGTCGTGGCTGGCGTGGCTATGTGTGCTGGGATTAGAGAGAGGATGCAGGGGCAGCCAGTGATGGTGTTGTGATGATGGAGAGGGGGAGAGTTTGAGGCTGCGGGGTGTCTGAGGGACCGTGCAAGGAAGAGGTCGTGCTGTGTGGCGGCGATAACGCTGGAGATGGTGACAACCGGTGCTGTGGGGAAGGTTGCAGTGATGATTGCTGCGACTGTAGATTGCTAGTGAAGGCGACGGTGACAGTGGCGATGCGCAGCAAGGGAAACTGAAGTTAGGATGGCCGAGAGAGAGAGATGAGGGAGGAGAGAGATGAAAGATTAAGAGATGATGGAGGTTGAGCGTGTTTGCAAGGTTAGGATTCCTCCTCCCGCGGCGGTGGCTTCCTTCTTGTCTTCCTTCCTATTTATTAAAAAAGAAAAACAAACCCTAAATATCTAAAACCCTAAGCTCCCCCTCTTTTTTCTTTTTTATTTTCTTTTTATTTTTATTTTCTTTTGCCAACATAAAGCCCAAAAATAAAAATAAAACAAAGACTCGATCTAAAAATTCCAGGACTCAATCAAAATTTCGAAAAATGAAAGATTTAACCTAAAATATCCAGACTCAATTTAAAAATATAGGGACTCTAAAAATAAAAGATTCAAATTTGAAAAACATTGGAAATCAATTTAAAATACCCGGGACTTGATTTAAGAACATGAACTCAATTTAAATTGTCGGGACTCATTTTAATACACTCGGAATATAAAGTCAGTTTTTAAGTACACCGGGTCTTCTCACGAAGGCTTAATTAAAATTGGGGTTTCCACAAATATCACGTTAAACATGTCTTCCACCTTCCTTTGAAAGGCTCAAAATTGGTCTAAAGGAACAATTTACGGTGAATTGTCTAGTGGTAGGGAGTAAATCGACTAGAGCGATCAATCCACACCAAAGAGTTCGAACTTAAAATTGCATGATGCAATCATGATTAAGTTTTAAAAAGAAATCCATCGAAAGTTTCCCACAAATGGAGCCAATTGTTGTTGCCAAAATTTGTCTAGGAGAATCTGGATCAATAACAACTTTGATCACCTGCCAAGAATGAAAGAAAAACAACTTGGAGAACTTGAGGTGTACTATAGGGACTACTCTGATACTTAATTTAAGGAATTTGGAAGGATTATATGATCATAATAGTAAAAGAGTAAGTGAGGATGAGATGAAATGCCTTACCTTCCTTAGGGGTGTCCTTTTTATAGGCATTCAGGATATCTCTTTATTGATTTGCCTACTAATTGATATTTATTTGGATCGCATGAGTTATACTTTGGCTATGGATGTGTTATCAGAGAGTAAAATTAGTGTGTTAACCCCTTGCTTCAATTAATGGACGTTATCTCCTTTCTATTGATCCTTTGATGCCTATTGGTCGTACATAAGTTGATGCCAAGTTTAATGTTGAGGTCCCTTTTAGGTTATATTAAATATAAATTACAAAAAATTGACATAATCACTTTTATACGTCAAGAATTTAATAAAGTTGACTATAATATCATAATATTATAAAATGATAATTTTCATGAAATTTATTTATTAATTTAACTCTAAATTGAGAATATTTATAGATTACTATGAGCACTAAAATTTTATAATCCCATGAATTAAATTAATTGATTAAAAAGATATAATATCTGTTTTGACTAATTATTTTAATAGGCCTAAATAATAAGGTGTTAATTGGGGCCTAATGAAGATAATTGGATGATCCTTTTAATCAAATTAAATATGATTAGCTATCCTATGGTTCATGTCTTATATGCATGGACACGTGTCAAAAGATAAAGAGCCTAAGGGTTTCACCCAACCCTACTTCATGCCAATAAAAAGCCTCATATTGGCTTCCTTAAAAAAAAAAAAAAAAAAAAAGGAGCAGACCCAGGGGAGGATAAAGAAAAAGAAAAAAAGAATAAGAAGAAGGAGAGAACTTGCCTTAGAGAAAGAAAATAAAAGCACAAAATCAAGAATCAACCTCCATTCTTTGGCCATTTCAATGATTGAAGAATACTCAAAGTTCCAACCAATAGTGGGTGATCAAGGTTTTTGTTTTTTTAAATATCCATTGCTTGTGATTAAGCACATGCTAATGAAGATAGAATTTAGATCCATTCTCCAACAAACTATTAATTTCATCAATTCAATAGATCTTGTTAAATTAATCCAAGATCAAGTCAATCCAACTTCCCTAGATCATAAAATTTATCATTTGAAAGATTTACGATCAACTTGTTCAGCAACAACCTTGAGCCCTCAAATTGGCAGATCCCATCCATACATATCAAAGATTGAACCAATTCACCTTTCTTAGATTATCAAATTGATCCTTCGGAAGATTCATCACACATTTCATCAAATCAATAGGTCTAGTCAAATTAATTCTAGATCATGCAAATCCACTATTTACAGATCATCAAATTCATATTTCAGTAGATTCACCATTGTCTTTAGGAACATGCTCCTTGAGGCTTCAAATTAGTGGATCCACTTTCAGGAGATTGAATCAAAGAGAATTTTACTTTATTGTAAAATATGGGGAGAATTGTACTCATTCTTTTATTCATTATAAAAAAATTAATATTTTTTTCAATTTTCTTGTCTCTGATCTTTAAGACATGAATTTTATCATTACAAATTTCTAGCACACCCTATGGGACAACTCAGTCTCTCATCTCTTCCTTCTTTCAATTCTGCATCATCATATCTAATGACTCCTATAAAAAACAAGGCTGATAGGAATATCACTGCACCCTTCGTGGCTTTCAGATCTACAAGCGATGATATCAATATCAGTTTTGCAATTCCACTCACTCGTAGCAACTCTAGAGCCTTTGCCTTACAAGGTTCTCAACAAACCAAGGAGATTGAGCTGGAATGCACAATAACACTTGATCTCCTTGCCAAAAATAAGTTGAAGTTGGAGTTTTCTCTTATCTCTAAACAATCTAGGTGTATGAGCAAAACATTGATTCATACATCAAAAGAATACTCTTTTGAAAGCTTATGGCCTAGATCGTTTCTCAGAAGTCCGATTGAAGAGATCTTAACTACACAATTGAATACCCCTTCATCTATTAACATCATGCATGTTATGATGATTAATACTGCCACCATAGAGGAGAAAATCGTGGAAATGGAGAGAAAGATCTCACTCCTCACTAAAATAGTTGAAGATAAAATCTTCAAATTGCTTCACTTATGAACAATTTGAACGTGCAAAACAATGCTAAGTCCAGCCAAGATATAGAATTTCTCCTGGTTTTACTCCTAGTATTACTACTAAAAACAACCAAAAAGAAGTACCATAGGATCATCAAAGGGCTCACTCAACCTCAGTTGTTTCATTTATTGTTCAATAATTGCAGGATATGATAACAAATACAATCTGAGCACAATATGGTGGTCCTTCCCGAAGTTCTCTTATGTATTCAAAGTCATACATCAAATGTATAAACTTCACGAGGATGCCAAATGGATTTCAACCTCGAAAATTTAATCAGTTTGATTGGTAAGACTAACCAAAACAACATCTTCCTCATTTCGTTTAAACTTGTGAGAATGACACAACTCGTGGTGATATCTGATGTGAATGGTGTATTCCCAAGAGGGGGAGGGGGTGAATTGGACATTTAAAAAATTCTAGTTCACCTTTTCCTTAATTTCAAAGCCACAAGTAGTATTTTGCAACCTATGGTTTTTCGAAGCAATCACCAATTCACAGATATAAAGATATGTAATTATTTAACTTATGCACAACAAATTAAATATAGCATTCAAGTGTAGAAATTAAAGACTATAGGGAAGAGAAAATGGACATAGTATTTTTATCGAGGTTCGGCCAAACCAGCCAACGTCCCCGCCTCAAGCTAACCAACAAGAGGATTCCACTATTTGCTCACTTAACCTGGCAGAGCGATGCCGTTTACAATACTCCTTACGAGGCGGAGTCACCTCAACTCAATTACGGGGTTAAGCCACAACCAATTCTCCTTACGAGGCAAAGTCACCTCAGCTTAATTAGGGGGCTGAGCCACAACCAAAATATCCCTATGAGTTGGAGTCTCCTCAGTTCACTTACTGGGTGGAACCACACCAAATTCTTCGTACGAGACGGAGTCTCCTGAGCTCACCGAGCCAGGCTAGAACCAAACTGGCACACCTTACAGGACGGTGTATTCCTCTTCAGCCCATGCCTACAATACATAGATAATAAAATTTTTATACAAACAAAGTGCTTCTCAAATAAGCAGATGTGTACAAACTTAAAGCTCAATGCACTCGTATGATTTGAAATAAGATCAATAGAGAATGTATATTTTTCTCAAAATAATTTTGCAATCTTTGAAAATGATGTATATGATAAAAATACTTAAAAAAATTAACCCCAAAAATATTTCTCCAAAAATTATTTTTCAATGAAGTGTAGGAGAACTTAGGGTTTTGCTTTCAAGTGGTTTTTGCAAAAATGATCTTTGATGTGAGGTGAAATATGCAATAAGAACTTCAAAGATCTAAATGTCACTAATATTTTCTCCAATAAAGATTTAGCAATGAAAAGTGTTTGGAGAAGTTAGGATTTATGCTCAAAAATATTTTTGCAATAAATATTATATGAGTTTTTAAATCTTGTAATAGATGTGCAAAGATCCACAAGCTATATGAAGTTTCCCTAAAAATATTTATCAAGAAAAATATGTGGAAGAAACTATATGCTTTTAAAAAATGATTTTCAAAATAAAGTCTGAAGAGAGTAGATGCTTTCAAAGGCTAAGAAATATGCCCACTAGAATGATTCTTCAACAAACTTCTAGAGCAATGAATTTGCTTAAAAAGAATATGAGAAATAAACAATGCTCCCTTTCAAAAAAAAAAAAAAATTTCAAGGAAAAAAAGGGAAAGAGAGTAACACTTTAAGCACAAAATATTTGGGAGAATTCTTGGGCTAGTCTACTTGCTATTTGTGCTAATGAAAGAGGTATATATAGATTTTCCAAGAAAATGATCGTTTGGGGACATGCATGGTATTTTAAATTCGTTTAATTAAAAACTAAACATGTTTTAGCGATGAAAAAATTGGGCAACCCAAGAGGGTCGATCGACTAACGACTTCATCGATCGACTGACCTAAGCTAAAAAATTCAAATTTTTTAGGGCCTCGGTCAAGTGAGGAAATTGTCGATCGGCTAACCTCTGATGATTTTCTACCCTTCGTAGGTTTGGTCGCTGTTGGCCTTAAGAGCTGGTCGGCCGAGTGAACAGTTTCGGTAGACTGGGGCCATTTTGTTTTAAAAATTCTTGCCGGTTGAGGTATGCAAATTTGCCAAGTTCTAAGGTCGGTCAGCTGTGGAAACTTAATTGAAAAAATGGTCGGTCGACTAAGCTTTGTCAAACTTTGACTTCTAGCCTAAGGCATGGTCAGTCGACTGAGCTAGTTTGAACTAGTAAGGGTCGGCCGACCGAGGTCTTTGAACACGTAAGTTTTTGCCCTGATTTTGACTCTAAAGCTATTCCAAAACCCTTGTATGATTTTAGTTTTTATGAAAATGATTTTTTATTAAAGTTTAGGCCCCCCTAAAGTTTGTCTATGGTCATTTGAGTTTTCAATCACATTATGCAAGTCATGCTTTATTACATACATTTCTAAACTAAATGCAATTACAACTCAAATAGAAAATGTCTTCTTATTTGCTCTTCTAATAGAATACGCCAGGTTGAGATGGTCTTTAAGTACTTCAGGCTTCTATTTTCTGTTCTCTTATGTGTGTGTTTGAATTATAACCCTGCTCAAGCACTTAAAAACACGCATAAGATACCTATGCTTTGTTGGCATTAAAATAGGGCCCAAACTCAAAAAGTCCACAATCTCCAACTTTTTGATAATGACAAACACATGGGAGCAAAATGGGTTAAGCCTGAAAAGGCTCCCCTTTTCAATTTGCATAACTTAAAAGATAAGCAGTGTAACTTAAGCATATCAAAATATAGAAGACATTTCATGTAGAGAACCAAAAATTTGAAATAATAAGAAAATAAAGAAATGAAGGAATTTGGTTTGGTGTAGACCAAATTGTCGATAGTTTGGTTGGGGTGCAGAAAACCATCGACGGTTTTGTGATACTACGGTCGGTTAAGGGTAAAACGGTGAAAAATATTTTGTTAAAAAGCCAAACCCATAGTGACTTAGAGAAATTATAATATATAAATAATAAAAGAAGTGGAAAAGGAAAAAAAAAAAAAAACAATAGGGCCTCGTCGACAAATTCAGGGGGTTCGTCGATAAGTGAGCATGAGGGGCTCGTCGACGAGGGAGCGTTTCGTCGACGAGAAAGTACCGAGAGGATGTTTTGGGCATTTCTGAATTTCATCGACAAGGGAAGAGTTCGTCGACGAATTGTCTTCTTGACCTTGTCAATGAGGTGATGTGGCTCGTCGACGAAGGCCAGTGTATAAGTAGCCCTAAAAGCGATTTTTCAGCTAATTTTGGCTGTAGGAATTCTCTCTCTCTCTCTCTCTCCTCTCTCTCTCTCTCTCTCTCTATCTATCTCTCTCTCTCTCTCTCTCTCTCTCTCTCTCTTTTCGCTTTTTCCCTACTTCTCTTTAGGATTTCGAGCCGATCTTTTGCCGGTTTGACGATTCGAGACCACCACGACACTCTTGGGAAAGTTCTCTACATATATGCTGGAGTAGATCGTCGGTGGGACGAGTTTGAAATTCATCCCAAATTTACGGTAAGACTTTTATTCGGTATTTGGCCTTCCTTGTAGTTGTAGAAAACGTAGTACGCGTAGAAATACTAAAATTTTGTTCTAGAAAATGTTATTTCTAAGGTGTTGAACAGGTAACCCAGCGGGAGTTGGATTGACTATTTTAGGGGCTTTTCAGGAATTAGGTATGGGATAAACTAGGCTAGATGTTCTATGAAAAATAAATATAATTTTATAGCATTTGATTTCAGAGAAATATATGTATTTATATAAAATTATGCATTATGTTGGAAAATACTGTTAAAAATAACGATATGTTTGGAATGTACGTAATACCCATTTTGTGTGGCATGAGTAGAATTTATGATGATTTACTATTTTTTGGGAATATGATAATGATATGGATTTTTATAATGAAAACCCGGCGTACGGGCCGAGAATTTTATGTATGTTTTTCTAGCGTACGGGCCGAGCTATGGATATGTTTTGCTGGCATATGGGTCGAGCTATGGATATGTTTTGCTGGCGTACGGGCCGAGATATTGATATGTTTTGCCTACGTACGGGCCAAACTATGGATATGTTTTACCAGCGTACGGGCCGAGCTATGGATATGATTTGCTGGCGTATGGGCCGAGCTATGGTAAAATATGAAATGCCGGCTTACGGGCCGATGATTTTCATGATATATATATGCAAAATGATGTGATGATATTGCTTTGGAAATTAATGGTATCAAATATCCATGTATCACAGTTTCATTATATGCTATATGTTATCAGAACCAAGTTGGCTTGGTTTAGGCTAGCACTTGCACGGTACCGCTGCTATGTGTTCGTGATCATCACAATATTGTGTTAACGCTATTGTACGAAGTAGCGTGAGGATAGAGAGTCGATGTGGTTTTAAGAAGTGTGAGCGCCCGTGGTGTACGAACCAGGTATGCCAGACCCATAGGACTTACAGACTGTAATTTTGACTTGGCAGTGGTCGGCTAATCATTGTCAGGTCCCGCACACAACCTAGTCATGTAGGGGAAATACATGACAACAACCAGCTAACCTGCCAGGATTGTTTTCGTATTATTATTATATGAGATGAACTTACTATGAAAATCTAGTATATTCTGCTATGTTATGATTATACATGTTTTCCAAGAAATGATACAGACATATTTACTTGATATGCTTATATATACTTTTATGTATAACATGGATAAACTCATGTTGCCACACACTAGTATAAGTTTATTTCCCTTACTGAGAGGTGTCTCACTCCAAATTACATGATCATTTCAGGAGCCCTTGATAGGAGAGAGGATAAAGCGTTGCTGAGATAGATACAATTGATTTGCCCTTTCTAAAGGGTAAGTATTTTGATAGGGTCGGATGGATTCTATGAAAAATGACCCTAGGTCTCTTTTGGGTTGTGTATTGTGTATATATAAATACAATGGATGTTGTAACTCTGGTATTGTGATGAGTGATGTTGGGTTTATGGTATTATATGATTTTATGCTTACTGCTGCTTAGGCTTCCGTACTATATTCTGATGAATCCCTGGTACCCACGGGTTCAGGCTGATTATGATCTGTTGGGTTTGTTATAATGGTTAGGGATATATAAAAAAAATTGCTATAGAAATTAACCAGGTCATTACAGTTTGGTATGAGAGCCTAGGATGTTAGGTTCTGTAGACTTTAGAGTGCAGCGGAAATGATACTAGAGTATGGGAAAATGATTTAAGGTTTTTGGGACGCCTCAATTTTCGTACAATTTTTTTTCATAAATAATAATAAATCATTGACACGTCATCGACAACATCTATAAATTGGTCACGTCAACAACCCTATCACCATTCATATGACTCGACCCGCATTGGCTACCAGTTAAAAAGTCATTTTATTTATAAAACCTAACAGCGGAAGATAATACATGCTTAACAACCAGAATACAATTACCCAGAGTGTCAACATACATATACAAATACATCACCATCCTATACTCAAAAGCAACTCAACTCTAAGGGAATTACACCTCCCCTAGTCCAAAACTCACCCTATGTGTCAGGGTCCCAGCTCCCTAAGGTCTCAGAACTCTTTTGCCTGACCAATCTCTGTTCCCTAAAAAATTTAGATAATTTGGGTGAGATACATTTCAGTAAGAAGGAATAAATTATTTACAGTGTGTGGCCATATAAGTTCAGTTATAACATGCTATACTTTTCAAAACAACATTTCATCTGAGAAAAGTACACTGATAAATATATTCTCATAATCATATAGGTATACAACACAAGCTTTCATAAGCTTTAAAATCATTTCTCAAGTTCAATTATTTTCAACACATATTTACCCGCGAAGTTGTTGAGAATAGGGAAGATTACCCGCCTATATAGGTAGCTTCCCTCTGCCCTAACACGTTATGTAGCCAGATATGGCTATATCTGATACCTATCAGGGCACTCACCTTACTCAATAAACTCTTAGGCGGAGAGTTTCACTTTACGTCACTTATTTATGTTATTAACTCACACAGTTCATTTCTCAATTTTATCATTCTTTATTTCTCAATTACCATTATTTCTTTCATTTCTCATTTTAGCCAATTTTATTATTCTTTCTCTTTCCATTCCATTTTACTATCCAACTCATGAGTATCCTTGGTACCTAGTACCAACATCGCGTCTATAACTCATGTCTACATTGAGGATCTTTCTTTCCATGTCATGCTTCCCTTCATGGTCAGGTTTGTGCGACCCGAAGGCCGGATCTAACTGTGGTTGGCTGACCCGGTTAGATCAAAATATCATATTACATATCGCGTCTGTAGTACGACTGGCCGGCCTATAGCCCTGATCCAGATTCAGAGGGCCCAACAACCTTACAAAATGGGTTAGTCAACTATCACGCCACACGCTCCAAGAGTTCGTGTGGTTGCACTACACCACTAGCAACGGTACCGTGCTCAATATCATAACCATTCATCAGGGTTCACTACCACATCCCCACAATCATTATGCTATTTTGGCATTTCTTCAATCATATGTCCGATCATCAATCAGGCTTATAATTTGTAAGAAATTGAGAAAAAAACAGAAATTGGCTTACCCTAGGAGATATATCTATGCCACTCCTACCACCAATCCGATCCAATAGAAGTGACAGCAGCGAAAAATGGAGTTTAGCGATATCTTCCGATTCCCGATCAGGCGACTATTCGTCGGGAAAAATGAGGAGAGAGGGAGAGAGAACGAGGAAAGATTGATGACAACCTAAAGCTTCTTTTGAAGCTTCAGGAGTAATCATATAATAATAATAATAATAATAATAATAATAATAATAATAATAATAATAATAATATTAATTTTTAATTAATATTAATAATAATATATTTTATTAATAAAAAAATTTAATTGTTATTATTTTCTCTTTTTTATAAATTCGATTAATTAATTAATTATTTTTTATTTTTTATTTTTTTGGGAATCACTCCACTAATCTTGTATAGCCCTTTTTGTTGGGGTTATTACATTCTCCCATCCATATAAAAATTTCATCCCCGAAATTTGCTATTCGTTTGCTTCTCATCCTTAGAGAAAACACTTCCAATTTTATTAATTACCCTCACTTATGGCGGAGGAATACCGTGGTTACAATGAGGGTTCTGAGAGACTACAACTATTCCAAAATTCTCCTAAAGTCATTCATATTTCAAAACTAAAACTCTATCTATCCTACGTTACACTATATAAATAAAAATACACAATCTTATTCCTTTTATTCTGACTGACTCAACTCTAAACTCCACTGAATAAGTGTGGATATCTTTGGCGCATCTGATCTTGTAGTTCCCAGGAAGCCTCCTCAACGGCATGATTGCGCGACAAAACTTTTACCAGTGGAATCTTCTTCGTGTATAGCTCCTATTCCTTCCAGTCAAGAATCTGCACTGGCACTTCCTCATAAGCTAAATTACCACCGAACTCCAGTGCTTCATAGCTGATCACTTGGGAGGGGTTTGAGACGTATTTCCTCAGTATAGAAACGTGGAATACGTCATGAATCCTAGACGAGACCGATGGTAATGCCAACCGATAGGCAACTGGACCCACTATTTCAAGAATTTCAAATGGTCAAATATACCTAGAGCTTAGCTTACCCTTCCTCCCAAACCTCATAACACCTTTCTTCGGTGCCACCTTTAGGAACTCGTGATCTCCTGTGTCAAACTCCAATTCTCACCGGCAAGTATCTGCATAACTTTTCTGCCGACTCTATGCTGTTCGGATGCTGTCTCTGATGAGTCTAACTTTATCCTGAGTCTGTTGTATCAGCTCTGGCCTGAATATCTGTCTCTCCCCAATCTCATCCCAGTATAACGGGGATCGACACCTCCTACCATACAACGCCTCATATGGTGTCATCCCAATGCGGAACTGATAGTTGGTGTTATACGCAAACTCAACCAATGGAAAATAATACATCCAACGACCTCCAAAGCCTAGCACATATGCTCGTAGCATATCCTCCAGAATATGTATCGTCCTCTCTATCTGCCCATCTGACTGAGGATGAAAAGTTGTGCTGAACGATAATTGAGAACCCATGGCCCCTTGTAGACTCTTCCAAAAACGAGATGTGAATCGTGGGTCTCTGTCTAAAACTATGGACATTGAGACGCCGTGGAGCCTAACTATCTCCTGGATATATAACTTAGCCAATTTGTCCATGGAGTAGCTAACTCTGATGGGCAAAATGTGGGCAGCCTTCGTCAGTCGATCCATCACTACCCAGATAGCATCCTGTTCAAGTAATGTCGGCTGCAATCCCATGACAAAATCCATTGCTATATGCTTCCTCTTCCACTCAGGAATGTGGAGTGGCTGCGATGATCCTGTCGGTCTCTGATGCTCAGCCTTCACTTGCTAGCATGTCAAACACTGATGCACATACTGGGCTATCTCTCTCTTCATGTTGCTCCACCAGAAGGACTCTCGAAGATCCCTATATATTTTAGTGCTACCTGGATGTACAGTATACAGAGACCGATGTACTTCCTCCAAAATAACTTTCTTAATCTCAGGATCGACAGGAACGCATAACCTGGTATGGAACCTCAAGGCTCCATCATCTGAGATGCTGAACTCTATTTCCTAACCATCCTGTACCTTTGCCATAAGCTCTACTAGTCTTGCATTATTTCTCTAGGCTGCTTTAATCCTTTCCTATAGAGTCGGCTGCAAAACCAAGTCAGCAATGAATGCCTGGTGATCGCCCTCTACCATCTCCACACTGAGCCTCTTTAGATCCATCTGGATCGGATGCTGAATCTCCACTGCAGACACAAATGAATCCATTAATTTCCCGCTCAAAGCATCAGCAACCACATTAGCCTTTTCTGGGTGGTAGCTGATAGTGCAGTCATAATCCTTTATTAGCTCCAGCCATCTCCTCTGCCTCATATTTAATTCCTTTTGCGTGAAGAAATATTTTAAACTCTTATGGTCAGTAAATATCTCACACCTACCCCCATATAGATAGTGCCTCCAAATCTTCAGTATGTAAACAACCTCCGCCAATTCTAGATCGTGGGTAGGGTAGTTCTTCTTATATTTTTTCAACTGTCGTGAGGCATAGGCTACCACTCTCCCTCGTTGCATCAACACGCATTCAAGCCCTTTATGGGACGCATCATTGTAAATTATGAACCCTTCTTCTCCTGAAGGAATCGTCAACATAGGTGCAGTGATGAGACACTGCTTCAATTCCTTGACGCTCTGTTCACATTCATCAGACCACTCAAATTTCACTCCTTTCCTGGTTAATCTGGTCAATGGGCCCGATAGTCTAGAGAAACCCTCAACAAACCTTTGGTAGTACTCGGCCAATCCGAGGAAACTCCTGATCTCGTGCACATTCTTTGGTTGTGCCCAATCTACTTCCGCCTCAAATCTTACTCGGATCAACAGAAATACCACCCCTGGATATAATGTGTCCAAGGAAGGTAACCTGTTCCAACTAGAACTCGCATTTCTTAAGCTTCGCATATAGCTTCTTCTCTCGCAACATCTGCATCACTATACTCAGATGCTCCTTATGCTCCTCTGGGCTCTTCGAATACACCAATATATCATCAATAAATACTACCACAAACTGGTCTAAGTACTAGTGAAAAACCTTGCTCATCAAATCAATAAACACTGCAGGAGCATTCATCAACCCAAACGGCATAACCAGAAATTCATAATGGCCATACCGTATTCTAAATGCCGTCTCTAGAACATCTTCTGCCCTAACTTTCACCTAATGGTACCCAAAGCATAAGTCTATCTTCAAAAAGATCTGTGTCCCCTGTAACTGATCAAATAAATCATCGATACATGGGAGCGGGTATTTATTCTTGATAGTTACTTTTTTTATTTCTTGATAGTCGATGCACAACCTCATCGAGCCATCCTTTTTCCTCACAAACAAAATCGGTGCTCCCTAGGACGACACATTGGGCCTAATAAACCCCTTATCTAATAGTTCCTGTAACTGTTCTTTCAATTATTTCAACTCTGCCGGTGCCATTCTATACGGCGCCTTCGAAATCGGCGCTGTCCCCGAAACCAGATCAACAACAAACTCTACCTCACGATCAGGAGGTAGTCCCGACAAATCCTCGAAGAATACATCAGGAAAATTCCTCACCACTTGGATATCCTCCACCCTCAGCTCCTCGTCTGATACTACCTTCACATAGGCTAAATATCCCTGACAGCCTTCTGATAGCAACTTATGTGCCTGAATAGCCGATAATAACTGAGGTGGGGTACGCACAGGTGATCCCACGAACCGGTACTCTTGTCCCTCTAGAAGCTTGAACACCACCTCTCTCTGATGGCAATCAATGCTGGCATAGTGGGCAGCTAGCCAGTCCATTCCCAAGATTACCTCAAACCCATACATGCCATCACCTGCTGAGTGACACTACACAATACTACGTCGGGATCTCCACCACCCATACTGGAAGGTCCTACTCCATCACCTCCTACATTCGAGTTACTGTTCCCCAGATCCATCCTGCAAAGGGAGCAACTAATCTTAGCATACAATTCTATCACCCAACCAATACACCGCTATAACACATAAATTACTCTTCTATCCACATCCTTAATCCCCATTTAGGATTCAGCCCTTCCACTCGAAAACAAGACCCAGCGATAGTATCCATGGTTTTCCTGAAATCGTCACCCCAGGAAAAACACAGAAACAACCCCAGTACTCCTGTCTCTAGACCGCAAGATAGAATCCTAAATTCTCACCTCATCCTCTAACAATCACTAACTCACATTTCAATATACCCATCTTCTATTTTTCTCAAAATCCACTCCTATACTCTGGTAATGTATTCCGCTGTCTACTAAAGTCTACAAAACCTAGCAACCTTGGCTCTGATACCAAATTGTGATGCCTCGATTTTTGTACAAATTTTTTTTTTATAAACAATAATAAATAATTGACACGTCAATGACAACATCCATAAATTTGCCACGTCAACAACCCTATTACCATTCATATGACCCGACCCGCATTGGGTACCGGGTAAAAAGTCATTTTATTTATAAAATCTAACAGTGGAAGATAATACATGCTTAACAACCAGAATACAATACCCAGGGTGTCAACATACATATACAAATACATCACCATCCCATAGTCAAAAGCAACTCAACTCTAGGGGAATTACACCTCCCCCAGTCCAAAACTCACCCTGTGTGTCAGGGTCTCAGCTCCCTAAGCTCTCGGAGCTCTATCGCCTGGCCTATCTCTATTCCCTGAAAAATTTAGATAATTTGGGTGAGACACATCTCAGTAAGAAGAAATAATTTATAACATGCTATACTTTTCAAAACAACATTTCATCTGAGAAAAGTACACTGATAAATATATTCTCATAATCATATAGGTATACAACACAAGCTTTCATAAGTTTTAAAATCATTTTTCAAGTTCAATTATTTTCAACACATATTTACCCGCGAAGTTCCTGAGAATAAGGAAGATTACCCGCTTATACAGGTAGTTTCCCTCTACCCTAACACGTTATGTAGCCAAATGTGGTCACATCTGATACCTATCATGGCACTCACCATACTCAGTAAACCCTTAGGCGGAGAGTTTCACTTCACCTAAATTATTTATGTTATTAACTCACACGGTTCATTTCTCAATTTTATCATTCTTTATTTCTCAATTACCATTATTTCTTTCATTTCTCATTTTAACCAATTTTATCATTCTTTCTCTTTCCATTCCATTTTACTATCCAACTCATTAGTATCCTTGGTACCTAGTACCAACATCATGTCTATAACTCATGGCTATCCTGAGGATCTTTCTTTCCAAGCCATGCTTCCCCCCATGGTCAGGGTTGTGCGGCTTGAAGGCTGGGTCTAACCGCGGTTGGCCGACCCGGTTAGATCAAAATATCATATCACATATAGCGTTTGTAGTACAACTGGCCGGCCTATAACCCTGATTTGGACTTAGGGGGCCCAACAACCCTATAAAATGGTTCAGTCGACTGTCACGCCACATGTTCCAAGAGTCCGTGTGGTTGCACTACACCACTAGAAACGGTACTGTGCTCAATATCATAACCATACATCGGGGCACTATCATATACCCGCAATCATTATGCGGTATTGATATTTCATCAATCATATTTCAGTATATCATAATTCAGTTCAATATAAATATTCTCAACATTTTCTATGCACATTCCATCATCTCATAATAGTACATATCATACTTCACGTCTTTCCACATTTCCCAAAATACTCATATTAGTAATTTATAAAATCTCATTTTTCATGCAAATAATTTACACTCACATATAAATACCACATTTCATTATTTTCCATTAATCACATCAATTATTCTCATTTCAATATTTTCTCAGAAAATACTCATCGCTATATTTCACATTTTTCAACACATGTCATATGCCACGCAGATTTCATTTAATATTCATAATATATTAATTTCACAGTCCAAAACATCACAATTTAATATTACTCAAAAGCCACACAATTTATCTCATATTTATATCATAATAACTTTCAGGCAAAATACCATATGCTCATTTTCACATATTAATTTAAACAGTAATTCTAAAAATACTGTTATAATTTATTCCCCTTACCTAACTTACTAAGAGTCTCATTAGAACCCAAATCTTATGCCCTTGGCTCCTGAAACTTTAATCCTACAATTTGCATTTTTCCCATATTAATTAACCCATTGCTCCAAAATAATACTCATCTAACCTTCCCTAGGCTCCATACACCCCAAATTAAAATTTACACTAATATTTGACACCCCCACTTAATTTTCTGAATTATGCCAGCGGGTCCCAAAATTACACCCGCGGCGCTCACCCGGGCCCAAAATTCCAAAAATCATACTTCAACCTCAAATGCTCAATATACTATCATTTCTAAATCAACCTTAATTAATTAAAAATAAGCCTCTTAATAACCCCCATATCTCAAATTTGGGGTTTTGCTCACGACAACCCCACGAGAAATCTGTCCCGCTAGACTTGTAGAGAATCATCCCTAGATTCTCGTGGTGATGTCAGATCGTCAATCGGGCTTATAATTTGTAAGAAATTGAGAAAAAAGTAGAAATTGGCTTGCCCCAGGAGATACGCCTATGCCGCTCCTACCACCAATCCGCTCTAGTAGAAATGACGGCAGTGGAAAATGGAGTCTAGCGGTATCTTCCGATTCCCGATCAGGCGAGTATTCATCGGTAAAAATGAGGAGAGAGAGAGAGAGAGAGAGAGAGAGAGAGAGAGAGAGAACCTGTGCAGAAATGGAAAAGCAAAAGGGAGGGGGCTCTCTGTGTTGATGACAACCTAAAGCTTCTTTTGAAGCTTCAGTAGTAATAATAATAATATTTAATTAAAATTAATAACAATATCTTTTATTAATAAAAATAAAATAAATTTTAATTATTATTTTTTATTTTTTATAAATTTGATTAATTAATTAATTAATTAAATTTTTTTTTTTTGAGAATCACTCCACTAATCTTGTATATCCCTTTTTTTTTGGGTTATTACAGTTTTGTTCTACAGTCTAGAGGTAGAACTTCCGTGGTGGTTTTTGTGTTTTTCCTAGGGTAACGATTTCAGGAAAACCATAGTAAACTATTGTCGGATTATGCTCCTAGAATGTAAGACTGGAGTTAGAAAAGTGGAGAATGTTAAGATAAGAGGCTAGGTTAAGTGGGTAAATTGTAAGGATAGGATTTTTGAGTTATGTTTATTGTCTTTCAGGATGGATCCAGGAGGAGGTAGTGTCCATACGAGTGGCAATGATGGGGCAGGGCCTTCAGGTGCAGGCAGGACTGACTCTAATACAATACTACATAACATGGCTCAATAGGTTATGGCTGAGATTGCTAGAAGCTCTAGAGAGTAGGGTAGTCCATCAAGAGGCCATGGGTGCACCATAGAAAAGTTTACGAAGATGAATCCTCTGGCATTTTCAGGGGGAGTCAATCCTGCAGCCACCAAGAATTTGATGCAGGAGATTAAGAAAGTTTTAGTTGTGTTGTAGTGTACGGAAGAACAGAGGGTCCTCTTCACCACCTATAAACTGACAGGGGAGGCCGGGAGGTGGGGGAATGCTGTGAGACTTCTGAAGCAGCAGAGAACAACGCAGGTAGCCATGACTTGGGACCGGTTTAAAGAATTGTTCTTCGATAGATATTTTCCAACTACTGTTAGGGAGGCTAAAGTAGAGAGTTCCTGAGTTTGAAGTAGGCACAGTTATCGGTACAACAGTATGCGGCACAATTTATAGAGCTTTCTCGCTTCGCTCCGTATATTATACCTGATGAGGTGAAAAAGGCGAGACTGTTTGAAATGGGTTTGAGGCGGAGTATATTCAAGTAGGTGGTAGTGCTACGGATCCAGGATTTTGCTGAATTAGTCGATATAGTTGCCTTAGCAAAGGTTGGTGAGTGTTTGGATGTAGAGGAGCAGGGACAAAGGAAGAGATCTGCATCTTTAGGCTACCAGCAGGGTCCTAGACAGAATCAGTGGAGGAGAGGAAACCATGGCAGAGGACGGAGGCGGGAGAATGGAAGACGCGAGGTGTAGGTAGTGCAGGGTCTTTCTATCTGTCAGACTTGTGGGAGGAGACACTGGGGAGAGTGTCAAGTAGGTGGAGTTGTCTGCTATCGCTGTGGTAGATAGGGGCATATGGTGCGAGACTGCCCTACACCACCAAATGCAGCTCCTACTCCTAGACCATACCAAGGAGGATATCAGGTGCCACGTGGGGGCCAACAGAGGAATATGGCTCTAACCAGAATGTTCACTCTAACATCGGGTGATGCTGAGACAACAGGTGACGTGGTGACAGGTATGGTTAGTATCTTTTCTTTTAAAGTTATGGCATTGTTCGATTCAGAAGCCACACACTCCTTTGTGTCTTTGGAGTGTACTAGACTATGCGGAGCAGAAACACGGTTGTTAGACACTGAGTTGTTGGTATTTACACCGACTGGGTTAGCAGTGAGGTGTAGTAGAGTACTCCAGGGTTGTTTAGTTGATATTTAGGGAAAAATCTTGTCTGCTGATTTAATAGTGCTGGATATGTATGGGTTCGATGTAATCTTTGGCATGGATTGACTAGTAGCGAATTTTTCCAGTATAGATTGCTATTCACGAGAAGTGATATTTAGACCTTTAGGAAGAGCAGAATTCACGTTCGTAGGGTTGCAAATACAATCCCTGCCTCATCTAGTTTCAACTATTTAGGCGAGGAGACTACCATTGAGTGGTTGTCCGGGATTTGTGGCTTTTGTGAAGCAGATGTCAGGGAATGAATTGAAACTTATCAGTACACCGGTAGTGAAAGAATTTACAGATATGATTCCTGATGAGTTACCAGGATTGCCACTGGATCGAGAGGTAGATTTTCCTATTGACCTACTTCCTGGTATATAGCCCCGATTTCTAAAGTACCTTACCGAATGGCGTCAACGGAATTAGCAGAATTGAAGAATCAGCTGCAAGATTTTCTTGATAAGGGCTTTATACAACCTAGTGTATCTTCGTGGGGTGCTTCAGTTCTATTTGTGAAAAAAGAAAGATGAATCCATGAGGATGTGTATAGACTATAGGGAGATTAATAAAGTAACAATCAAGAACAAGTATCCTCTACCACGTATAGACGATTTGTTTGACCAGCTTCAGGGTACAAGGGTGTATTCAAAGATTGACCTCAGATTCGGATATCACCAGGTGAAAGTGAAAGCAGCAGACATCTCGAAGACGGTCTTCAAAACCAGGTACAGGCATTATGAGTTCCTTGTTATTCCATTTGGTCTGACGAATGCTCGTGCTATATTTATGGATTTGATGAATAGGATTTTTAATCCATATTTAGATCAGTTTATTGTTGTTTTTATTGATGATGCACTAGTCTATTTGAGGAGCTTAGAGGAGCATAAGACGCACTTGAGGCCAGTTCTGCAGACGCTTCGGGAAAAGTTGTACACTAAATTCAGTATATGTGACTTCTAGTTTGAGAAGGTCGTGTTTTTGGGGCATGTTATTTCTGGAGATGGTATTTCTGCAGGTCCTAGTAGAGTTGAGACGGTAGTGAATTGGGCTAGACCGAGGAATGTCCAGGAAATCAAGAATTTCTTCGGGCTAGTTGGGTATTACCGTCATTTCGTTGAAGGGCATCTGAGATGATTGACTAGGAAGAACACCATATTTGAATGGGATGATAGCGGTGAATAGAGTTTTTAGGAGTTGAAATAGAGGCTTGTTACGGTGCCGGTACTGATAATCCCATCATGGGATGAGGGTTATATTATTCACAGTGATGCGTCCTTAAAAGGACTTGGCTGTGTATTGATGCAGCATGACAGGGTGGTGGCATATGCTTCTAGGCAGTTGAAAGAATATAAAAAGAATAACCCTACTCATATCTTGAATTGGCTGTTGTAGTACATGCATTGAAGATTTAGAGGCATTACCTGTATGGCGAGCGGTGTGAGATCTTCTCTGATCACAAGAGTTTGAAGTACTTTTTCACTCAGAAGGAATTGAACATGAGACAGAGAAGGTGGTTGGAGCTAATTAAGGATTTCGATTGTACCATCAGCTATCACCTAAGGAATGCTAACGTGGTAGCTGATGTGTTGAGCAAGAAGTCTAAGGAATCAGTGTTGGCGGTTATGGAGATCCAGTATCCGATTATGATGGATCTGGAGAGACTACGCATTGCATTAGTTGAGAGTGATTCTTAGGTACGTATCGCCAGTTTAGAGTTGCTAAAAAAGAAGACCCAGAATTAGTAGGGGTGATAGACAAAGTGCAAAGTGGTCAGGGGGAGGAATTCAGTATTGCAAATGATGGAGCTTTGCGGTTCCGTTCCAGATAATGCCTTCCTGCCGATACTAAGATCAGAAAGACTATTTTAAAGGAGGTTCACAAATCCTTGTATACAGTTCATCCTAGTAGTACGAAAATATATAGGGATCTGCGAGAATTGTACTGGTGGAGTGGTAAGAAGAAAGAGATTTCTGAATATGTAGCCCAGTGTTTGACGTGCTAACAGGTAAAAGCTGAGCAACAGAGGCCGGTAGGGCAGTTGCAACCATTATTTATCCCATAATGGTAGTGGGATCACATATGTATGGATTTTTGTGCCCGGACTGCTGACGGCGTTGCACGGCCAGAATGCCATTTGGGCGATTGTTGATTGTTTGACTAAGATCGCCCATTTCTTACCTATTAAGATCAGCTTCCCTCAACAGGTTGGCAGAGATTTACATTCAAGAGATAGTTCGTTCTCACGGGGTGCCAGTATCTATTGTATCAGATCGAGACCCGCATTTCACATCACATTTTTGGAGGAGCTTGGAGGAGGCTCTAGGGTCTCAGTTATCATTTAGCATGACATTCCATCCTCAGTCAAATGGGCAGACTGAGACGACGATACAAATATTGGAAGATATGCTTCGACTATGTGTGTTAGATTTTGGGGGTAGTTGGAATCAATTTATGCCACTGGTGGAATTTTCGTATAATAACAGTTATCAGACCAACATTGGCATGGCATTGTTTGAAGCACTGTATGGTAGGAGATGTCATTCTCCTTTATTTTGGGACGATATGGTGAGCGGCTAGTTGTGGGACCAGAGCTGGTACAACAAGTGTGTGATAAGGTTTGGCTTATTAGAGATAGAATCAGTGCAACTCAAAATCGACAGAAGAGTTATGCTGATAATCACCCCAAGAATTTGGAATTTGATGTTGGTGATCATGTATTTCTGAAAATAGCTTCGTTAAAAGGGGTTAGGCGATTTGTAAAGAAAGGTAAACTCAACCCTAGGTTCATCGGTCCGTTTGAGATTCTAGAGAAAGTGGGGCCGGTTGCCTACAAGCTAACTTTGTCACCTATATTGTCCAGGATCCACGACATATTCCACGTTTCCATGTTAAGGAAATACGTCTCAGACCCTTCTCACGTGATCAGTTACGGTGAATTAGAACTCAATGATTCATTAGTATATGAGGAGGTGCCAGTACAGATTCTGAATAGGAAAGTGCAGGAGTTACATAACAAGAAGATTCCTCTAGTAAAATTTTTTTGGAAGAATCATACAGTGGAAGAGGCTTCTTGGGTGTTTGAGGAATAAATAAAGTAAAGGTATCCTCAATTATTTCAAGAAACTTAAGTAGTTAGATAATATTTCTTTTACATGTATATGTAATAATTAGTAAGTAGCATTTTAGTTTTTGGGGAATTTTCTTTTGTATATGCAATCTCCCAGGACTCAGAATATAACAATGGTATTCCTCCGCCATAAGTGAGGGTAAATAGTAAAATAAGTAGACCATTTTGTTTAAGGAATGATGGATCACATGAACAACAAATTTCGAAGACAAAACTTTATAAGGAGGGGAGAATGTAGCGACCTAGAGAAATTATAATATATAAATAATAAAAGAAGGGGAAAAGGAAAAAAAGAAAAGAAAATAAGGTCTCGTCGACGAATTCAAAGGGTTCTTCGACGAGTGAGCATGAGGGGCTTGTCGACGAGGAAGCGTTTCGTCGACGAGAAAGTACCGAGAGGATGTTTTGGGCATTTATGAATTTCATTGACGAGGGAAGAGTTTGTCGACGAATTGTCTTCTTGACCTCATCGACGAGGTGATGTGGCTCGTTGACAAAGGCTAGTGTATAAGTAGCCCTAAATGAGATTTTTCAGCTCATTTTTGCCGTAGGAATTCTCTCTCTCTTTTTTCGGTTTTCCCTACTTCTCGTTAGGATTTCAGGCTGATCTTTTGTTGGTTCGATGATCCAAGGCCACCACGACACTCCTGGAAAAGTTCTCTGCATATCTGTTGGAGTGGATCATCGGTGGGATGAGTTTGAAATTCATCCCAAATTCAGGATAAGACTTTTATTCGGTATTTGGCGTTCCCTGTAGTTGTAGAAAACGTAGTACGCGTAGAAATACTAAAATTTTTTTCTGGGAAATTTTGTTTCTAGGGTGTTGAATGGGGAACCCAACGGGGTTGGATTGACTATTTTAGGGGCTTTTCAGGAATCAGGTAAGGGGATAAACTAAGCTAGATGTTCTATGAAAAATAAAAATAATTTTATAGTATTTGATTTTAAAGAAACATATTTATTTACATATAATTATGCATTTTGTTGGAAAATACTGTTAAAAATGATGATATGTTTGGAATGTACGTAATACCCATTTTGTGTGGCATGAGTAGAATTTATGATGACTTACTGTTTTCTGGGAATATGATAATGATATAGATTTTTATAATGAAAAATCGGCGTATGGGTGGAGAATTTTATATATGTTTTGTCGGCGTACGGGCCAATCTATGGGTATGTTTTGTCGGTGTACGAGCCGACCTATGGATATGTTTTGCCAGCGTATAGGCCGAGTTATGAATATGATTTGCCAGCGTATGGGCTGAGCTATGGCAAAATATGAAATGTTGGCATACGGGCCGATGATTTTCATGATATATATATATATATATATATATGCAAAATGATGTGATGATATTGATTTGGAAATTAATGGTATGAAATATCCATGTATCACAGTTTCGTTATATGCTATATGTTATCAGAACCTGGTTGACTTGGTTTAGGCTAGCACTTGCACGGTACCGCTGCTATGTGTTCGTGATCATCACGATATTGTGTTAACATAGGACGGATAGTCAATGTGGTTTTATGAAGTGTGAATGCCCCTAGTGTATGGACCAGGTCTGGCAGACCCATCGGACTTACAGACTGTACTTTTGACTTGACAGTGGTCAGCCAACCATTGTCAGGTACCGCCTTTAGGTCACACAACCCAGTCATGTGTTGGTAATACATGACAACAACCAACTAACTTACCAGGGTTCTTTTCGTATTATTATTATATGAGATGAACTATACTATGAAAATCCAGTATATTCTGCCATGTTATGATTATACATGTTTTCCCATAAATGATACAGATATATTTACTTGATATGCTTATATATACTTTTATGTATTACATGGATAAACTCAAATTGCCACACACAAGTATTAGTTTTATTTCCCTTACTAAGAGGTATCTCACCCAAAATTACATGGTCATTTCAGGAGCCCCTGATAAGAGAGGGGATAAAACTCCGCTGAGATAGATACAGCTGATCTGCCCTTTCTAAAGGGTAAATATTTTGATAGGGTCAGATGGATTTTATGAAAAGTGACCCTAGGTCTATTTTGGGTTGTGTATTGTGTATATATAAATACAATGGATGTAGTAACTCTAGTATTGCGATGAGTGATGTTGGGTTTATGGTATTATATGATTTTATGTTTCTTGCTGCTTAGGCTTCCGTACTGTATTCTTATGAATGCCTGGTACCCACAGGTTTAGGCTGATTATGATTTTTTGGGTTTGTTATAATGGTTATGTATATATAAAAAAAAACTGCTGTGGAAATTAAGCAGGTCGTTACAAAACCGTCAACAGTTTTGGGGGAAACCATCGACAATTTTGCCCAGTGTGTACCTGTATATAAAGGGGACTTAAGTTTATTTTGAGAGGAATTAAATTGTTTCTCTTTCTCTCACTAGTTGTGGGATTCCCCTCTATTTCTCTTTCTCTCTCTCTCTCTCTCTCTCTCTCTCTCTCTCTCTCTCTCTCTCTCTCTCTCTCTCTCTTTATTTTCTTCCTTAAATCTCTCCCAAATCGACGATTGTAAACCACTACGGGGTTCTAGGGTCGATTCTCATGAATTTAATAAGAGCAAAATTGTGTTTTGAAGATCCTGGGCACCACTCCAAAGTTGAGTTAAAGGAAATGATTATGTTGTTGTTTTAAGATTTAACTGCTTGATGGAGTGTGTGGGCCCAAGAATGTTAAGTAGTTATAATTCTTGAGTTGAACTGATTAAACTTAGGCATGTGAATACAGGGATTTGTGCGAACGCCACGGGCGTCGATTTAAGACCCTTGCAGGCACGTTCTCAGCAAACAGGTAAGGGGAATAGGTTATGTTAGGAATTTTTAGAAATATTATATAAATGGTTTTTTGATTCTATATGCATGTGGAAAATGATATTTCAGAAAAATCTATATTTTTCTAGGAAGATAAAATGTTATATTTATTAGATATTTGTGCAGCATGAGGATAATTTTTATGGTTTGGTTATTATATAATGATTTTACCAATGATGATATAATGGCTATAATACCGAGTATGATATATTGATTTATGTTGGAATTGAAAATGATGGTTTTATACCGAGATGTGTTTTACCTGGTTGTTGATTTATACTGAACCTAAGAATGATGGTTTTATACGAGATGTGATTTGACTACAGATTTATGAAAATGAGATTTGACACTGTTGTTATGAAAACCACAATATAACGTTGGCAGGATATAAGGAGTTCGTTATATTGTTGAATATGAAAATGGAAATATAACGTTATCAGGATATGAGGAGTTCATTATATTGTATGTTTTATGAATTTTATGGAAACCAAAATATAATGTTGGCAGGATACGAGGAGTTCATTATATTGTTGGTTATGAATTTGCAATATAACGTTGGCAGGTAATGAGGAGTTCGTTATATTGTTCGTTATATATATATACCAATATAACATTGGCAGGATTTGATAAGTTCGTTATATTGATATTATATAGCATTATGTAAATTTCAATATATATATGAATTAAGAACCTTGGTGGACTATTGATGTATAGAGCACGGTACCGTAGCTACAGGATTAAAGGAGTGATACACTGATCTGGTATGGTAGTGTTGATGATTGATAGTCGATTGGGCCTGTGGAGAGATGTTGACCACCCAATGTCCGAACTAATTGCAGTAGGCCAATCATACTATAGACATATATTTATGTTGACTTAGCTTATTAGTGGCTAGCCTCGGTTAAGTCCAGTCTTCGGACTGCACAACCCTGTCATGGGGGGGAGCATGACGTTAGCTAGGAAAACCTACGGGGGAGGTTCTTTATGGATTATATGTTGATTTATTTACATAGAGATTTTACTGAACTTAAACTTGTTTTTATAAAAATATGTATTATCAAAATATATATGCGTGAGTACAGTTTTATACATTTTCTCAGTTGAAATTAATGATTAAATGGATGTGTTTTATTACAGTAAAACTCATGTTGCCACACACTGATAATAACATTTTCCGTCTTACTGAGAGGTGTCTCACCCCAATATTTATTCCAACAATTCAAGACCTTGAGAGGATCAAGCTTAGCACTCCAGGGCAAGGCATAGATAGTGTGTTGAAAGTAAGTACTAATGAGAATTTTTTTGTATGTGGAGATGTTTTGGTACACCTAGGATTGTGGTAACATTTTGGAGAGTGACTTATGTGTATATGATAGTACTATAGCTCTGGTATTGTATTCCGAATTTGATGTTTTTGATTATATATATATATATATATATATATATATATATATATATATTAAATGGATTGTGAAGCTATGGTATCAGAAAAAAAAAAAAAAATTTCGGGTCATGACAAAGTTTGGTATCAGAGCAAAGGTTGCTAGGTTCTACAGACATCAGCAGATACAATACCGGAGTATAGGAATGGATCTTGATGAGGATAGGAAATGGGTGGATTAGGTGTATAGTAGGATATTGTTATGAAAGTTAAAGTGGGATTTACGGTTCTGTCTTGCGGCCTGGAGGTAGGAAATTCCGTGGTGGTTTCTATTTTTCCTGGGATGACGATTTCAAGAAAGTCATGGTAAGCCATTGTCGGTTCTTGTTTCTGAGTGGTAAAACGAAATCTTAAATTGGGGATAAGGACGTTAGGTTGATTGGGTCTAGGAGGATATCTTAAGGTTCTTAATTAGATAGTAGTACTGTCATATTAGGGTATTGAAATTCTAAGATTATTTTTGTCCTATTTTCTGGATGGGCACTGGAAATAATAACACGAATGCTGAGGGCAGTAGCCATATAGGGGCATCCAGCTCAAATGCTAGTGATTTAGATCAGGTCCTGCATAGCATTGCTCAACAGGTTATGGTTGAGATAGCTCGGAGTAGGTCTGTTTGCTGGAAAATCAGGGCTGCATGATTGAGCAGTTCACCCGAATGAATCCCTCGACTTTTCCTGGGAGTGCTGATCCGATTATGGTAGAAAATTGGCTGCAGGAGAATAAGAAAATCTTGATAGTACTATATTACACCGATGAATAGAAAGTATTGTATGCCACTTTTAAGTTGACGGGGGAGGAAGAACGATGGTGGTCAATGGTAAAGCTCCAGGAGGAGTAGAGACCAATACTTGTAGCGCTGACTTGGGGACGATTTAAGGAGATCTTTTACAACCGCTACCATCCCACCTCCGTTAGAGATTCCAAAATGGAGCAGTTTCAGAATTTGACCTAGGGCCATCTGACAGTGCCACAGTATGCTGCTAAATTCATGCAGCTGTCACATTTAACCAATTTATGATCCCGGATGAATTTAGAAATGTACAGAGGTTCAAGAGAGGGTTGGGACAGGAAATATATGAGCAGGTGGTAGTTTTGCAGGTACGGGATTTTTCAGAACTTGTGGATAAGGCCACCATAGCAGAAATCAGTCAGCAGAGGGGTATAGGAGGGCAGAGTTAGAGAAAGAGGCCCACGCGTCTTGGATTTGAGGCTAGTACCAGTTAGGGGTGATAAAGGAGATACGATAGGGGCCAGCAACAGGTAGTGGGGCATCGAGTCCCTCAGGGTGATCCAGCACCCCCTACCTACCCGAGGTGCAACAGGAGACATCTAGGTGAATGTCGAGCGAGGGTGATTGTCTACTATCGGTGTGGTAGATCGGGCCATACTATACGATACTGTTGTATGCTGTTGAATCAGACGCCCATCCCAAATCACTATCAGGGAAACAATCACGCACTCCGATGCAATCAGTAGAAGATTACTGCCCCAGCGCCGGTTTATGGTTTGACCCCGAGAGACGTTGAGGCGGCTGGCAATGTGATGACAGGTATCATTTATATTCTGTCACATAAAGCTATTGTCTTGTTTGGTTTAGGGACGACTCACTCCTTTATAGCCCGGGAATTTATCAAGACATGTGAAATAGAAGTTCAGCCATTGGAAGTTAGTTTATCAGTGGCTACACCGACTAGGATTGTAGTGTTGTGTAGGAGGGTACTCCACTCAGGGATGTAGAGTGGCTGCAACTACCCCACGGTCTGGTGCTTAGCCGTTATCTGCTGGCACGTCAAGCACTGCTTAACGAATTCAGCAATCTCCTTCCTTATGCCGCTCCACCAAAAAGATTCCCGTAGATCCCGATACATTTTAGTACTACCTGAATGCATGGTGTATAGGGATCTGTGAGCCTCCTCCAAGATAACTCTCCTAATCTGAGCATCTGCAGGAATGCATAATCTGGTAGGAAATCGCAGGGCTTCATCATCTGATATACTGAACTCTTATTCCTACCCATCTTGCACTTTCTCTATCAACTCTACTAGTTCTAGATCAGTTCTTTGGGTAGCTTTAATCCTTTCTTGCAATGTAGTCTGTAACACTAGGTTGGTAATGAATGCCTGGTGATCATCCTATACTATTTCTACGCCAAGTCTCTCTAGATCCATTTGGATAGGGCGCTGAATCTCCACTACTGACACCGTTGCTCCTACTGTTTTTCAGCTCAATGCATCAGCCACCACATTTTCTTTCACTAGGTGGTAGCTGATCGTACAATCATAATCCTTGATAAGTTCCAACCATCTTCTCTGCCGCATATTCAAATCTTTTTGGGTGAAGAAATACTTTAAGCTTTTATAATTAGTGAAAAATCTCACATTTCCCACCATGAAGATAGTGCCTCCCGATCTTTAGAGCATACACCACTGCGGCTAATTCCAAATCATACATAGGGTAATTCTTTTCATACTCTTTAAGCTATCTAGAAGCGCATGAAATAACTCTACTGTGTTGCATCAAAACGCACCCAAGTCCCTTCTGGGATGCATCACTGTATGTAACGAATCCATCCTCTTTTGATAGAATAGCTAATAATGAGGTGATGACCAACTGCAGCTTTAACTCATGAAAGCTCTGCTTGCAATCATCGGTCCAATCAAACCTCACATTTTTCCACGTGAGTCGTGTTAACGCACCATACAAATTGGAAAAACCAACTACAAAGCGTCGATAGTAGCTTGCCAAATCTAGAAAACTCCTGACCACCTAGACATTTCTTGGCCTCACCCAACTCACTACTGCCTCTATCTTACTCGAGTCAATTGATATGTCGTCCCCAGAAATCACATGCCAAAGGAAAGTCACCTGTCTCAACCAGAATTCACATTTTTTTGAATTTGGCATATAATTTATTTTCCCTTAACACCTGTTATACTAGCCTCAGATGATCCTCGTGTTCCTCAAAACTCTTCGAGCAGACTAGTACATCATCGATGAACACCACAACAAACTGGTCCAAGTACTGATGAAACACCCGATTCATTAAATCTATAAATACTGTCGATGCATTAGTCAATTCGAATGGCATTACCAGAAACTCATAGTGCATGTATCTAGTTCAGAAGGCTATTTTTGATATGTCCTCTGCCTTAACTTTCACCTGGTGATAACTTGGCCGAAGGTCAATTTTGGAGTAGACCTGGGTCCTTTGGAGCTAGTCAAATAAATCATCGATTCTAGGTAGAGGATATTTATTCTTGATTGTCAGTTTGTTTCTCATGGTCCCATCCTTATTTTTCATGAATAGGACTGGTGCTCCCCAAGGTGACACACTAGGCCTGATAAATCCTTCATGTAACAAAACCTGCAATTGATTTTTCAATTCCTTCAACTCGGTTGGAGGCATTCGATACGGTGCTTTAGATATCAATGTCGACCCTAATAGTAGATCCTTAGTGAATTCAATCTCTCAGTCTGGTGGTAAGCCATGTAATTCTTCTGGAAAAACATCTGGAAATTCTCTAACTAGTGGAATATTAGTTTGTTTCAGTTCTTCCTTTGGCAACTATTTTATGTAAGCAACATATCCCTGACAACCATCCTGAAGCAACCTCCTTGCCTGTAAAACTGACACTAGCTGTAGTGGGGCGCGCACACGTGATCCCATGAATCTGAATTCCTGCTCACTTGGGGGTCAGAAGATCATTTCTTTCTGATGACATTCAATGTTGGCATGATTAGCTGCCAACCAATCCATACCTAATATCACGTCAAACCCCTGCAGGTCTAGTACCACGAGATCAGCTAGTAATACTTTCCCTTGAATGGCCACTGGAAAATTCTTAAATACTTTTGTACACCTCATTGTACATCCAGTCGGTGTGGCAATAGACAACTCTACATCTAACAATTGTGCCTCAATCCCAGATAATTTAGCATAATTCGATGATACAAATGAATGGGTGGCACTTTTGTCAAACAAAAAAACAGTTTTATATTAAAAAACAGTAAAGATACCTATAACAATGTCTCCAATAGCCTCAGCGTTTCCAGGCATCAAAGCATACACCCTCGTCGGTGCTGTATTCCTCTGCCGGTCCCCACGGGGTGCCTAATAACCACCCCGAAGTGGCCTATGAGCTGGCATATGGATTGGCAGTTCCCGACATGATCGTGCCATAAAGCTTCCAACAATTATAGCAAATATTTTCTCCTTTTTTACATTCAACTAGATGCCTCCGGCCACATTCAGGATAGGTAGGAAAGGTATGCACATCCTGAAAACTACTGTGCCTCATCATTTGTTCCTAACCTCCCCTATACCAGTTTCTTCTCCATGGGCTGGAACCCGCCTAGAAACCCTTAGGCATGGGCCTCTTCTTCTGACTCTAAACTACGATGCCTCTCAACATACCACTCTCGATTACTGTCCACTACCTTCGCGAATGTCTGAGCTTGAAAACTGATAACCTACTCAAACAAATTCTACCTCAGACCAACCTCAAACTTCCTTGCCTTCTTCTCCATATCTGGTGCCAAATGTGGGGCAAACCAAGACAACTCTATGAAACAAACTGCATATTGTTGTACTGTCAACTGTTCCTGAGTCAAGTGCAAAAATTCTTTTACCTTCGCTCTCCTAACGGTGGCGGGGAAGTACCGGTCAAAAAGTAACTACCGAAAATGGCTCCATGTCACCGCTACCAGATCAGGCCTTAGTTCCTCAATCAACCTCGCTAATCTCCACTAGTGTATTGCCTCCCCGGTCAGCTTAAATGTCGCAAACAATACCTTTTGCTCGTCAATACATGGGAGGACCGTCATTATATCCTCAATATTCTGAATCCAGTTCTCATCCGCTAGAGGGTCTACTCCTCCAGAAAATGACGAAAGTCTCATCCGCGCAAACTGCTCGATCGTGCAGCTACGCTCCCCCGAGCTTCTTGCCATCTTAGCCATCACCTGCTGGGTGACGCTGCGCAGTACCGCATTGGAATCTCTACCCCCCATACTTGAGGGTCCTACTCCATCACCCCCAGCATTTTTACCACTGCTCCCCGAGTCCATCCCTAAAAAGACAATGAACATAATTTAAGGACCCTATCTCCCATACATATCTAATTTATTTCATCTAACTGAAATATCATCTTCACAATTAACTACGCTCCCTGATCTTAATTCAAAATTCAATCTTACAACCTAGACACACAACCTGACAATAGTTTACTATGGCTTTCCTGAAATCGTCACCTCAATAAAGACATAGAAACCACCATAGAAATCTTGTACACAGATCACAGAACAAGACCTCAAATCCTTTTCCTATATTCCAGCATTATTTCTACTATACTCTAGAGTCTCCAAAACCTAGCAACTTAGGCTCTGATACCAAACAACAATATTCCCCATTCGGGCATTGTCACTTAACCTAGTGGCCCTTGCGCCCGTGGCAACAACGGGTACTTATCAGAGCACTCACTGAGATTGAGGCGTTACGTATCACCGTCTCTTAATTCAGCAAGCCCCTGGGCAGAGAGTCTTACTATGCCACAATCATTCATAAGAGAGAGTTCCCAAGGATCGGGGGTAACTACCCCTTTGCTCTGATACCAAATGGTAATGACCCAAAAATTATACCATTTTTTACCGTACCTATTTACTCTGATACCCCTGAATTATCTACTATAACCTCCCAGGCCCTAAGTGAGCACTGAAAAAACCCTGCTCATATTACATACCTAAGCAGTGGAAAACATAAAAACATACGTCCATATTTACAATACCAGAATCCAATTTTTCCCCAAAACATAAGTACATAATTACACATCGTCCCAGTATCATATATCCAAAACTCCTGGTTACTACTCAAAAATACAATCTCCTATTAAAACTTACCCTATAGATAGAGCAGTGTACTCGTCATCTCTATTTGCGAGCCTGATCCGCTCACCTAATAGGACCACTTAAAAAATATTAAATCACTGGGATGATACAATGCTCAATAAAAGGAAATATGCTATTACTAGCGTGTGGCAATTGTGCTTACAAACGTATTATACGGACAAATAACTCAAACAAAATTTAGCTGGAAAAACATCTCATAGTACATCGTACCCTCATATAGTTTAAAATACAACTAACATCTCTGAGTACTATTTATTCATTATTCTAGTACTATAGAATATCTGCTGTTGTTTTGTAAATCTATATGCATAAAAGTAACTGTAATAATGCCCTAAAAAATTGTACATCATGATTTAACCTTTACCCCTCCTCAGCTCGGCCCTGACACAAACACCGTGGCACGATAGCTAGTAAATTGCACTCCACCAATCCTCAGCCCATCCCTGACACAAACTCCGTGGCACGGTAACTAGAAAATTGATCTGAAATAGCAACGATATCGTGCTCTACTTATAACTGATTTAATTCATCGGGGTCTATACTGTATATATATATATATGTAGTATCTTGTTGTTTCATCATGATTTCAAAATAACCATAATACCGTTAACAGATGTGAAAATACTGTAATAACTGAACTGAAATATTTATAATAATTGGCATGTAATATCTGAACTGTATAAACTGTAATATCATAGTGTTATGGTTTCAAAGTTCTGGAAATCATGTTAATCTGTTAATATTGTAAATCATGATAGTCTGAAAACTGTATAATGATATTTTCTGCGAATATACTGTAAAACATGATATCCGAAAGCTGTATAAATTCTGTACAAATCTATTACGAGCTTATGCCACACAACAAATTAAATAAATTCCCATGCTATAAAATATGTATTTTCTAATATACTAATAATTTTTGTACTAAATAATAATCTAATAAAACATATAATTTACTGACAACCATACTAAAATTCCTAGCATAGCATATTACCCGTACCTAACTGGCTGGGAGGCTCACCTCCAACTCCATTTTCACGCTCTCAGCACACTATCCTCAAAATCTTGAAATAATACATTTATACAAATTTCTCAATAAATCACTAAATTCCCCAGAAGATCATCTCACTCATATTTCCAGAACCTTCCTATTCACAATTTCTTAAACTTTAATATACCTAGCTCCTAGAAAAATAATTGTTGGGGCTCTCAACCCATGCCTGCAGGGTCCCAAAAACACTCTAATCTTGAAAATACAATACCCTAATTTGATTCCACAAAACACCAATATATACCCTCACAACACAAAATCCGAGCTTAGATAAAACTTCGTAATACTGAAAATACCTAAAAATCCACTTACCCTGATTTTGGGATGGTTCCCAAACTTCCCAAATCGAATTTCTGCTCCGGTTAGGTTGTAGAGAATCTCCCTAGGATCACCGTGGTAGCTTCTGATCATTGAACTGGGGAGAGACAAAGTCAGATTTGTGAAGGGAAGTGAGAGAAACTAAGTTAGAGAGAGGAAATGGATAAAATGAATTTTTTTTGCTGAAAATCGGTTTTGGGCTATATATAGAGTATTGTCCACATGGCCTCGTCGACAAGCCACCTCACCTCATCGACAAGTCCAAGAAGGGAGTTTGTTGACGAACACCTAACCCTCGTCGATGAGTTTTAGGCGCCAAAAATAGCCCTTCGATAAATTATCATCGACAAGACACGCGCTAACGTCGACGAGCCCAAGAAGACTGTTCGTTGAAAAATGCTCTACATCCGTCGACAAGGCCCTGGTGAACCCCATTGAAAAATTTCTCCTCTCTCTTTTCTTAATTATTTAATTCCTATAATTATTTGGGTTACTACAATCATGCTCAAGTATCAATTATCATACTCATAGATACCAATATGATTCATAAATACAAATACTAATATCTTATCATGCCAAGATTTATGTTTTATAACCATGCTGAATAATTTCGTACTCAAATTTGCAATGTATAGTGAGCCATAAATTCTCAATATGAGTCAAGTCAATGTCATGTCTTTGGCAAAAAATCATACATGTCAACATTTTAACATAGCATATCAACATATAGTTCATATTAGTATCTCATCACATGTGCATATAAGAATATCAGCATTTAGCACGTAGCATATTATAGCATTGTGCATTGTGCTACAATTGTTCCTTATGTTTCTTAAATATTTTTCATTCTACTTCTCATGTTGCTCGAATATCTTTTCTTACTCAAAGTTCTCATGCAATAAGCTCAATTTGATTCAAATTTTCTTTTTTTTTTTATTTCATTTCATATTGCTTTCCAAACCTTAATATTTTCTAAGTTAAGCCTTGTATAAATCATCTTATGATTTTGGCCAACAACGCCATTTTGTTTGTATTTGTTTCAATGATATAATTGCCAATGAGTTCTTAAACTTTTCTTTGAGATTTTCTATTTCAACTAGTTCACTCGTTGAAAAATGAATTAAGTGACTTTCTTAATTTTTAAGGGGAATTGACTTAATCCATGGGGTCATTTGTTTATGAACTAGTATTTCATCTTGGTACCCATACTTTCTTGGGTCCAGATGGTTTAACAAGAGATGTTTCTTTTATTTTCCAAACTTGTTTAATTTTCACATCTTTCCTCTTTAATGGACATTCAAACTTTATATGTCCCTTCTTCTTACATAGGTAGCATATAGTGTGAGTATAAGCATTAGAAGAGGTGCTAGCATAGTTTTTGGATGCTTTCGTAATGTACCCCATATAGAGGTTCTTTTTCTTTGTATTTAACACTCCACTGAAACCTATGCCTTCTTTATTCAACGACATTCTTTGTGCACTTATCATTCTATCAAAATTTTCTTTTCCCCTTGTGAAGTTGTAGAATATTTTAGCTTGATCTTCAATTTGTATTTTAAGATCATAGATTTCTGAATTTTATATATTTTTTCCCTTTTCTTGTAGTTTTACTTGGTCTAGAGACATCTTACTGATTTTATTTTCTAATTCAGAAATATATAAGTCTTTCTCATTATCCATGGAAGTTTTGGACTTTAGAACTTCTAATTATTTTATCACATTTTCATTCTTACTTTCTAATCTATGGATTTTTAACTCTTTTTCACTTTCTACAAGTCTTAAAGATTTTGGCTCTTTCATCACACCTTCATTCTTATTTTTTAATGATGTGTATGGTTTAGTCACATTAACTGGGATCTTATGAACCTTGAATAAATCATTTTTAAGTTCTTCATAAGAAGGCTTTCATCATCGGAATCATTAGATGAATCACTACAAGAACTATTAAAAGATTTGGACGAGGAGTTTTCCTCATCGTCCCATGCCATATAGCAAGCAACCTCTTGGTCACTTGATTCGTTGTCGGAACTACTTGTACTCTTATTATCCCAAGTAGTTGATTTCATTGCCTTTTTGTTTTTCTTTTTAGAATCTTTCTAAAGTTTTGGACAATCCGGTTTTAGATGTCCAACTTTCTTGCAATTATAGCATGTAGGTAGTGCTTTCTTTGTTTCTTTCTTGTTAGTTTCTTCTTCATCTGAACTTGAGTTTTGGATTTTTTTTTTTTTGAATTTATTCTTCCTTCTTAGTATTCTTGCAAGTTTCTTGGATATGAAGGCTAGTTCATCTTCTTCATCTTCATCACTAGAGTTTTCTTTTGATGCTTTAAAGGCTATAGATTCTTGATTTTTATATTTACCACTTCTTTCATTCATGGCCATCTCATAGGTGAGAAGGGATCCTATGAGTTCATCAAGGGATGTATTTTTGAGATTTCTTCCTTCCGTTATAGCTGTGGCTCTTGGTTCCCATATCGAAGGAAGTCCTTTAAGAATTTTGCGAATCATCTCATAGGTGAAATATGTTTTCCCTAAGGCATTTAGTGAGTTTATGATGTGTGTGAACCTAGTGTACATGCTTATGATGCTTTCATCAGAAGTCATTCTAAAGGGTTCGTATTCATTAGTCAACATATCAATCCTATTGTCTCTAACATTTACGGCACCTTCGTAGGTTACTTCTACTTTATCCCAAATTTCCTTTGTTATTTTACATGCCATAACTCTATTGAATTCATTAATATCAAGTGCACAATATAAGGCATTTATTGCATTTGAGTTAACTTGCAGTTTTTTTTTATCGATTTCGATAATCCCTTTTTCTTCTTTGGGTACTTCTTTTCCATCTACAAGTTTTGTAGGAATTAAGTCACCATGTGTGACAACCTTCCAAGCCTTCCAATCCACAGTTTGAATATAAATTTTAATCCTTTGTTTCCAAAATGTGTAATTTGAACCACAAAAGATGGGAGGCCTAGTTGAGGATTGACCCTCTCCAAAGGGAGCTACTCCTATGTGTGTCATCTAGATCTTTATGTAGCTACTAGTTAGGATTTTCTACAACCCCGCTCTGATACCAATTGAAAGTTAAGGAGTTGTCCTAAGAGGGGGGTGAATTGGATTAATAAAATTTCTTTTAATTACTTTCATGAATTCTTAACCTCTTATTAATCTAGCAATCACACAACCAAACCTTATTTGGACAATCAATCCACAAACCAATACTCATTTGGTGGTGTATGTGATTGCACATAACTGGGTACATATCTGCTTTACTTGAAAGCATAATCACTGTACCAATTTCATTAATTGTGAACATACTGTTGTATTTCTAGGCACGAGCCTGAAGAAGGAGACTAACCCTTTGAAATAGTCCTGGATTGGCTTAGACCCAGTTAAGAAAGCTAGGTGCACCATCCTATTAAGGTGTAGGCTGAGGTTAACCCCGCTAATTAACCTGGTTGTAAAGGTTGAGGTCAGCCCTATGCTAATTGACCTAGTTGTAATCAGTGCCGCTCCACCCGTTAAGTGAGCCTTTAGCGGAATCCTCGGGCTTGCGAGCTAGAGGCGGGGACGTAGGCATAGTTGGTCGAACTCCGATAACATATCAAGTTCCTTGTTCATATTTTTGCACTTTATATTTTCCGCACTTGTATGTTATGGTGTGAATGATGCACTTGATTTAAATTTCCGCTCATTATATTATTGGCGCATTTGGAATTGCATAGAAAGACCCAAGGTTGTATTATACAGATATTCCATTTAACCTAGGACATAAATTTTAAATTTCCAATTCACCCCCCCCTCTTGGGAATACACCAATTTTAACAATTAGTATTAGAGCCTCGTAGCATTGACTTAAACGTTTTTGCTAAAAGATCGAGATGGCTCAAATTGGTGTATCCTCATTCAGTGAGGGACAGTTACCTTTCGGTCCTCTTATATTTTGTGGTGTCGATTACACCACGTGGAAATTTAGAATGAGCGTTTTTATAAAATCAATGAACTGGAGGGCTTGGCAGGTGATTGTCAAAGGAATTTGTATGCCTATGAATGAAAGTGATATTACTTTGATACAGGAGAATTCATATGCCATGGACTTATTACACTGTGCTTTAAATTCTAATATTCTACTTGAGTGTGTGACATGTCATAGTGCACAAGAAATTTGGGATGAATTAGAAAAAAAATATGGAGAATCCTAAGAGAAGGAGATCGTAACTCCTCCGAATGCTTCGAGCTCAAATGATCAGGAGGAGGTAAATCATGAGTTAGAAATCAACGAGGAGGTGTATGATTCTCACTCTAGCTCATTTGATGATTCTTGTGATGAATGTTGTGATGTGTCATATACTGAATCATCTGTTGATAATATTGTAAATGGTTCATGCGATGTCTACTATGAAAATTTTTGTGATGAATCTTCTTATTGCTCATGTGATACTTAGGCTGAAAATTCATGCACTGATTCAGATGATAATTCTTGTGTCAAATTGTGTGATGAATCATGTGCTAATTTGATAAACGAAAGCATGCCCTCGTATGAAAAGCTAGATAAAACCTTATTGAAAATGAATAAATTTCTAAAGAAGTTATCTAAGTAGAAATTCATTTTGAAAAAGGAAAATAAAAGCACGGAAAAGCAGTTAGGAAAAATAAAAGATTATTACGCCATCTTAGAAAAGAGAAAGATTAAGAAGATCTTAAAAATTATCTGCTTAGAAGAAGAAATGGATGATTATTCTAGAGTTACATTCAAAGTTATAAATGAGAAGAATAATCATAATAAATCCTTAGAGATTAAAAAGAAAAATCTTTTCAAAAAGGATTTAGGATTACCATATAATTCCCACTATTATGCCTCAACAAGCAATCATAAGAAAAGGGCACAACCGATTCATTTTCTTATCTATAAGTGCCATAGGGATAAAAAAAGAAATTATGTAGGTAATCATGAAAGCAAACCCTATAGGTCCAAAGGAAAAATGGATTTAAATTAATATTACTTTATTATTAAATGTTTCCTTAGATCCTAGGCTTAGGTTTAGGGGGTTGTGATGACTGTAGGCTTGGGAAGTGGTTGTTGCTTAAAATGAAAATCTTAGTATACACATTGACCTATCTTGTTATACTAAGAACCTTTATCCATTTCCAAATGGACATGGCATCTATGTCTGGTATTTAAGTTAAAATGCCTAGCCCATACTTAAATATAAACATCTAAAATTAAGCATACTTTGTCCATTGCACAAGTTTGAGTTTTAAGAAATAAATTCTTCCATTTAAACATCTTGTCCTAAACTCATCTTAAAAGCCTAAAATGCCTAATAAAATAGTTAGTTATCACTCTAGGCTTAAAGCACTATTGATCATAAATGACTAATATATATTGGGTGCTTCTCATAGCTATAACAATATTAGAGGCATCCACTAGGGGATTGGTCCCTTTGAGTTTAAATTGTAAAACCTTTATTTTTGGTTTAATTGCTCCATAGGAAATCTTTACCACACCACGATCATATCAGGTATAGATTCATCATTTCCTTAGTCTGTATCCTTGTTCCAAATTGTGATAATATCTAAAGGATACTTTCCAATCACCAAAGAGCATTGTTCACAACATTCACATATCCTATATGCTCTTTGCCCAAGCATGGACATGATTACCATCACAGAAATATTTTGAAAAATGTTCTATCTATCCTAAATACTCTTCTGTTCCCATTAGTGAGTTAAATTTTCAAAGAGTATTTATTTATCTTCCCTTTACAAGCTCTCAAATCATTAAGTCATATCCTTTAGAGCTTTATGTACTTAGAAATGAAGTTGAATGGCTAATAAAATTGTTATAGGTTTCAACATACATGGAAATGCAAATGATTAATAAATTTATGCACGAACTTTAAAAATGGAAAGCCATTTGAACTTGGGCCTCTCACATTTTGAAGATCATAAGAAAAGAGGCAGTTATAGGCTTTATTCATTAAAGAAATATTGATTGTGACTCTTTGGTCCTCTAAAGCCTATGCATCCACTGTCAAGATATAATAACTGAAAATCTTAAACACTTGGCTAAAGAATTTGAAAAATAGAAAGGACATGATTTGGTTGTGTGCATAACTCAGGGGGAGCGTTTATTCTTCATATCTATATAAATGAAAATGCTCTCACATTATTGTATCATTTATGTATTTATGCCTTAATGAATAACCACACTGTACTAAAATCAAATCTATCCTTTGCTCTCTATATTCTTTAATGGATAGATTGTATTTTATAAATTGTTGACTATTACTCGATTCCATGCTTGTTTTAAAAGCCTCCTGCATGGTAGATGCAGTTGTTGTGTATTGTATGCTGGTAAAAGATATAGGTTCTCGTGTGCCTTAAACTAAATCTTATATTGCTTATTAGAACCTATCAAATACAAGTTTTATGGGAAAATGTCCGATTCACAGACGACATGCTGCCGAAATTTTGATAGGAATTTTCCCAAATAAAACCTTGTGCTAAAGACGATTATGATAAAATTAATGTTGAAATATTTTTGAAAGAATGAGTGAAACCAAATAGAAAATTAAAATTCATCCTTGCATAATCATCGAATAATTAAGGGAGCCAGCCCCATCCCTATAGGAAGCGCATAAATGATTCATATGCATCACTTTCGTCTAATGAATATTGAGGCTCTTAAGAATACCCTAAACGTTATATCAAGTTCTTAAAGCTTTATAATTTGATATGGAATGTTCATGGGTCATTAATTCCAAAGTATGCCTTAATATACACTCTCTGATGCATCTATGGCTTATAGGGAAGACTATATTGAACATATGATAAAATCTCTTAATAGATAACCAGTATAGCTGCATTAAAAGGATCGCTTATACTATCTAGTATACCTAGTAAAATCAATTTTTGATTAGTATAAGCAACACATTTCCCTTCCTAGGATGCACAGTAATTACATAGGATAGTACATGTGAAATCCAAACCATTATGTATTTTGAAGAAATGTACACATTTAGTTTGCGTCTTAAGGTGAAATTAATTCATGGACACCATTTGGTCAAATTCTTTGGGTTATGAAATTTCACTCCAAACCCAAATGGTAGAGCATCATCCCTTTTAAATTGAACGTCCCATATATTGATGATGGTCGATTGACTAAGGAATTTGCATGATTTAGGGGGAGTTTTTCATTTTGCACACACTCATTGTGTTTTGAGTTGTGTCATCCTTTTTGAATCCCTATTGCATACCTTTGAGTATAGTCTTGATTGACTATCGTGCATTTAAAAAATGAAATGCAACATGTCATGCATATGCACTGAATGATTAGTATTTGCTACATGCTGAATTCATTGATAGGATGAGTATATAAGAAATGCACTAAAGTGAATATCATCCTTGAACTTAATTCAAGTAAGCGTGCATGCAAATATACAGGGGAATTTAAGTCCCAACTTTTGGTTAAATCAGTAAGAACTTAATGACTAAAATCTCTTTCATGCTAAGTAATACTAAGAATGATGAACATATGATGGATGTGCTTAAATGAAATTCATTACTGAGCATAAATGCGCTTATGTATGTCTGAGACTATACTGGGGAGTTTAAGCCCCATCCTTGAGAAAAGAATTATAACTCACCAAGCTCCTTGGACTCATACTATTAATTGGTTTTACTTTTTGAGTCTAATTTGTTCCATTACTTGTACTATGTTAAAAACTTAATGAACTCTCATAATTAACATCAATATAAGTAGCTAACAGGGCTCATGCATAGTAGAGAAGCTTCTTAGTTTCATTGCTTACATAAATTCAAGGGGAGATTTTCAAGTAAAATTTACAAGTCTTAGCAACTAATATTATTGTTGATATGTCTTATTGCCTTAGACTTTGTGAATATTGATTATTTCTTGTGTGTATAATTCTAATATCTACAACATGATAATGATGGACTTTACGTTTTATTGCATTGATCATACTGGAACTGTTTGAGTAGTTGTGGATAAACTACTAGGATTTATAAACTCAAACAGGTTATTATTTACACAGCATTTGCTTTGGAAAGCCCTATTTTCGAATGGCACTCTACCGAAATTTTTCAAAAACTTTCCAAAACTTATAATGTATAAATATTGTATTTACCCATTGCCTAGAGTTCTTAATTCCCATGGCCCTTTTTTCTGTTGCCAAAAGGGGGAGATGGAGAGGCAAAAATAATTGGGTTAAAACTTGATGTTTTATTTCATGCATATTGATAAGGGGAGCCTTCTTAGGCTTATATCCATATTTTTGCTTGATGTATTTGTCATCACCAAAAAGGGGGAGAATATTGACCTTATAGGTCACACCCAGTTTTGATAATGATAAATACATGTTAAATTTGATGCATGCTTGAGGTTATGTGCATGTATTCAAATTAGCAGATCATAACGACAGCACAAAGAGGAATTGAAGCTGAATGCCCAATTTATGTTGTATTTTATGTTATTATTATTTAAAGGATCTATAATAGTAAATAGGTTCTCCGACTTGAAATAATTGCATGCATCACCTACATGATACGATACGTAAGCTCAAAATGAAAATGATCTTAGAAAGACATTAGGGATTACCCTTCGGTCGACCGACACTTCTCAGTGTCTTCAAAAAGACCTAGAAATGATCCTAGGACACCCACTCACTCACTTGTATGTGTTAGTCATTTGAATAGGGTGTTTATTGGTTGAATTAGGACTAAATGCACAAAATGTGCACACTCGGTCGACCGACAATTCATGTTCATTTTGCCCTCAGTTGGCCGACCAAGGTCCGGGTCAACTGGTTGACCACATCCTGGTCGACCGAACTCCTGTAGTTCATTTGGCCCCGGTCGACCGAACCTCTAAGGAAGTCAACATTTTGACATCCTAGTCGACCAAGAGAAAAATACATTGCACCAACCTGGTCAACCGAGTTCCCACGTGTGGGAACTCAACAGTCTGGTCGATCGACCAACTCAGTTCAAAATGATCCCGGTCCACTAAACCTCGCAAAATGGGAAAATCCCCTTTGGACATATAAGTCCGGTCGACCAAACTTCCAGTTCATTTCTAGCCCAATCAACTAAACCCCAAGAACTTGGGTCGACCAAACTTGTCCTGGTCGATCGGTGTTCTCGGGCTGGTCTGAATTTTTTACCGCAGTTAACTTTTTTAAACGAGGTTAAATCAATTAAATAATATTAAATTTTTTTTAATTATTCCACTTATGTCTTTAACGGTTATATTTCTGGGAAGGTCTATAAATACCCCCTCATTTGGAATAATTAGCAAGTAGATTAGAAAACCAGATTAGCAAATTTTCTCTCAAAATCCAAAATTTATACTACTCATTTATGAGCTCCATACACTCATACTTACCTTCTACTATTGCCAAAATCCTTCGTAAGTTTGTTTTGAGTGATTGATTGCTCTAAAGGTTTGCTCTCACTTGGTTTGTGATTGTTTGACATAATTTTTTTCTAGAAGGGCCAAACCTAAGTATTCTTAGGGGGCTTTGTCAACAAGTCTCTCCTAAGAAGACTTTCATTTGATCTTCTGAGCTTGCATATTTGTTGCAACATCTTGAGAAGCTCGTATTTCATTTTGGTTGCAAAATCTTGTCTAAATCATTTTCAAATATCCATTGTGTTTTATCTTGAAAAATATTTAAAGAGATATTTGTTTATGAGGTGAAAATCTTTGTTGCAATATTCTTTGAGTTATTTCTTCTATTGAACACAAAGATTGAATCCCTTTTTGCGAACTAAAATTATACGTTGCTTAAGCTTTATATGATTGAGATATTCAGTTGATTGAAATATTTGAGAGTAGATTGATATCTTTGTTTGAGCATTTAAATTGAATACATATTGTGATACAAAGATCATACTAGTTTGCAGTCTCACGCACTGATTACATCGATAACAGATATATATTTGAGAGTTGATAAATTAAACCACATTGAGCGTACATATTATATCATTTGGTGGTGTATGTGATTGCACGTAACTTGGTACATATCTGCTTTACTTGAAAGCATAATCACTGTACCAATTTCATTGATTGTGAACATACTATTGTATTTCCAGGCACGGGCCTGAAAAGGGAGACTAGCCCTATGAAATAGTCTCGGATTGACTTAGACTCGGTTACGAAAGTTAGGTGCACTATCCTATTAAGGCGTAGGTTGAGGTCAACCCTGCTAATTGACCTGATTGTAAAGGTTGAGGTCAGCCCTGTGCTAATTGACCTAGTTGTAATTGGTGTCGCTCCACCCATTAAGTGAGCCTTAGCGGAATCCTTGGGCTTGCGAGCTAGAGGCAGGGACGTAGGCACAATTGGCCCAACCCCGATAACATATCGTGTGCCTTGTTCATATTTCTGCACTTTATATTTACCGCACTTGTATGTTATGGTGTGAATGATGCGCTCGATTTAAATTTCCACTCATTATATTATTGGCGCATTTGGAATTGCATAAGAAGACCCAAGGTTGTATTATACGGATATTCCATTTAACCTAGGAGATAAATTTGAAATTTCCAATTCATCCCCCTTTGGGAATACACCAATTCTAACAAGTATATAGATTTAAATTGTACTAACCAGCTCTATGTGAGAGCATCTCTTATACACAAAGAATTTGTTCTTGTCTTGTAGTTTCTTTGGTGATTCCAGGTTGTTGGATTGTTGGACCAAGCGTGGGGTTTCGCTTGGAGAGGTGTTACTCTAGTCTACTGAAAGAGTGACTAGGCGTGGGGTATCCCTTGTAACGGTTTGCTCCACCCAGAAAGGAATTTTCTAGTGGAATCCTTAGGTGGTATTGGCCTAAGGCGAGGACGTAGGCTAGGGATAAATAGAACCTCGTAAAAATATTGGTCTCGTTTTTACTCTACTCTTTTATATTCAGTATATATATATTGTGGTGTGTATAAGTGCAGGTTGCTGGAAAAACAAAATTCAAGATTAATAAGAAGACTCTTAAACTAAGAAAGTATGTTTTGATTAAACTTTTCTAGAAACCCATAAGGGAGAACGTTGTTTAATCGTTTACGAAAATCTTAGTTCAAAGAGTGCAAAAAAATTTCATTCAATATTGGACTTAAAACAATCATATACACAGGACTACAAACAAAGCTGAAATTGACAAAGAGTTGCATACTATATCTTGGTTTGGTATTTTTTTGATTGATTACTTTAGTCATTCATTGGTTATTTGGTTGATTAATTTTTTTACTTGTATGTTGGTTTGTGGATTGATTATTTAATTGAGGTTTGGTTGTGTGTTTGATAAATCAACAAGAGATTAAGAATTCATAAGAAGAATTAAAAGAATATTTTAATAACCCAATTCACCCCCTTCTTGGGACAACTTCTTAACTTTCAGTTGGCCATTAGAGTGAATTTGCGGGTCAGACAGATGCTAAAATTCATTGAAGCTCAAACCAAAGCACTAGTGGCAAATACACAGTTAAAAGAAAGTATGCACCCAACAGAGGATGAGAGCCAGGGGAGTAGTAGCAGAAGATCAACAAACAGAGCAAAGGGAGAAGGATTTAGTCGCCTTCTACTGCAGACAAATCAAGCGACAGAAAGCTCGGTACATGCAATTAGAGTAAGAGGTAGTGACTCTGACAAAGGAAATACGGGCACTCCAAGTAGCACTCAACCGGAAATCTCTGATTTTAGAATGAGCTAGAGCCAAAATTGAAGAAAAATCCCTCTACATATGGGAATTGGAGAGTCAGTAGGACAAGCAAAGTGATAAATTCAACCAAGCACTGGAGAAAATGGAACCGTGTGTAATGAAATCTAGCTATTGGGAAGCCAAGTACCCGGATTTGTAGCAAAAAATGGCCATTCTTGCACCACAAAAGTCAAAGCCAGCTGAAAAAGGCACGAGTCGCGTACCCAAGGGCAAGCCTGAGAATCCAACTCCAATACCTACTTGAATCAACCAATGCTTTTTGTATTTCTGAAATTTTGTATGAAGATGCCACTTTAAAGTAGCTGTTATATGAAATGATGACGTTCTATTCCATTAACCTTGTTTAAAGTATAGTAGGTTGCAAACATGGTTGTGTTTTTGTTTGTATATTTCCATGCATTATTTGCATCCTTACAAAAGCATCCATTGCATAACATGCTCATAGATCATTGGTCTAAAGAAGAAATTTTCTGTACAGATCTATATAGAAGCGAGAAGTAACACTGGACTGATAAAATTAAGGCACCCACTCATCTCTACAATACCAGAAGAAAGGCAAGGATCATGGCGAGACAACTGGAAAGTCGGGTCGTGGACATCGAACAAGGGCAAGAGGAGTTAAGTGATAAGACAAACAAAATACTGGAATTGCTAACAAATAAGGGGAAGGTTGTACAAGTAAAGGATGACGAGGCAGACATATATCCCACCCATGCTCCGAGTTTCACCCCTGTTCATAGGCAAACATTAGCACCACCGCCCGCTATCACAGAGGTGGGCCTTCGATGGTGATGACAGAGGTGGGAGTAAAAAAATCTAAAATCGAGCATCACTGTGATGTACTCAAAGAGCGCTTGAGAGCCATTAAAGGGATTAATGTGTTCAATTTTGTTGATCTGGCAGATCTCTGCCTAGTGCCAAAGATAGTACTACTGCCAAAATTCAAGATCTCGGACTTCGAGAGGTTCGATGGAACCCCGTGTCCTCAAACCTGTTTACAGTTATACTATCAGGAAATGGCAGCATACTCAAACGATGAAAAACTAATTATGCATTATTTTCAAAATATTTTAGCCGGTGCGGCCGTTAGATGGTACATCCAAAAGGACCGAACATGATCCGCACTTGGAGGGATTTTCCGAATGCCTATATAGCCCAATACCACCATGTGATGGAAATGGCATCGGACCGCATGACCCTGTAAGTGATGAAGAAGAAACCTACAAAAACATTCAGGGAGTACGCCTGTAGATGGAGAGATATGGCCATCCAAGTAAACCCTCCGGTAGATGACAAGGAAGCAATCTCCTTGTTCATAAACACATTAAAAGATCCCTACTTTGGACACCTTTTGGGAGCAACCCCCCATGATTTCATGGATGTTGTAGCCACCAGAGAAAGGATTAAAGTAGCCATCAAGACAGACAAGGCCAAAAGTAGTAGCATCAAAATTGGTCCAAGCAAAAAATGGACCAAAAGGAAAAAGGAAACGGAAGTCCAAATGACTTAGGGGCGTTCTAATCATAAGAACCAATATCCAAGAGGCTAGAACCAATGGCCTAAAATAGATTTCGTTTTTGAACCTACATTGAATCAAATAATGCATGTGGGCGCAAGGCCCCAATTTATGGCTCCCAGGTCCACACCGGCTTGCCAAAACATGCAAACACGTGACAGAAGTACCCTTAAAAATTTTCGCAAGATAGATCCCATTCCCATGACCTATGCTGAATTCTTTCCCCAATTACGGGAAAAAGGAATGGTGTAAGCAGTGTTAAAAATTCCTGTTTCAAACCCTCCACCACATTGGTATGATCTTGAGGCCCGCTGTGAATATCATGCAAACTCACTTGGTCACATTATTAACCGGTGTTGGGCCTTTAAGCACAAGGTGCAAGATTTGAGGGACGCGGGTTGGTTGCCATTTAATGACAAACAGCCAAGAATTTAAGGAAATCCTCTGCCAAATCATAGGGGAAACAATGTTAGGATGATAGAAGAAGGAGCCGAGGGAACCTCAGAGAAAGAATTCAACCGGATGACATTAGACTAGGTATACAGTGAGCTCACTGCAGCTAGTCAGATACAGCAGTAGGTTATCTATCTGGATGGCACACTTTGTGCATGCCTGAATGAAGAAAGATCAGTACAACACTGTGTAACTTTTAGAGCATTCCCGCGAGGGCTGATAGACAGCAAGTGCATAGAGTTTGGCCGCATTCAGAAACGCAACGAGGTTTCAACTATTGGGGAAAACCAATCATATCACCCCCAATATACAAACCGGCCATTCATTCTTGCTATAAAGAGGGCATTGCATATCCCTGAAGCACCGTCTCGCTTGGTAATTTCCACTCCCAATCCTTTCCCATACAAAAGTGACAAGGTGGTGCCATGGAAATATAACTATGAAGCTCAAATTGAGGAAGGAACCAACAATGTAGCGGGGGTAAAAGGTGTGACTCGTAGTGGAAGAGTTTACACACCAAGTTTGGAGAAGAAAGGGGAACAAAACAAAAATGTCAAGAAGTTCATCCCGCCACAAGAAGAGGAAGAATTTTTGAAGATAATCAGGCATAGTGAGTACAATATCGTGAATCAGCTAAAGAAGATATCTGCACACATATCCGTGTTGCCGCTCCTACTGAATTCAGAGGCTTATTAGGAAGCTCTGCTGAAAGTTCTGAATTAGGCCTATGTTCCCCAAGACTTCGGTCTCGACAAATTTAACCATGTTGTTAGAATTCTAGAAACAACTAATTATATTACTTTTGATGATGAGGAAATTCCCTCAAAGGGTAGAGGGCACAACAAAGCGCTTCACATATCCACCAAGTGCAAAGATTATATATGATAGCACGGGTATTAATAGATAATGGGTCATCTCTTAATGTCATGCCCATGACTACATTGCAAAAGCTACCCATTGACCTTTCACACGTGATACAAAAAAACCTAGTGGTCCGTGCTTTTGATGGAATGCGCAAGGAGTCTGTTGGATCTATTGAAATCCCCATGCAAATTGGGCTGGTGGTCTTCAACATTACTTTCAAGTTATGGCCATTACGCCATCTTATAGTTGTCTGTTGGGGAGGCTATGGATACATAATACCGGGACAGTTCCATTATCTCTCCATCAAAGGGTAAAGATTGTAGTTGAAAAAAATATGGTTTGCGTATACAAGGAGACAGACGTGATGGTCACCAAAGCTTCTTTCACTCCTTATGTGGAAGTAGCAAAAGAAATAACTAATGACTCCTTTCGGGCCTTTGAGATCATCAATGCTACTATCATGATGGAGGGATCTTCTTTTCCGCAACCCCGAGTCTCTGCCACATCACGTATGATTGCTTTAGAATTGATTAAATTTGCGTTTTTCCTGGGTAAAGGATTGGAGAAGTATCTCCAGGGGAAAAGCAGGTACGAAGAATCGAGCGGCTCACAGGCCAAGTAAGCACCCAGTGGGAAACGGATGTCCCACCTATCAGCTAGACCTTCAGAAGAAGTAATCAATCAGAACTAGAGAAAGAGATTAAATAGATGACCATATTAGCCCTAGACTCAGAAGATTCCATGGATGCCTCTGGAGAATGGGTTCGCCCTCTACCTGTAGGAGCAAAACTACCGAATTGGAGCACTTTTGATCATCCGATTTTTCTCATGTAATGATTTTATTTCCTTTATTTTTAAAATTTCTTTCTTATCTTGTAATCCATGGACTATATAGTCCCGAACTGATTTTTCCTTTATTAATGAAATGAACTATGCATTCCTTGACATCATTTGCATCTTGAGTTCAATTGTCAAAAGGTTGTTTTCTTTGATTCCATGCAAGAATAAGGGAAATGATAACACCAGTGCCAATGAGTTCGAAATTGATGTTAATTTTGAAAACATAACCCAAGAAGTTGAAATTGAAGAAAATGAAATCGACTTATCCGTTGAAATGGAAAGAATGCTGAAATTAGACGAAAAACCAACTGTGACCAATCATGACCCCATAGTTACAGTCATGACCCCACGGTTACAATAAATTTGGGAACTGATGAAGAACCAAAACAAGTAACAATAGGGGCACTATGAAGGGGTGAAGAAATAAGAAAAATAATTGAACTTCTGAAGGAATATCAGGATGTTTTTGCATGGTCTTACCAGGACATGTCGGATTTGGATACAGACTTGGTAACTCATAAAGTACCCACTTTCCCCGATTTTAAGCTGGTAAAACAGACGTTGAGGAGAGTGCGGTTGAAAATGTTGATCAAGATAAAGGAGGAAGTGCAAAAATAGTTCGAGGCTAAATTCTTAGAAGTAACCCAATATCCCGAATGGATGGCCAACATTGTCCCGATAATGAAAACGAATGGGAAGGTGCGAGTTTGCATTGACTATTGGGACCTAAAAAAAGCTCGCCCTAAGGATAATTTCCCACTTCCTCATACAGATGTGTTGGTAGACAATATAGTTGGGCATGCCTTATTTCCATTCATGGATGACATTTCGAGATATAACCAAATCAAGATGGCCTCGGAAGAAAAATAGAAAACCACTTTTATTACCTTATGGGGGACCTTCACTACAAGGTCAAGCCATTTGGGCTAAAGAATGTGGGGGCCACTTACTAGAGAGCCATGGTAACCCTTTTCCACAACTTAAAGCACAAGGAGATTGAGGTGTATGTTGATGACATGATCATTAAGTCACGGGATGGAAGTGATCATGCGGCAAACTTGGAGAAGTTGTTCAAAAGACTCCAAAAAATCCAATTAAAGTTGAAACCAGAAAAATGTACTTTTGGCGCCACTTCAAGGAAATTTTTGGGATTTATAGTGATCGAAAAGGGGGTTGATGTAGACCCAGACAAGATAAAAGCCATTCGAGAGATTCCTAGCTCCAAAACTGAAAAGGAGGTCCGAAGCTTCCTGGGCAGGCTCAACTACATAGTCCAGTTTATATCCTAGTTAACCACAACCTGTGAGCCCATATTTAAGTTGCTAAGAAAGAACAACCTAGAAAGATGGAACAAAGAGTGTCAAAAGGCTTTCGAAAAGATAAAAGAATATCTCCTGAACCCTTTGGTACTAGTTCCCCCAGTGCATGGAAGGCCGCTCATACTTTACTTGGCCGCTCATCTATTACTTAAGCAAGAAATTCACGAAGTATGAATCTAGGTACTCCGAATTGGAAAAAACTTGTTGCACTTTGGTATGGGTGGTCATACTGAGGCAATACACATTGTATTATACGACATGGTTAATCTCCAAAATGGACCCGATTAAGTATGTCTTTGAAAAGCTAGTAGTAACAGGTCAGGTGGCCCAATGGCAGATGCTATTAACTGAGTATGATATTACTTTTATGAGGAGAAAGGCCATTAGGGGAAGTTCCATAGCAGAGTAGTTGGTAGACAGGGCTGTTGAAAACTACCAACCCATGGAGTCTGATTTTCCAAATAAACACATCAACCCAATAAGCCAAGAAGAAGAAGATTAGATAGGGTGGACAATGTTGTTCGATGGAGCAGTTAATGTGTGGGGACATGGAATAAGGGTTGTGCTTATATCACTAGAGGATAAACATTACCCAGCCACGGCTAAGTGTGACGCCCCAACCCGCGAAGTGGGGCCCGAGTGCCACGTGTTCCAATCACCTGTATCTGGTACCACAATTAACATACACGTAGCAGCACATGAATAAATAACCTCAAATAAATACCAGAGTTCTTTATAACAAACAAAAACCAACACTACAACATCCAAATATCTGTATCCACAACCAGCATTTAAAACGTAATTCTGTACAAATATATCTATACATATATTAGTATCTCCCAATACCCCAAAAAGAAACTATCACAAACAATCCCAGCCTAGGCCTTCAAACCCGGTCTCCAGAAGAACCTGAAAAATTGTTAATCCACTAGGGTGAGACACTTCTCAGTAAGGGTGGAATAAATTATAACAGTGTGTGACAAATGAGTTTTAATATTTATATCTCAAAATAAACTGCTTCTCATATAACATCAATAACAACTAAGAAAATGTACCATTAATAACATTCCCGACATCCAATATCACACACACATTCAATATGCACAAGTACATAATTTTTATGCAGGCGAAAGTCCCCAAGGATAGGGAAGATTACTCGTCCATACAAGTAGCTTCCCTCTGCTCTGGTACTAAAAACTACCTACCAGAGCACTCACCTTACTCAGTAAGCCCTTAGGTGAAGTTTTACCTCGCCGCCAGTACACACATCTTTATTATTTTAAAGGCGAAGGTTTCCGAGGATCGGGATGTCTACCCGCCCATACAAGTAGCATCCCTTTGCACTGATACCAAGAAACTACCTAGCAAAGCACTTGCCTTTCTTAGAAAGCCCCCGGTGGTATGTTTACCTCTCCGCATGCACACACATGCATTCACAATATGCTATGCCATTATTTTTACGCTATAATTAAATTCACATGCGCACAACACATCCACACAGGAATCATGCATCTCATACTTCATCTTCCAATGTCCTCAGTACGTGGCCCACACAGAGCAACTGCGTACATGTCAGTACGTGGCCCACACAGGCACCTACGTACTTCTTATCTACACGTGGCCCACATAGGTACCACTAACCACACAGGGTACATAACATGGCCCACACAGGCGCCATTATCCACACAGGATATAACGTGGCCCACACAGGCACCACTACCCACACAGGGTATATAACATGGCTCACACAGACGCCATTATCCACACAAGATATAACGTGGCCTACACAGGCCCCACTTCCCACACAGGGTATATAACATGGCCCACACAGGTGCCATTATTCACCAATATCCAATCCCCATGACCTACCCGTCATACATCAGTAGAACAAGTTCCTCGACCTGCCAATGTCCTACCCTATATAAATGACAGTATGACAAGCTCCTCAACCTGCTAACGTCATATCATGATTTACATCTAGGCAATATAACAACCTCCTCATGCCAACGTTATATTGAGATGCATACGAATAACCACACCAGTTAGTTCACACAGACGCATTAATGCATTTCCACACAGGAATCCAACAGATTAATACATTCTCACACAATAATCCAACAGATCAATACATTTCCACATAGTATCCCCACAGATCAATACATTTCCACACAGGAGTCAAACATAACAACTCATTTATCATGCCATAATCATTTCAAACACCCCCACATGCAAACCCAAATACCACAGTAATTCATATTCAATTTATTAGAAAAAAATTACTCCCATGTCACACGAATTTCATATCATAAACAATTATCCCAAATATAACCTTAAACCAAATAATCATTTTTCTCTAGTAATCAGACTATTCTGAAAATCATATAAATAAATAATAAATTTCGTATGCTCATAAATAATTGGTTCACTTTAATAAAATACTGATATAATTTTATTCCCCCTTACTTGATTCCCTGAATTACACTTGCAGGGCTCCCAAACTTATACCCGCGACGCTCACCCGAACCCTGATTCTATTAAATCAACCCAAATAAAATATTATTTTAACATTTCCTAATTTATAATAATTAAATAATAATTAATTTATAAATAACACATTTATCCTAATTTTGGACTATTTCTATAATAACCCCACGAGATTTTCACTCTGCTAGACTTGTAGAGAATCATCCCTAGATTCTCGTGGTGGTATCCAATCGCCCATTTGGCTTAAAATTTAGGAAAAATTGAGATAAGAATGAGAATTTGGCTTACCCCATGAGATATGCCCACGTTACTCCTACGACAAATCCACTTCGGTAGATATGTTGGTGGCGAAGAATGGAGTTCGGTGGTATCTTCGGATTTTCAAATGGACGAGAATCGACCACGAAATCGTAGAAAGTAGAGGAGTGGAGAGTGAGAGAATATATTTAATTTTTCTTTCTCTTTCTCTCTCTTTCTTTCCTTCTTGTTCTGTTCAGTGCGCGTGAATTTTTTTTTCTTCTTTCCTTCTGTTTTGTTCCAGCAGAAAACTTAAACATTAAGTTTTCTTTTTCTTTTTCTTTTTCTTTTTTTTTTCTTTCCTTTATCCTTTCTTTAACCTTATCACATACTTATATATATACTTATATATACTTATACATATTACTTACATATATACTTATATATATATATATATAATTAAATATACATATATATATATATATATATATCCACAATCCTCATATTCTTAATTTAATTAATTTTCTTAATAATAATTAATTAATTAATAATAATAATTTTTTGAATTAATAATTTTTTTTTTTTTTTATTTTTTTTTATTTTTTGGTCGTTACACTAAGCCTACCTTTCCTTGTACCAGTAACATAGCCGAGTATGAAAGTTGCATTTTGGGTTTGCAAGCTACCTTGGACCTGGGTATTAAAGAACTGGCCGTGAAAGGGGACTTTGCTTTAGTTACTCACTAGTTGACTAGAGAAAGGGAGACTCGTGATTCCAAATTAATACCATATTAGGGGTACATTCAGGAAATGATAAAAGGGTTTGATCATATTAGTTTTACCCATATGCCAAGGGAAAATAATTTGATTCCTCACGCATTGGCCACACTGGCAGCTCCGTTTAAAGTGGAGCCAAGAATAGAAATAAATCCAATTTGTATAAGGGTGCAATCAGACCTACATTCAAAAGAGCGAGTATCCCGAAGGGGCTTTCAATAATGACCGAAAGACAATCAGAAGGTTGGCTATGGGATTCTTCTTGGACAGGGAAGTGTTGTACAAAAGAAACCATAATATGACTCTTCTACGATTTGTAAAGGTGCAAGAGGCAAGGCAGATCATGCAAGAGGTCCGTGAAGGGGTTTTTGGTACACACGTTGGAGGACACTCGTTGGCTCGAAAAATCCTTAGGAGCGGGTATTACTGGTTGACTACGGAGAAAGGCTGCAGAGCTTATGCTTAGAAATGCCACAAGTGTCAAGTCTACGGAGATCGCATACAAGTCCCGCCAGCCTAACTCCAAGTCTTGTCTGCACCTTGGCCCTTCTCTATATGGGGCATGGATGTGATTGGGCCAATAACCTCGAAGGCAAGCAATGGGCATCGGTTCATCTTCATGGCTATTGATTATCTCACCAAGTGGGTATAGGCAACATCATACTCCAATGTCACCCAAAATGTAATCTATTGCTTCATAAAAAGAGAGTTGATCTGCAGATATGGGATCCCAGAAAGAATAATCTCAGATAATCCCAAGAATCTAAACAATGAAGTAATGACAAAGTTATGCAGTCAATTCAAGGTTAGGAATCATACATAACTTAGCTCCTTACAAACTGCAGATGAATGGGGCAATTGAAGCAGCCAACAAGAATATCCATAGTATCTTAGAAAATATGACCGAAACCTACAAATATTGGCATGAAAAGCTTCCCTTCGCCTTGCTTGCCTACATAACTACAGTGGAAACTTCCACGGGGCTACCCCCTTGTCGCTAGTGTACAACGAGAAGGAGGTTTTGGTTCCAATAGAAGTTGAAATTCCCTCGTCATGGGTTCTAAAGGAGGCAAAGTTGACCGATGCAGAATGGGTGCAATTGAGGATTGATCAGTTGAACTTGATTGAAGGAAAAAGAATGGTCGGCCTCGACAATTTCAAGAGAGCTTTCAACAAAAAGGTCCGGCCTCGACAATTTCAAGAGGGATACTTGGTGTTGAAGAAGATTTTGCCAATACACCCCTTGCGATAAATGGAATCCCAACTATAAAGGTCCTTATGTGGTAAAGAATCCATTCTCAGGAGGCGCCCAATTTCTAGCAGACATGGATGGAACCAATCCCTTGCACCCTATCAATTCTAATGCTGTAAAGAAATACTACACTTAAAGACCTTGTAAACTCTCAAAAGGAATTTAATAAAGGGTCTATGTTGTTTATCACATGAATCTATTGTTTGTCGTCCACTCATGTGTCAATTAAATGATAAATGGCCATTCTTGGCTGACCAGTTTTCCCATAAAAAGAACCAAACATTTGTTTACCATTTGTTAAGCCCGTTGAACTTGAATAATAAACCATTTTCTTCAAAAAGTTATTTTTCCAAATTTTAATTGGGTTTGGGATGTCTAGGGGGTTTGACCAATCATACGAGTCAATAATTAGCAACCAAAAGGATGGTAGGCCATTATTCTACCATCAAGAAAGAAAAGAAAAAACCCCTTGCTAGCCCCCTTGAGCCTAGAAAATTCATTTCTTTTTGAACCAGTCAAAAGATCACACCCCACACTAGGAAAACTCCAAATAGATTAATCCCAAGCGGATTTCGAATCAAAATAGAGCTAAGATTCCTTCATAAAAAAGGAAAAGCGAGAAGTATGACAAAAGATGAAGAAAAAGAAAAATGAAGGTAAAAAAAGGGACATGCTTTAAATGTGATCTTTGACCAATAATTACCCTTCATAAAATTTGAGCCTTACTGCACCACTTTCTTCTCTGGCCTATACCTTGTAGCATACATTACAATCTAAATGAAAGTCCTGACCAGATTGATACACATTGTTGTCTCAAATGATTTGTCAGACTCAATCTTGAGTTTGAATTACGTAATGACCTGATCCTAAAAACGTACATAGGCAGCTTATTCAAGTGAACAAGTTCGGTCAGTACATTGTTGAAACCCTAAATTGTGGCAGAAAAACATTATTTGGGGATGGGATTTTGAGCCTTAGTTTCCCTTTCCTTCTGGAAACCCACATCCTTAAGCCCACGTTTCGTCCCGAGTCATAAAGACCATCTTGAGATTGAAACATGGGCTGAACATGATTTGACCATGGACAAACAGCAGACCAAGAGAATTCCTTTGGTTTTACAGCACAAAATGAAGGAAGAAGAGGGGTCTACTTCAAAGGAACTAGGGCAAATTGTGAAAAAGGCCTATTTAAAGGTTTAGTCTGATAAATTAACATTAACATCATTTTACTCGGGGATGCTGATGTAAATTTTCCTTTTTCCTTGAAATAGCATTTGAACATGGTAAAACAACTTCTACACATTGACCTCTTGGTTTCGCAAATTGATGTTATGAATGCACAGTCATTTCTAAAAACTCTTTTTCTCACTCTTCAAAGACTCCAAAACAAAGAAGGATAGTCAAAAGGTTTTAGATTAATCGATACATTGTCTTGCAAAGGAGATCCCCATTGAGAAAGTGTAATAGGGGAGGAACTTGTCACAGAGTAATCTAACTGGGGCAGATGTCTCGCCAAGTTTCAGCAAAGCCAATTCAGAAATCTGCTTTGTTGGGTGAAATTCATAAACATGGCCAAAAGCAGTTACAGAATAATCTAACTAGGGATGATCTTGTGAAGCCAATTCCAAAGTTCACACGTCAGAATAGAAATGGCCAAGATCAGTTACAGACACATTTAATTGGGGCAGATGTTATCAAACCAATTCTAGAGCTTGCATGTCAAAAAAAAAAGTTGGCCAAAAATCAGTTGCAAATGCAACTAGGTCAGATTTTGTGTTGAGTTTCAGTGGAACCCACTCAGACACCTTTGGAGTTTGAACACATAGCCAAGATCGAAGATCGGGTTGTTGACCACACGAAAAAAAGAAGCCTCAGACATTATCATGTATTTCATGCAATACTTGCATCATGTAGCACACCTCAATATGTACGCATAAATATAGCAACATATCCCTGCATCCTGGCATCACAAGTAGCAACATGCATACACATAGCAACAGAGCACCATCCATTCAAACTCGCCTTGTTGAGTAGGTTTTTGAATAATCCTTTTGCAAAATTTGAAACTGGGGCAGCTGACGCCAAACACAAATTGATTTATAATGAAACTAGGGCTGCTGACCCCAGGAACCAATTGAGACATCAGCTTTGAAATTGGGGCAGCTGACCCCAGAAGCGAATTAATCCATTCATTTTGAAACTAGGGCATTGGCCCTCAGGTCCTACACCCCGGGCATTTATTCGGGATCTTAAGACCCTGCGCTGTAATTCAACTTCCCCAGTGGAGTATCCATTTCCCAAACTTAGGAGCTTACACCTGAATACATTATTATTGAGTTGTTCTAGCTTGGATCATTGTAACCACCATGGCTCAGATTCTTAAATTTGCAGTAAGCCATTTTGAGAAGTTTTGGCTTGAATCATCGTATCCGTCGTGGCTCGAATTCTTACATTCGCAGCAAGCAAGATTGAGAAGTTTTGGCTCAGATCATCGTATCCGCCGTGGCTCGGATTCTTACATTCATAATAAGCCATATTGAGAAGTTTTGGCTCAGATCATCGTATCCACCGTGACTCGGATTCTTACATTCCCAGATGGCCATTTTGAGATGTTTTGGCTCGGATCGTCATATCTGTCATGGCTCAGATTCTTACATTTGTAGCAAGCCATTTTGAGCTGTTTTGGCTCGGATCATTGTATTCATCATGGGTCGAATTCTTACATTCGATGCAAGCCATATTCAACCCTTGCGATTTCATACTAACTACTAACCCCTAACCCCCACTAACTCCAAACCTAAAAAAAAAAATTCTAACTTCCAAGAGAACTGTGCGACAATTCCACTCTGCTTGCTCTTCTCTCATCCTTAAGTTGCGGAAACAACACTCGATTCATCCAAAGGCATTAGGCAATTGTGTGGCCTCGTTAAAATAGGTGTCTTTTATCTTTGTAGGTTTGTTGCTACAAATAAAGTAGGAGAGTTCCCACAATTACTTTGAAGCAACAAAGCCTACAAAGAAGGGTAGTTGTAGACACCCCAATTTTAACTAGGCAACCCTTAGAAGACTCGGCATAATGAAACTGACTTTAAGTCTAAGCACTGGTCATCAGAAGCCCTAGTTGTGTTCCGTCAAGTCCTTTTCAAAGTGTGAGTCCCGTTTAGAGTCCTAAGTCATTTCAAAATAGTCTTGTTATTTCAGGTTGAGTCCCGCTATTTTAGGAAAAAATTTGAGTCCTTTTACTATAGTTGTTTTTATAAAAATTTCTCTAGGTTGTAAAATAACCTGTGTTAAATTGAGCATTTCTAATTTCAAAGTCAATTCCTCAGACAGGGTTTAATCTTAATTGTTCAGTTGAGTTTCAAAAAATCAGGTCCTTTTATTTCTTTCATTTTAGAAATTGAGTATCTTAATTTTAGAAATCATGCTGACCCAATTTTCCATGTATAGGTTCTTTTACTTGCAAAATTTATCTCTTTCAATTTTGGTGAGGTCCCACAATTTCAAAATAATCCCCTTATTAAGTGGTGTTTTCAAAACTTGGTTCTTGTGATGAATTTCATAATTAAGTCCAATTTTTGTTTAAAATTTTTAATTTGTGAAATTGGGTCTAAAATCTTAAAGTGGGTCTAAAATCATGGTTCAAAATCGGGTATTATGGTTAGTTTTGAGGTCATATTCTAATTACCAGGGTTGTCTTTTGGAAAAGGTTGGTCAACTCTTATAGGAGATTTCAGTCAAAATTAAAAAGAAATGTGGACACATTTTGAAAAGGGGGTACATGCCCAAAGTCTACGAAGTGCAAAGTGGTGTGGCATGGATATAGTAGGAAAATTCAGGTCACACTTTATTAAGGAAAAAATACATGAGGTCACTTTTTTACAAAGAAGGGACACATGTTGCATGGAAAATACATACAGGGGAGGGCACTCGTAGAATGTTACAACTGCAGAATACAAGGGTACAAAATATATGAAATATTACAAGAAAAAGGAAGGTACAAAGAGTGGGTGTAGTACAAAAGGGAGGGGGTGCATCCAATACCGCAAATACATCCCAAAGAAAAAATACAAAAATTAATAAAAATACAAAAGCCTTCCAATCCCCGTTTGCCAGCTAGAAGCATCTTCGATTTCACCTATGCACAAAGAAGAAATAATGCATCAGCTTGTTATAAAAAATGAATGCAAAATGGAAATTCACATGTACAGGGAATGAAAGAAATTAAGAAAATATTCCCTACCAGCGCAAGGAATAAAAAGTGGCATTTTGTTGGTGAGGAATAAGTTTTGGCGCCAAATCAAGCCCCAAGACTCCCCATAAATTGGGAGTCTTTTACAGAGCATTAGAAAAACCCTGTGGAAATTGAAAGGAAAAAAGAGTGGGAAGAGAGCTGAGTAATCTCTTGTAGCAATTGAGAGAAATTAGAAAGCACTAGCGAAACTCTCAGGAGCTGAGAGTTCAAGAAGAGAAATCATAAGGAAGAGAAATCTTGGTAAAATTTAGAGCACTGAGCAACAATTCCAATTCAGAACACCAAGCAACAAGCAGTATTTAGAATCACAAGCAAAGCTTGACCCGAACCTGATTTCAGTTCTTGAACCCTCAGACTCACGCAGAGATTCGAAAAGAAGACTAGAGGAGATGAGAAGAGAAGGGTAAAATTCAAAACTACACTTTTTACATTGTCTATCGATGATTGTGTGTGAGTTAGTTTGAATGCAAGTATTCCTATCCCAAGCCTCGGGTTCAAACCTGAACCTGAGAAAGACCCTGAACTGAATCACTTCCTAAATCTAAACCCGAGCCCGGAGTTTGAATCCTTCGATACCTACCAAAGCTTCAAATTGAATACCCGAACCAGATTTGCACCCCACGGATCTGAACCCTGCTTTGACCTGAGACTCGAACTCATTGCCTTTAATTAACTCCTACCCATTTAATCAAACCACCTGACCTGAACTTAAACTCGAGTTCAAAGTCATCCAACTTGGGCCTTGTTTTCACTTAAACCCCAAAGCCCGTTTTCAAATTAATCGAGGCCCATTTGTCCTAAATAAGCCCAACCCCATTTTTAATCCTCTTAGGCCCAAGTTTTTTTAAAACTCCCTGGGCCCAATCTCCTTTTGAAAATCTCCCAGTCCATTTTATAAAATCACTCAAAGCTCATTTGTCTTTAAAGAGAGTCAGGCCCATTTTTAAAGAGTAACCTTGAAGCCCATTCATTTTAGAAAACTTTACCCAGAACCGGCCTTGAACTTAAAAGAAACTCAGGCCCTTGCACATGCCAGAGGCTCACACATGTTTAAAGCCCAATTCGGGCTTAACCAAGTCACATAACTCACCTGGGTTGACTTGTGTGAGTCAACCCAACACCACTCACTGGGTTGAGATGAGATGACTCGTCTTCAACCCTGACCCAGTAACCTAAAACCTTAACTTTCCAGATCCTAGATCTGAAACCACCCAAAATCATTGAAACAACCATGCACTGACACATCAGAACATCACATTCACAAGCCACATCAACAATCAAAAAGGGAAGAGAGAATTGAAAAGAAGAATTAAAAACTTATCTTTTTTTCTCCAAGTGGGGACCTCCCTGAGTGCTAGATTGGTCCTCTTTTCCGAGACGTCTTTGGGGGTGTTTGCTAGTCGCCATCGTGACAGAAACTGGGGCTTCACTCAAAAACCTTCAGAGAAGAGCTAGAGAAGGGAGAGATTTTTTGGGTAAGAAAACTCGAAGACCTTCAGAAAGAAAGAGGGAAAGCATCAGATCCAGGGCTCCAGGGTTTCAGAAAAAAAAAAATTTAAGAGAGATTTGAGACTAGAGAATGATTTAGGGTCTCAGGGATCAAAGATCTGAATTTGAGTTTCATTCAAAAGCAGGGAGAGATAAGTAAGAGTGAGAGAGAGCTTCGGGGTGAGGAAAGGAGCAAGTAGCAGGCATTAGGGTTTCTGGGGAAGGTTTGAGAAAGAAGACGAGGGATTAAGAGAGTGGAAAGGAGTTGTAGAAACCCTAAGGTTTTTTAGTTTGGTTCGTAGAGAAGAGGGCAAGGGGGAGAAAAAGAGAGAGAGAGAGAGAGAGAGAGAGAGAGAGAGAGAGAGAGAGAGAGGAGAGAGAGAGAGAGAGAGGTGTTCTAGAAACGAGAGATTGGAAAATGGGAAAAAATTGGGTTTAAGTATCAATTGCCCCAAGACCTTAGGAATCGAGCATGTGGCACTTCACTGCCCGTCTGATCGAAAAGCCATGTGGTTCTCTCAATGTCGTTGAATTGTTGCTTGTTGATTCACATTCAAGATAAAGCCATGCCAGCCCTCCGCATTGATCAAATCTCCATCGTTAGATCACGCTCCCCAGTAACAGCCAAGATCATCTCACATCAGAAGTCAATCTTGGTATTCCACCCATCCGACTGCAAACCAAACATGTGGCGCCCTTCCTTCCTTTCATTCCGACACCTCATGTGGCCACTCCACAACCGTTGGATCACCGCTTCGCATCAGTGATCACGAAGCCTCGTGTCAACATTCTACCTCAAGCAACGCTCCACCGTCCGATTAACAACACGCGGCAAGCCTATTCGCCATGCACCCAGCCCCACGCGACTCCCTGTAGGCCGTTGGATCTTATCCTTCAATGGACGCTCAGTATCACACCACCACGCTGATCCTCATCTACACGCATCCCTTCACTCACCAAATGCCACATGGCCTTTACCAGGCCTTAAACCGGTTTCCCCAAATCGGTCAACCTTTGATCGGTTCGTTCTCTCGAACCGGTTTTCACCTGTTTGCTATATTTCATTTAGTTATTCTTGTTTAAATGCTTAAATAATTCATGGAAAATTCATCAAAAATCATATAGAAATATAGAAAAATACAGAAAAATCCACAAAAATATTTTGAAAGTTAAAAATTGTTTTGCACTTGAAAAATCTCAGAAAAAATACTATAAAAGTTCAGAAAATTTACAAAAAAAAAATTTCTCAAAAATTATTTTTAAATTAATTTTTTTTGTTGCACTTAAAAAATTTAGAAAAAATATAAAAATATATTTTGAAGTAAAATTTTTTTTTGCAGTTCAGGAACTTCAGAAAAATTACAAAAATTCAAGGAAAATATTTTTAACTTTCACTATTTTCTTTAATTATCTTTGTGTTATTTAAAAATTCAGGAAAATTAGGGAAAATAATAAAAAATACATAAAAATGTTTTTGAAACCCTGAAGATTGTTTTGCAAATTTTTCATCTCGAATAAGTTCAAAAAAATCCCTAAATAGAATCTTAATTCTTAGAAAAACTCGATAAAATTTCAAAATTTTGGAAGTGTATTTTGTAAAGTATTTTATCGATTTTCATATCTCGATGATTTAAAAAGGAGGCATGAGCTCTTCGGAGTACAGTATGCCCCGGTTCTGAGGGGATACTTATATGGTATTTATTTTATGCATTTATTTACAATTTTTGAAAGGGAGTAATTTCGAAAGCTTATTAAATTTAATTTGTGAGATAATTTTCGATTAATTAAGTACCGTTCGTAAGAACAGGCGTGTAGGGGGTGCTCATACCTTCCCCTCACATAACCGAACTCCCAATCCCGGCTCTAGTAACGCAAACCAATTCTACCTTTAATTGGGTAGCAATCAAGTGTTCTAACTACATTAAAATGTTAGTGGCAACTACATTACACCATTGTTTTCCACGAAAATATTTTTTAAAACCACCTTATCCAGTTCACGGCCGGAATAATAATAATAATAATAATAATAATAATAATAATAATAATAATAATAATAATAATAATAATAATAATCTGTCTCCCACCATGAATGAATAATAAAATCATTTTTCACTTCAATGACAAATCTTGTATCCACTAGATTATGTAACTATTATATTGTATATGGTGTGATGAATATTATGATTTATGTGACATATGAACTTCCAATCATGATGAGGATAATTCATAATTTGATCATTTTTGGAATAATAGTACATTTTTTCTTTCAAAATTATGTATTTATGTACATACAACTCTTGCAATTTTTATTATCCGTTCATTAACCATTGTTTAATTCTAGTCATATGTTTTTGTAAGGTAAGGTGTGTGTATAATTTATCTTTTCATTTTTAGTACTAGTATGGGATAGAGCTACATTGTATTTATTCTCATTTTTTACTACAAGTTACTATACTTCTGAACACTTTGGATAGTTAATAACCTTTAAACCTTTATTAATTTTTGGACTGCAAAACTATATAACTAGATTCTCTATTATTTAGTTTCTGTTATGAAAAATAGATTATGGGAAATGTCGATGTCACCCCATCTTCCACTACTTTGGTTTTCCACCCCAAAAAATGTCTTGTAATCCATATTACTCTATAAAAGGGCACCCTACCCCTCACATTTGGAAGACACATCTTTGCGTGCTTGTATACACATTACATGCTTGTATACTCACTTACATGCTTGAAGTAAGTAGCGTATATAGAAATAAGAGGAGAGATAAAGAGAAGAGAGATATCTTGTACAAGGCTAGTTCCGATATTTTGTATAAGGCTGGTTCCAAATCATCTTGAAATTCCGCTTGTGATAGTGAAGTTTTGATTCCATCCGCCCGTAGAGTAGGCATAGCCGAACCACGTAAATTTCTGTCTCGTCTCTATTTCTTTTCTTTTTATTTTCTGTATATTTTATAATACGTTATCAGCACGAGACTCTAACTAACTGAGTTATTTCTTTAATTCTTATTTAAATTAATCATTTCTTGTAAGTTTTACTCCACAAGAATATAATATTCTCTAGAAGAGAATATGTCTTTTAATGTTTAAAGAGTACTAATCTTCAGAAGAGATGGTAAGATAGTCTACCTGAAGAGGCAATATACTTAAATCTCTCGAAGAGATAGTCCTCATAAAGAGGCAATACATTTAAATTTTTCATCTACATATTTAATCTCCCGAAAAGATAGACCTCCTGAAGGGGGTATATTTTTAACCTCCCGAAGAGATGTTAAAATCAACTTGTAACAACTACAAAAATAATATACACGTATGTTTAAAAAAATAAATAAATAAATAAATAAAAATAATAATAACAATAATAATTGATTAATAAATTTTATATATATGATAAGATATACAAAAGAAGAGTTCAAAATCAATTTGAACTCTCTATCATTCCCTATACAAGACAAATCAACCCCTCCGCCCAACATGATTTATCCTTTGTTGCATTAAAGTAAGACTCCCCCCCCCCCCTCCCAGAAAAAAATGAATGTGTACATCCCCATCTTTTTTAATTTATTACTTAATCTTATTCTATCCCTCTCCCCATACAAGATGTCATACAAGACAAAATATTCTCCTCCTTACTTTAAAGCAAGTTCTCCTTTCTCATGCAAGCAAAACAAAATTCTTTCTCCCCCCAAACAAAATTTTAATTCATCCTAACCCCATCCCACTTTCTTGCATTAAAAATCCCATGCATGCATCTCATTCCGCATGCAAGCGGATTTCCTACAAATTACAAGATACTCTTCCCCAATTCCATTTTAAATAGGATCAGTTCTTATATTCGTTTTCACAAGAAATTTCAAACAGGAATTGAAGAAAAAAAAGTGAGGAAAAAGATTTAGTAGTAGATAGAGAATTTGTATACACTTAAAATTCTTACTCTCTCATTATTTCTAAACTCATTTTAGGAATTCATTATTTTATCGTGTTAGAGGAATAGATCAATGTAAGTGGACTTGATTATGTCAGATTTTTCATAAATATACTTGAGTTAAATTATGTGAATTTAATTATATCGATTTTTATTTAAATATAGCTGAGATAAATTAAAGTACGCAAATTTGATCATATCCGTTTTTTTTTAAATATATTTGAATTAAATTAAAATACGTGGATTTGATCATACCCACTTTTTATTTAAATACACCTGAGTATATTTTGGTTACGAAATATTATAAATTTTCTCATGTAATTTATAAAATTATAATAATGAATAGCATGCAAATTGTGTGACATGAGTTTATCTTATTGCATAAATGAGCAAGTATGAGATTTTTACGATGTTATATTTATTACATGTTTTATTATGAATAATGATCAGATTTTATTACAAATTTTATATTGAGAAATGATGGAATCTTTATGATATTGTTTTATTGCATAAACTTATAATGATATATTTTAAGAACTTTGATGGCTCGACTCTCAAGTAATTCCAATGCTCGATACCGTAGTTTACTGATGATCATGAGTGCAATCACACTGTTTATAGAGCGATGAGAAATGATAGTGGATTTCCTAAGTGCACACCTGATTCCAGACCAGGACTTGATAGGAAAAATCACACTTATTACTGATGATGTTTGATTTAGTTTGGCCGATCAACCAGTTAAGTTCAGTCTTTGCACCGCACAACCCAGTCATAGGGGTAAATATGACTAACAAATACAAAACTATAGACCAAAAGGAGTTTTTTATACATATTTATATATTTATGTGATTAGGACCATTTATTAAGCCTAAATGATGATTTGAAGGAAAATTATGCATATAAATATATATTTATACATGACCATATTTAAAGAACCTACATGATGATCTACAACAAAGGAAAATATACACATATATGTGAACAGTGTCCCGTTTAGTAGGGATAAATGATGATGTGAAGGAAAAGTATAAAGGAAAGTATATATATATATATATACATACATATGGTTATTTAAATGAAATAATTTATAAATGAATTACAGTTGCTCAAATGAGATTTTTAACAGTTACCGTATTAAATATTAAATGGATTTTTACACTGTAAAGTTCATCTTAATCACATACTGATAATAATCTAGTCTTTACTTATTGATCGTTGCTTCACCCAATTATTATCATACATTATAGTAAGCTATGTAGGACGTACTTGTAATTAGGCATAGCGAGCATTAGGGCGAAATTAGAGAATGTAGTTTAGAATAAATATTTGTATAAATACTAGTTAAAGATGTTCTTATATTCCACATGATGTAAATATTGTTATTGAAGATACCCATGTAAATACGGTTATTTAGTACTCTGGTATATAATATTTGAGGTTTTAAATTACTTCTTCTACTTATATTAAATTTATTTATGAAAAGTCGCACCTCGAACCCAACCAGAGCCCAAGAGATAGAATCTGTAGACTTTAGAAATAATTTTTATCAAAGTATAGTTATGACTCATAATGAGGGTAGGAATTGGTAGATTAAGATATTTTTAAACCTATTATTTTATTACACTTTAAACAACATATTTTAGTTAGAGTTATATTTAGCGAAATTCCAAGGATTAAATTTTTATTATGAGAGAAGAATGTAACGACCCCAAAAATAATATACATGTATGTGTAAAAATATAAATAAATAAATAAAATAATGTTATTGAAGATACCCATGTAAATACGGTTGTTTAGTACTTTGGTATATAATATTTGAGATTTTAAATTACTTCTACTCCTTATATTAAATTTATTTATGAAAAGTTACATCTTGAATCCAACCAGAGCCCAAGAGATAGAATCTGTAGATTTTAGGAATAATTTTTATCAAAGTATAGTCATGACTCATAATGAGGGTAGGAATTGGTAGATTAGGATATTTTTAAACCTATTATTTTATTACACTTTAAACAATATATTTTAGTTAGAGTAATATTTAGCGAAATTTCGAGGCTAAAATTTTTATTAGGAGAGAAGAATGTAACGACCCCAAAAATAATATACATGTATGTGTAAAAATATAAATAAATAAATAAAATAATAAAATAATAATAATAATTAGTTAATTAATTAATAACAATATATATATATATATATATATATATATATATATATATATATATGAGATAAGATATACAAATAGAGAGTTCAAAATCAATTTGAATTCTCCATCATTCCCCATACAAGACAAATCAATCCCTCCCCCCAACGTGATTTCTCCTTACTTGCAGTAAAGCAAGACTCCCCCCCACCCCCAAGAATGCATACATCCTCATCCCTTTTAATTTTTCACTTAATCATATTTTGTCCCACTCCTCATTCAAGATGTCTTACAAGACTAAATACTCTCCTGCTTGCATTAAAGCAAATTTCCCTTTCCCATGCATGCAAAACAAAACCTTCTCTCCCGGCAACATAAATTTATTTCATCATAACCCCATCTCACTTGCTTGCATTAAAAATCGCGTGCATACACGTCTTTTGCATGTAAGCAGATTTCCTGTAAATTATAGGATACCCTTCCCCAATTCCCTCATAAATAGGATCAATTCCTATATTCATTTTCATACACTAAACAAATGTTGGTATTTAGTGACGAATTAAATTTCATCGCTAAAAAGTGGGTATTAGTGACGATTTTAGCAACCGTGACTAATACAACACTATTAGTGACTGATTTGTGTCTGTCACTAATAATTTCGTCACTAAACCCTAGAAAAAATCGCGGAAAAATATTTTTGGCGTAGTAATAATCCTAGGAAAGTATTAGCGACGATTTTTGCAGTATTAGTCATGGATCTAGGACTGTCACTACTGCTCTTTTCTTTAAAAAAAATATATTTAGAGGGTGAGTATTAGTGACGAATCTGTAGATTCGTCACTACTAGGTCATTATTAGTTACGGATATCAGATATTCACTATTGCCCTTTTATTTTAAAAAAAAAAATTAGAAGGAGAGTATTAGTGACGGATGCTTGATTGTCACTATTCCGCTTTTATTTTAAAAAAAAATTAGAAGGTGAGTATTAGTGACGAAACTAATCATTCATCACTACTAGATTGTTATTAGTGACGGATTTGAGACCGTCACTACTACTCTTTTATTTTAAAAAAATTAAAAAAATTTAGATGTAGTGTATTAGTAACGAATCTGGTCATTCGTCACTACTAGGTCATTATTAGTGACGGATATGAGACCGTCACTATTGCCCTTTTATTTTTTTTAAAAAAAATTAGAAGGGGAGTATTAGTGACGGATGTTTGACCGTCACTACTGCGCTTTTATTTTTTAAAAAAATAAAAAAATTTAGAAGGTGAGTATTAGTGACGAAACTGGTCATTCATCACTACTAGATTGTTATTGGTGATAGATTTGGGACCGTCACTACTGCTCTTTTATTTAAAAAAAATTAAAAAAATTAGAAGTAGAGTATTAGTGACGAATCTAGTTATTCGTTACTACTAGATCGTTATTAGTGACAGATATGGGACCGTCACTACTACCCTTTTATTTTTTTTAAAAAAAACAAAAAAAAAAATTAAAGGGCGAGTATTAGTGACGAATTTTGACATTCGTCACTACTAGGCCGTTATTAGTGACGAATTTGGGACCGTCACTACTTACCTTTTATTTTAAAAAAAAAAAATTAGAAGGCAAGTATTAGTGACGAATCTAGACATTCGTCACTACTAGGCCATTATTAGTAACGAATTTGAAACTGTCACTAATGCCCAAAAACTCTAATCCCTTTTTTGCGGCATATTTTTCCACACTTTCCCAAATCCCCTCCTGCTCCTCGCTTCTTCTCCTCCCTCCTGCTCCTAGCTCCTCCTCCTCCCTGCACACATTGTCCTCCTCCCGCCACTAACTCTCGAGCAATCACTGCACGTGTCCCCCGTTGCAGCGTCGCCCTGTTGCAGCCTGTCGCAGCGTCGCCCTGTTGCAGCCTGTCGCCCTATCGCTGTGTCTTTCCCTCCTACCAACGCCGCCTCTACCGCTCTAAGGTAAGACCTCTTCCTCTTCTTCTTCTTCTTCTTCTTCTTCTTTTCTCCAAATTTAATTTAAGTTACCTCTAATTTTTATTAATTTTCTCTTACTTTCCCTAATTCTCTAAAGAGTCTTCATCCTCACTCCTTGCACTCTCTTTCTAGAACAAGGGTTTGATTGGAAATTGCAGGTGGAATTAGAATATTTCAATCATGGAGGTATACTTCCATTAGTTTTATTTATTATTTATTATAAAAATAATTAGAAAATAAAATGACTTATATAATAATTTATGTTAAAATTTAGGAACAGGAATTTGAGAATGATTATTGCTTAATATGAGTTTATTAAAAATATATATTATTATTATTTGCTCTATATATAAAAACACAAAATCTACCAAAATTTTTATCGTAAACATTCCAATCTTATAAATTGATATTCCATTGACAAAACGTCGCTTAAATATCCTAAATGGTCCATCTATTTATAAAGCATATATTAACTATAAATAAAGTAAAATAATAAGTTAATATCTATTTTGGACTAAAATCTATTTTAGATCTTATATTCTTATTTAATACAATTAAAGACTATACATGTTAATTTTATTCAATTCAAATTAACACCTAGAATAATTTAAAATTATTTACAAATTCGAGGATGGCAATTAAAAAACTCTTTCGGCTTACATATCAGTGGGGCCTTGAAAAGGATTTTTTGGTAATTATACATTACTTAAAAATATAGTCATAATTAGAAGTTGTAATCACTTCAAAGTTAAAATTATTTTTGAGGGTCGGCTTCTAGCAACTAATGACTATACAACGTATACTGATAGTTTGATATTTTGTATATGCCTTAACGAAATTCATAAACATGGTTAGACTTAATTAATATGACAAGTATACTACACGAAATCAATAATTACAAGTCAGCAATTGTACCCAAAATATATATATATATATATATATATATATATATTGAAATAAATTCTTATTAATAGTAAAGAAATTATGTATTGTGCTCTATAAAATATAAATGGAACAAAATGTCTAGAAATTATTATATATAGAGTAGTGATCCACCTCCATGAATTATTGTACTATAATATCAAAAACTTACTAAATATGCAAAAACATCTGCCTTATGTTTGGAGAAATCTTGAATTTAAATTTGCAGTAGATTTAAATAAGATACGTAATATAAAAATATATTAAAATTTGTACTAATCTATCCTGATATAAATCTAAAGCCTAAAATTCATCGTCTCAATGTTTAAGAAACCCTAATTTTGAAAGGTCGACACATTTATGGTTTTATATTTACTTTTTTATTTTTTGAAGAAAAAAGTAAAAACAAAAATAAAAAAGTGTTTCTAAATGATGATAATTTGTCCCATACATGTCCTAAGCTCCATAAATCTCATGAGAAGGAGGGGGAATTAAAGAAAGAGAATTGGAGTTAGGGGGGGTGAAAAAGAAAAACCCAAGCATGTGCATTGTGCACATTGCTTACAATCCCAAGGGGTTTAAATTCTAATTGAGAGGGACGGACAGGTGAGGTGGAAGGTCTAAATTCTTTTTTTTTCCTTGAGATATTATTTGGTACTTTGCCTTAAAAATGTTAAAAATAAGTCATGGAAGGTCTTGATTGCATCTATTCATAAATGCAATTAATGATCTTCTAATTAAAAATTTCCAAACTCCAAATAGATTTTGAGAATTCTTCCTTATCGAGTATATATGGAGGCAGGAATATTACTTGCTGGTACCACCACACCATCATCAATCAACTAATGTCACTTTTTCAGAGACACATTAAATTTTTAAATAATGAGAGTGCTGGCTTTCTTTTCATTAAGACCAACCACTTTGTGTTTGATTCCCTATTAAGTAGGCAACTTGGCATTTCATCCTAAATCTAGCGGCTTATAACTCCTACAAATAAAAGGCCCCTAGTATTAATGCAAGAAGTATGCTCACCTATAAAAGGGATTCCTAGAGAAGGTAAGGGAAAAAAAAAACATAATGTATCTTTTTATTCCGATTGAAATTAACTAGTTATAAAAAATTAATCAAAATGACTACTAAAATGTTGGAAATCTTGTCTTGATGGATGGTATTATGTGATATGAATTGTAAATTGAACTACTGCAATACATGCTTGTGTTGAACGCCAACTGCATGGCTAATGCAGCACATTGTGAATTGCATGCTGGTAGTGGATTTAGGTTCTATTATGCTCAAACTCACTGGTATCTGCATGATGCATATTGTTGTGATTTGTTTGCTTGAATCTATCAAGTTTTAGAGTAGGAATTTTTTTAGGAAATATCCAATTTACAAACGGCATGCTGCCGAAATTTCGTTAAAGTTTTTCCATAATAAAACTATGTAAAAAAAAAACGTATGCATGATCAGTTAAAACTTAAAGTCATTCTAACTCGTGCCTCTCACGTGTTAAAATTTTCAATAGATATTAAATCTAAAAGCTCACTTGGTATCACAAAGTCAAATTATTTATGAGCATGATTATGTCTATGAGCACGATGTGACATTGATGATCTTAGCATGATATTGATATTTGATACATAATATGCTTCAATATTTTACATGGGATGATAAAAGAAAAATTAATAACAAAACTGAATGTATTGAATTGAGGGGGAGTGTCATGAATCATTAATTAATTGATATCATGAATTAAATTTTAAATTTTAAATTGGTAAAATAAAATTAAAAAAAAAAAAACATCAAATTAATTTCAATTGGTATCTTGAATAAAAGCTGTGAGCTACACACCACCCACGCTATATTGAAAAACTATGACTTGAGTATGTACATATGTTTGGAATACATGGTTATTGATATGCTTAAAATTATTTGTATTTGAATTTAAATCATTTTTTTTCTTTTTGATTGATGTCAAAAGGAGGAGAAGTTGTGAAGCAAAAATTGAGCATAATTAAGCAGGAACATTATATTGGAAAAGCTTGTAAAACCAAAAGAAAGTGATGAGCATGATTGATGAAATTAAATTTTGATTTTATTAAGATGAATATATAATGCTTGTTGAAAGGGGGAGTTATGACTATTATTTCTTATTATTCTTGCTTTCGATTTATCATCATAAAAAAAGGAGAGATTGTTGGCTTAACAAGGTTTACAATTCTTATTTTGATGATAACAAATCATGATATGTTTAATGTGATTCAAGTAAAAGTTTTTCAGGAAAAAAAACAAAGCTTAAAGGAAGTGACAAAGCTCAAAAGAATGATAAAGCTTATAGATTAAAAAGAGATCTTGAAGAGCATGAGGATTAAAGATAACTTTATGAAAACTCAAAGAAAAGATCAAAAACTCAAAGATGATGGAAGAACAAGAAATTACTTGAAGATCAAAGGATTAAAATTTTAAGGATGTTTTGAATGTAAGTACTTCAAGTTAATTTCAAGTATAAATTGATTTGAAGTTCTCATAAAATCAAAAGAAACTCAGAAATATATTTCTTAAGGAAACTCTAAATAATGTTTTTAAAATCAATGAAAAGAAAGGTTTTTGAAAAAAGAAAAGTTTTTTAAAAACAGAAGGGTCAGGCGACTGTCCTATTGTGGCAGGCGACTGCCAAATTAAATGAAGAATTTTTCAAAGAGACAGTAGCATGCCAGGCGACTGCCTCAACATGCCAGGAGCCTAGGTGGTCATGCCAAGTAACAGCCTTGGTTCTGTCAGGCGACTGCCAGTGTTCTATGTTGTGAGTTTGTTCTATGACAGGCGACTACCAAGTCGTGGCAGACAACTGCCACTCGAACATTGGCTTAAAAACTCTCAATGGGAAGATTTTGTTAATGAAGTTTTTGGACACTATTATTTTGAAAAACTTGGAAACTACTTCAAGGAAACTTTGGGGGTAAGGAATTACTTTTAAACATCCATAAATAGTCCCAAACTTCAAAGATTTTGTGCACCAAGAAATTTTCAGCAATCAAAGTTCTCAAAAAGGCTCTCAAACTCTCTTGTGTTCAACTACTGAATTGCTAGTGATTCAAACTCCGAAGTAAAGCCCTCAAAGTGAGAATATTTCAAATTTTGGAAGATACTTGGTGATCTCTATTGAGTATTGAGCTTCAAATTCTTTTATATTTGAATTACCTTGAAGTATTATTGTGCTGAATGTTGTATTAACATACTCTGCTGTGAGAGTGTCTTTTGTACACAAACTTTTCTATATCTTGATTCTTGTTTATAGACGATTCAAGGTTGTAGAATCGTTGGACCGAACGAGGGGAAATCGTTTGGAGAGGCAGGCTCTAGCCTACTGAAGGAGTGTTTAAGCGTGGGGTATCGCTTGTAAAGGTTTTGTTCCACCCGTCAACAAAACAGGTTTAGTGAATCCTTTGGTGGTTTGCCAAAGGCGAGGACGTAGGCTGGGTATAAGCCGAACCTCGTAAAAATCCCCGTCTCACTCTCTCTTTACCTATTCTTTATTTTCAGTTCATATACAACTGCGTGGATGTTCTAAATATCTAAATTATACATACTACGTATATTTGGAAATCAAGTAAACTTAAAGTTCAATTTTGATTTGGGTTGCGGAAACCAAAAGGGAGTACGTTGGTTACACCATATCTTGTAGAAACCATACGGGAGTACATTACTTGGTTAACATCCTAAAGATAAATTTACCAAGAGTTTATTTGAATTTTAAATATTCGGATAGAGTGATTGCATTCATTTATATAGGGTTTTACATTAGCAAGCATAAATTCTTATTCACTACAGGGTTTGGTTCAAATTTGGCTAATATCAACAAACAATCATTTTGAGTTTTTATATTACATAAGTGTTGTGTATTGGCTTGTTTGTTTGCTTTCTAATTATAGTTGATTGGTTTGGTTGAATGATTGGATGTTTGTATGGTTAAGGATTAAATAAAGAAACTAAGTTCTTGAGTGCTTAACAAATTAAACAAATAAGTCACGAATTGGTTAAAAGAAATAAAATAAGTTTAAGAATTCTAAAAAGGAATTAAAAGAAATTTTTAAAAGTCAATTCACCCCCCTCTTGGGAAGCTATTCCTATTTTCAATACCTAATCCTACATGTGAGACAAATCAATTATTATAATTCAATTGATTATTAGTCATACTATGTTGACTAATAATCAATTGAACATGTTAATTATTTTTTTCACTTACGATTAGTAATGTTTGTATTTCAACCATTCTTGGATTGTCCAATGTGGACAGTTCAGGAAAGTGTACTTACATTGTTGTCATCGTTCACGTTTTATCAATTGTCATTATATATTTTAAGCGCGTCTCTACTTGTGTTCTCTAGGTGCATAATGGGGTGTTGTGACAATTTGTTAGTGATGGAAAACTAGCAACATGTTTACTTCCCCTATCTCATGTACTTGGAGAGCCATGGGGAGATGCTGTGGAAATTTATAATGACTATGAAGAAGGAATTTGAGCAATTGATCGCAATGTAAATGCAACATTCTTGAATGGGATAGGATTCATACCCTTTAGAGTATGATGGTTGATTATAGGATTCACGATGCATGCGTTATAAACATTATGAGAATCCAATGAACACCATTGACTTGAATATGTTTTAGGGTAATTAATGAACATGGATAAGAGTTGGATGAACACTCGGGGTAGATTTTTGTCTGAATACGTGAAAGGGGTACATGATTTCATGGAGTTCACGCGTCCTCATGCAAACAAAGCCAGTAGAATAAGGTGTCCTTGCAAGAAATGCCAAAACATAACATTCAAACACATTGATTTGGTCCATTCACATTTATTAGACTTTGGAATAGAGAAAAGGTACACAACATAGGTGTACCATGGTGAAGATTACGCAGTTCAGAGCGATGATAATAATGATGAAGATGAGGGGGCAAATATAGTAGGTGGTGACACATGTTTGGAAGGGTTAATTGAAATATTAGGTGACTTGCAAAGGGGATTGCAATGGACACAGGAGATGTCAGTGTGTTGCGTATTGGTGATGAATCTACTTCATCAGATACCATACCTTGCGATCCTAGTACATTGAATCGACTCAGTAAACCATTTGCTAATCTCATGAGGGATGCACGGGCGCCCCTATATCCAAACTATAAAAAGTTCTCAAAACTAGAGTTTCTAATAAAGTTGCTTCATGCAAGGACAAGGCATGGGTTATCTCAGAGTGCATTCAACATGCATTTAAGCCTCATTAAGGCGGCACTACCTGATGGTGAAACACTTCTGAAGTTTTTTTATGAGGCGAAAACATGCATGCGTGAATTGGGTCTCGGTTACACTCTAATACATGTATGTAGGTATGATTGTGCATTCTTTTATGGTGAACATGAAAATGCGAATGAGTGCCCAGAATGTGGTGAACCGAGGTATACAACTAATCAGAAGAAGGGTGAAAAGATCCCTAAAAAAGTTTTACGATATTGTCTATTGATCCCGCGACTACAACGATTGTATATGTGCAAAAAGACTGCTAAAGATATGAGATGGCATCAAGAGAAACGTCTTCAAGATGGAAACATTCTTAGCCATCCAGCAGACTCCGAAGCTTGGGCCGATTTTGATAAAAAGCATTTGTGGTTTGCTAGTGATCCTCGCAACATCAGACTTAGCCTTGCTTCAGATATGTCTAATCCTTTCGGTAACATGAACAACCTGTATAGCATGTGGCTAGTTATGATGATGTCATACAATATGCCGTCATGGCAATGTATGAAAGAACCTTTCATTTATATGTTTCTGCTCATTCCCAGATTGAGGGCACCTGGTAATGATATTGATGTTTACTGTGTCCATTAATTGACGAGTTGAAAGAACTATGGCAAAAAGGGAGTGGAGACATTCGATGTGGAAACTGGGACAACATTTTGAATGCATGCTGCAATGTTGTGGACAATTAATGATTTCCCTGCTTACGGCAACCTGTCAGGTTGGAGCACAAAAGGTTACTTAGTATACCCAGTATGTAATAAGGATGGTGGGTCCTTATCCTTGAAGCATGGCCGCAAGTTATGTTTTACGTGTCATCGTCATTTTCTTTGAACTGGACATCCTTGGAGGACTCGTGGCACCAGAAGTTTTAATAGAAAAACTGAACGAAGGTTGTAGCCAACGCGACTAAGTGGGGAAGAGATATTAAACAAGCTTAGGTTGATCAGAGATGTGAAATTTGGGAAACCACCAACAAGTAGAAAAAGAAAACCCACTGAGTGGGAATTGAATTGGACAAAAAGAAGCATCTTCTTCAAGTTGTCATATTGGAAAGATCTTCCACTACGCCACAACTTGGATGTCATGCACATCAAAAAGAACATTTGTGAGAATGTCATTTGTATATTGCTGGATATAAATAAGAAGAAAAAGGACACCACAAATGCTCGTTGAGATATGGAAGATATGGGAATACGGCCTGAGTTGCACCTGTTTCGTGATGGGGACAAAATTCTCATACCATCAGCTTGTTACACATTTTCAAAAGATGAGAAGAATAAATTTTTCGAATGGTTGAAATCAGTGAAGTTCCCTGATGGATATGCATCGAACATAGCTCGATGCATAAACACGAAGGAAGGTAAGATCTTAGGAATGAAAAGTCATGACTGTCACATCCTTCTACAACAGATTCTACCCGTTTTCTTTCATGGACACTTGACTGAAGATGTTCACTCGGTGCTGATTGAGCTGGGGATCTTTTTTCGACAATTGTGCTCCAAAAAATTAAGCATAAACGTACTTAAATGGTTAGAGAATGACTTCGTGATCATACTATGCAAGTTAAAGAAAATATTTCCGCCAGCATTCTTCGATGTGATGGTCCACCTAGTTGTCCATTTACCTAGGAAGGCCATAATTGGAGGACCGGTTCAATATCGTTGGATGTATACTATTAAGAGGTAAATTATAAAGTCCTTGTATAATGGTCACGTGATTTCCTTCTTCTTTTTTTTTTTTTTTGTGTCTACAAGTCTATAATGTTGTTTAAAATGCACAGGTTCATGTTCACTTTGAAGGGGTATATGCGCAATAAGGCATGGCTGGAAGGTTCAATCATTGAGGCATACAATGATAGTGAATGTCTTGCATTTTGCTCAATGTATCTACATGATATCGACACAAGGTTCACTTGTGAGGAGCGAAATGCAAACGTTCATACTATTACTACCGAAGCTGAAGAACCTAGGAGCTCTATATTTCGAGAAAGTGTTCGGCCTTTCGGTGCACGAGTTTACGATTTCATTGATATGGACGACCTACAAAAGGCTCATTTTTACGTCCTCAATAATTGTGATGAAATTGTTCCATATATCAAGTACGTGGTTCCAAACTCTTTACTTTGCATTGTATTTACATATGCATACTTATATACTTAGTTGACATTAACATGTACTACTGTTGCATATAGCGAACGTAAAGTTGAACTTATGGCCCAAAATAAAAGGAATGTTGACGAAAGACATAAGAAGGAATTTGTCAATTGGTTTGGGAGTCATGTAAATAATAAATAATAAATAATGCCTGAGTATGAAGCAATGTACGTTTTCACTACTAACGGTTTATTCTTTTAAACTCCTGTTTATTTAATAGATGAAAGTCATGTATTACAATAAGGAACCAATGGCAAGTAAAGATTTGTACGCGTTGGCATGTGGCCCCAATCAATGAGTTAACCACTACAGTGGTTGCATTGTCAACGGGTTACGATTTCATACCAAGTCCCTCAAACTGCATAGAATAACCAAAAATTGTGGGGTTACGGTGCTATGCACAGAAGGAGATGAAGAAATTGACTACTTTGGTGTGTTGGATGACATTATAGAGCTTAGCTATGGAGCCTACAAACTCGTCCACCTATTCAAGTGTACCTAATGGGACATTGGCAATAAAAATATTGGGATAAACATGGATGCCAACTTTACTAGCATCAATTTTAGTAAAACATGGTATCAAAATGACCCTTTTGTGCTAGCGACGCAGGCAGAACAAGTGTTTTTCCTTAAAGACACAAAATTGAAGGGTGAATTGCATGTGGCCCAAAAGATTCCTCTCCGAAGTTTGTATGCTATTATAGAAGTTGCAGATGGGGAGATGAGTGCCAATGAGTCTGCATTCTAAGAAGATGAGCCATCTGTCAGTGCAGCACCATAATTTGCTTTCAATGTTGTCAAAAAAGGCCCTGATCTTATACCATTGCATAGGGTTGGTGCCACGGAAGAAGCCATGGAGACTGCAGACATTACAATTGAACCTTCTATAGATGTTCACTTCATCGACGATGAGGAAACTGGTGGGGAAGATGAAACAGGGGTCGAGTACTATAGTGAAGAGGAAGACACTTTAGAAATTGAGGATGATATCGATATTAAGGATGTATAAAAGGTAAGGAAGTGAAGGTTGTAGCCATGTATCTGACATGTGTAAATAACTAAAAATATATTTATTATGCATCCATCTAATATTCATACTTTTTATATTTACTTGTCTAATATTTTGCAGACATGGCACTAGGAGGCCGTCATGGCCGACTTCCTTCCACGCTATCGACTACGTCATCACACAAGGTTGATCCAGTGGCTTTGAGACCAGTGGAGCATGCGGTGGTGTTGCAGCACCATCATTGTCTAAGCCATCCAGACCTCGACCAGACATGGATGCCACAGATGCGAATGATAAGCGGGGTGAGTTGCCGACCATGATGAGCAGTGTTGGTTAGGCTACGATTAATTATTTACATTTCAACTATTGATGGTTATTCAAGTGAATAATTATAATGTTGTTGTCAATTTAACTCTGCTTTAAGCATCTACATCCACGGTGAGGTCAGACCATGGTGCAGCGAAGAACATGGCACTGAAGAGCACCTGGAGAGGACTAAGCAGCGAATTCGGATCGACATTCCACCAGGCTACACGGCCCCGCTTAACAATTGGTGCACATCGTCGACTCGGGGATCTCGGCATATATGCCAACAGTACGCTCCAGTCACCGTCTTCAGCTGGCCACAGGTGACTCAGGAGCAGCACATGGTTCTTTACATGCGCATTTTGGTAAGTAATCTCAAACTTTTTTTTTATTTTTTATTTTTTTTACTTTTAATATACTAGCCAATTAACAACTGTCTAACATTCTAATTGTATTACCTATGCAGGAGCAGTTCAATATGGACATTCTCAAGGATGACCATGTGAAGAGGGCGGTGGACGTCCAACTGTGCAATAAATTTAAGAGCTATCGCTCAAAAATGCGCGAGCATTTTCAGACAATCGGAGATCAAGCAAAAGCACGCCCATACGATAAGATATCCCAAGAGGATTGGGAGGTGGTGTGTCGCCATTTTCGCGACCCACACTATAAGGTGATGTGCTTGTATTACAATCACTAATTTTTCACATTGATGTCGCTAATAAAAAGTCATTACATCTTTTTTTGTAAGCTATATGTGAAACAAATGCTGCGAACCGCAGCAAACTCCCTACAGCGCATTGTGATGAGTCGAGGTTATTCATAAATCATTGAAGGGTAATTACTATATATAAAACTATCTGACCATTACATGACTTAATATTAATGATGTCTTATATGACAACATAGCGTGATCCCGAGACTGGCACAGAGGAGCTGCTGCCGAATCTTTATTAGAGAACACACTAACGGTGATCGAGGGAGTGGTGTAAGGGTACGTAGGGCAAACATGTAAGTCAAAGAAAATATTTAGTTTATTACTTGATTCAAAACATCGAAGTTGTATTCTTACTTCTTATTTTTTATCATTTTCATGACTAAAATTAGGCACGGATGGTTGAGCTGAAGGATGCACCTGTTTCATAGGGGAGTCAATAAATGACGAATTTCCAGATAACTACTCAGGTGCTTGAGGAATGAGCGGGGGGCTAGGTGAAAGGTCTTGGAAGTGCATACATCGCCCCAACAGCATCATCATCTATGGGTGCAGCGGCTTATGCAGACATGGAACGAGCACGTCGAGACGCCAAGTCTTATGCGGAGGAGATGGTTCGACGGATGCAGATGGTGGAAATGGAGAACCAGGAATTAAAAGACACGGTGTCCACTTTTGTAGTGGAGAACTAGGATTCGAAACACATAGTGTCCACCGTTGTAGTGGAGAACCAACAATTGAAAGACACGGTGTCCACCTTTAAAGCCAAGCTAGAAGCCATAATGAATAGGCAAGTGCAGTTCAAACAAACGATGCTCAAATCTAGACCAGATGATCCGGGTGGCTCCTCTCATTAGAAGGTATGTAAAACGTAATTTGAACAGCATGCTGTTGGTTGTTTAATTGTATTCATATGCTGAATTGTCAATTGTTGGGAGATACTAGAACTTTATTGATTGTGTTGTCAATTTAATTATTCCCAAAAAACCCCAACTCAATCTATCGCATCAACATCACATAATCTAAGTAACAACTTCATGCACAACCCAAGTTGCATCAAGAATGCTTGAGAAGCAACTTTCTGGACAAAACTAGAAAACCTTAGTTGAATTGTGTTTTAACTTTTTTCCTAGTAATATTTTTTTGATGGATGATATTATGTTATATGAATTATATATTGAACTACTGGAATACATGCCTGTGTTGAACTCCAACTGCATGACTGATGCAGTATAATGTGAATTGCATGTTGGTAGAAGATTTAGGTTGTTGCATGCTTGAAATATTTTATTTTGTGAAAACAACAATGTTTCAGGTACAAGGTTTATGGGAAAATGTTCAATTTACATACGGCATGCTACCAAAATTTTGTTAAAATTTTTTTTTGAAAAAATCATCTACAATGATAATTATGATAAAATGAATGTTAAAATATTTTTGAAAGGATAAGTGAAAGTTAAACGAAGAGTCATTTCATTAAGTCCTAAATTTGGGATTGTTGTTTTGATTTTTTCTTTGCTTGTGCTCATATTTGTGTTCTCGATTAATGACTATATAGTTTATATTAAAAAAATTAAAGCATTACCATAGCCTTCAGTTGGTGCGTGTTTTCATGCTATTTGACCTATCTGCGTCCTCAATTATTTCACTCTCAACAAATCAGCGGCGTTATACCAAAAACTTATTAAATCAACCTAAAGACATGATACCATGATCAAGGTGGATTATTTCTACATCCATCCACAGCCTGAAGAAAGTGACCACGCAATCTTAATTTTAAAACACCAAGGATTCTTTCAACTGGCCCCTATGTTGCAAAAAATTGTGACCTAGCATTTAAATGTATGAGACTAAAATACATAGAGTTGATTCATAATTTTACAAGAGAACAAACAGGAGGCAATATGCTTACATGAATATCACTACTTGGAAGATAAATCCCTATCTTGAATGACCCAAAACTTCTACCTGTAAACTAGCAGCAACATCACAGAATCTAAGTAACAACTTCATGCATAACCCAAGCTGCATAAAAAATGCTTGAGAAGCAACCTTCTGGACAAAACTAGAAAACCTTAGTTCAATTGTGTTTTAACTTTTTCCTGGTAATATTTTCTTCTTGAATGGTATTATTTTATATGAATTGTATATTGAACTACTTGAATACATGCTTGTGTTGAACGCCAACTACATGGCTGATGTAGTGCACTGTGAATTGCATGCTGGTACTGGATTTAGGTTGTTGCATGCTTGAAATGTTTTATTTTGTAAAATCAACCACGTTTCAGGTACAGGTTTTATGGGAAAATGTCCAATTTACAGACGGCATACTACCAAAATTTCGTTAAAATTTTTCCAAAAAAAAACCATGTACAAAGATAATTATGATAAAATGAATGTTAAAATATTTTTGAAAGGATGAGTGAAAGTTAAACGAAAAATCATTTCATTAAACCCTAAATTTGGGGTTGTTTTTTTGATATTTTTGTTTGCTTGTGCCGACATTTGTGTTCTTGATTAATGACTATATAGTTTATATTAAAAAAAATTAAAGCATTACTATAGGCTTCAGTTGGTGCGTGTTTTAATGCTATTTGACCTATCTACATCATCAATTATATCACTCTCAACAAACCAGCGGCACTATACCAAAAACTTATTAAATCAACTGAAGACATGATACTATGATCAAGGAGGATTATTTCTATGTCCATCCACAGCCTGAAGAAAGTAGCTAGGCAATCTTAATTTTAAAACACCAAGGATTCTTTCATCTGGCCCCTATGGTGCAAAAAATTGTGACCTAGAGAGTTAATTCATATTTTTACAAGAGAACTAACAGGAGGCAATATGCTTACATCAATGTCACTACTTGGAAGATAAATCCTTGTCTTGAACGACTCAAAAACTTCTACATGTAAACCAGCAGCAACATCACAAAATCTAAGTAACAACTTCATGCACAACCCAAGCTGCATAAAAAATTCTTGAGAAGCAACCTTATGGACAAAACTAGAAAAAATTAGTTCAATTATGTTTTAACTTTTTCCTGGTAATATTTTCTTGATGGATGGTATTATGTGATATGAATTGTATATTGAACTACTGGAATACATGCTTGTGTTGAACGCCAACTGCATGGTTGACGTAGTACATTGTGAATTGCATGCTAGTAATGGATTTAGGTCGTTGCATGCTTGAAATGTTTTATTTTGTGAAAACAATCATGTTTCAAGTACAGGTTTTATGGGAAAATGCCCAATTTACAGACTGCATGCTATCGAAATTTCGTTAAAATTTTTCCAAAAAAAAACTATGTACAAAGATAATTATGATAAAATGAATGTTAAAATATTTTTGAAAGGATGAGTGAAAGTTAAACGAAAAGTCATTTCATTAAACCCTAAATTTGCATCTATTAACATACATGACATATCATTTGCTTTTAACTATGGATAAATATTAACATTTGTCCACCACCAAGGATATTCTGTTTTGAGAACGAGCTAAAGTGTTTGCGTACGTGGTTTGATGTATGCAACTGTATATATTCATACATACACCATTCACATTCATTTTAGTTATTTGTTTAGGATTGAAAATTATTGTATGGCGCACTCTCTATATTTTTCTTCCTGATTATACTAAGTGTCAGCTCTCCATTTGTATACTAATTTTTTTTATGATTCTTAATTTGTAGGGTTTGCGGCTGTCATAACATCAGTACGATGTCATGCATGTATCCAATACAGTCATGGATGCAACTTTTGATTATTTCTTCGTAATTTTTATTGTTATTTGAACAAATGAAATTTTTGTATTTTAATTTGAATTTGTATAATGTATTTGTATTTGAATTTTGAATTTTTTAAAATTTTTTTTGTTATCTGAACAGATATTATTTCTTTATTTTTAATTGAATTTGTATTTGAATTCGAAATTTTGAATAATTTACGAATTTTGTAGTAATTATGGTTTCAAGTTATGTATGTGAAAATGTAATTACAGATTTTTATAGGAATTGATGATTAAAAAAATTAGTATTAAATTTTTTTAATTATTAGTGAAGGATTCAAATTCGTCACTAATAGTAGGGTATTAGTGTCGAATTACAAATTCGTCACTAATAATAAAGTATTAGTGAAGGATTCAAATTCGTCACTACTAGTGGAGTATTAGTGACGGCTTTTAAATTCATCATTAATAGTAGTGACGAAATTGAGTAAAGCCGATGTAGAATTTATAGTGACGGTGTTAGGGTTTTAGTGACGATTGTAATTCATCACTAATAGTTAGTAGTAACTACAAATATATCAACTATTTTAAAATCGTGACTAATACTTATAAATTCGTCACTAATAGTATTAGTGAGGAATTTATAAGTATTAGTGACGGATTTGATCGTTCATGTTAGAATTGGTGTATTCCCAATATGGGGTGAATTGGAATTTTAAAATTTATCTCCTAGGTTAAATGGAATACCCGTATAATACAACCTAGGGTCTTTCTATGTAATTCCGAATGCGCCAATAATATAATGTGCAGAAATTTAAATCAAGCACATCATTCACACCATAACATACATGTGCAGTAAATATAAAGTGCAGAAATAAAAACAAAGCACGCGATATGTTATTGGGGTTCAGCCAACTGTGCCTACGTCCCCGCCTCTAGCTCACAAGCCCGAGGATTCCACTAAAGGCTCACTTAAAGGGCAGAGCGACACCGACTTCAACCAGGTCAATTAGCACAGGGCTGACCTCAACTTTTACAACTAGGTCAATTAGCGGGGCTGACCTCAATCTACACCTTAACAAGATGGTGCACCTAACTTTCCTAATCAGGTTTACGCCAATCTGAGACTATTTCAAAGGGGTAGTCTCCCTCTTCAGGCATGTGCTTGGAAATACAACAGTATGTTCACAATCAATAAAATGGTACAGTGATTATGCTTTTGTGTAAAGCAGATATGTACCCAGATACGCTCAATCACATACACCACAAAATGACTTAATATGTAAGCTCAATGTAGTTTAAAATATCAACTCTCAAATATATTTGTTTTCCATGTAATCAGTGCGCGAGAGTACAAACCAATATAATCTTTATAACACAAGATATATTCAATATAAATGCTCAAACAAAGATATCAACCAATCTTCAGATATTTCAACCAACAGATTTTCTTAATCGTACGATGCTCTAGTAATGTTTGGTTTGCAAAAATAGTTTAATCTTTATATTCAACAAATGCTCTATGAATTAATGAATATTGTAACAAAGATTTTTATCACATAAACAAATATCTTTTCAAAGGTATGTCAAAATAAGTCACACAAGATATTTGAAAATGTTTTGAAAGATTTTGCAATCCAAAAAGCAAATACAAACTTCACAAGATATTGCAATGAGTATGCAATACTCAGAAGTATAATGAAAGTCTTCTTAGGAGAGACTTATCAACAAAGTCCCCTAAGAATACTTAGGTTTGGTTCTCAAGAAAAATTGTATCAATCAATCACAAACCAAAGGAGAGCAAACCCACTTAGAGCAAACAATCACTCAAACCAAACTTATGAAGGATTTAGGCAATAGTAGAAGATAAGTATGAGTGAATAGAGCTTAGATATGAGTATTATGGATTTTGGGAATTATAGAGAATTTCTCTTAATCAAGATTTTTAATCTCATACTAATTATCCAAAATGAAGGGGTATTTATAGACTTCCCTTGACATATAACCGTTAAGGACATGGTTGGAATAATTAGAGAAGATATTAATATTATTTAATTATTTTAAACCTGTTTTACCGAGTTAACCACGATAAAAAATTAAGTTCAATCCTAGAGCACCGGTCGACTAGGACAAGTTCGGTCAACCCAAGTTCTTGGGGTTCAGACAACCAGGACAAAAATGAATTGCCCGTTCGGTCAACCGAACCTATATGTCCGAGGCAATTTTTCAATATATGCGAGGTTCAGTCGACCAAGCTAAAAATGAACTAAGCCGGTTGGTCGACCAGACCATTAAGTTTCCACACGTGGGAACTCGATCGACCAGGTTGGTGGAATACAAAAAGTTCTCGGTCGACCAAAAGGTCAGAATGTTGACTTCCTTGGAAGTTCGGTTGACCGAGGGCCAATTGAACTGCAGGAGTTCGGTCGATCGGGTTGTGGTCAACCGGTTGACCCGATCCAGGTTCGGTCGATCGGGGGCAAAATGAACATGAATTGCCGGTCGACCAAAGATGCACATTTTGTGCAATTCGGTCCTATTTCATCCAATAAACACCTTATTTCAAATAATCAAACATGTGTATGCATAAGTGTCCTTTGGTCATTCTAGGCCTTCTTTAGGACACCAAAAAAATCCGGTGTCGGTCGACCGCCTAAGGTCCAACTACGGTATTGAGCTTATCCTTTTTAGTTTGAGTTTGGTTTGAGCTTACTTATTAGATCATGCATGTGATGTGCGTGTGATTATTACAAATTAATCCTTATTTACTATTACAGACCCTTAGCATAAAAATGAAATACAATACAACAAAAATTATGTCTTCAACTTCAATCTTTGTTTGTGCATTATGATCTGTTAATTAGAGTTTCTGCACATAATCTCAAACACCCATTAAATATAACAAGTATTTATCATTAACAAAACCGGTCATGACCTATAAGGTCAACACTTCACTAATACTCTAATTTTTTGTAGTGATAAGAAATTTCAAAGAGGAATTAAAGAAAAAAGTGAGGAAAAAGATTTAGTGGTAGATAGAGAATTTTTATACACTTAAAATTCTTACCCTCCCACTATTTCCAAACTCATTTTAGGAATTCATTATTTTATTGCGTTAGATGAATAGATCAATGTAAGCAAACTTGATTATGTCAAATTTTTCATAAATATACATGAGTTAAATTAAGTACGTGAATTTAATTATATCAATTTTTATTTAAATATACCTGATATAAATTAAACTACGTGAATTTGATCACATCTGTTTTTATTTAAATATATTTAAGTTAAATTAAAATACGTAGATTTGATTATACTCGCTTTTTATTTAAATATACCTGAGTGTATTTTTGTTACGAAATATAATAAATTTTCTCAAGTAATTTATAAAGTTATAATAATGATTAGCACACAAATTGTGTGACATGAGCTTATCTTATTGCATAAATGAGCAAGTATGAGATTTTTACGATGTTATATTTATTACATGTTTTGTTATGAATAATGAAGAGATTTTATTATAAGTTTTATATTAAGAAATGATGAGATTTTTATGATATTGTTTTATTGTATAAATTTATAATGGTATGTTTTAGGAATCCTAATGGCTCAACGCTCAAACAATTATAATGCTCGGTACCGTAGCTTACTGGTGACCATGAGTGCAACCACACTATTTATGGAGTGGTGGGAAATGGCATAGGATTTCTCCTGAGTGCATACCTGGGTTCAGACCAAGACTCGATAAGAAAAATCACACTTATTACTGATGATGTTTGATTTAGTTTGGTCGATCAACTAGTTAAGTCCAATTTTCAGACCACACAACCGAGTCATGGAGGTAAACATGACTTACTAACACAAAACTATAGGTCAAAAGGAGTTTTTTTTATACAAGGAAAAGTGTACATATAAATATATATATATATATATATATATATATATATATATATGAACAAGGCCCCATATATATATATAAACAGGGCCCCATTTAGTAGGACTAAATGATGACGTAAAGGAAAAGTACAAAGGGAACTCTATATATATATATATATATATATATATATATATATATATATGCATACGGTTATTTAAATGAAATAATTTATGAATGAATTACAATTGTTGAAATGGGAATTTTAACAGTTACCATATTAAATATTAAATGGATTTTTACATTGTAAACCTCATCTTAGCCACTTATTGATAATAATTTACTGATGATATTTGATTTAGTTTGGTTGATCAACCAGTTAAATCCAATTTTCGAGCCGCACAACCCAGTCATAGGGGTAAACATAACTTACTGACACAAAACTATATATCAAAACGAGTTTTTTTATACAAGGAAAAGTA